>NW_019170456.1:1178290-1575257 GCF_001890805.1 Aspergillus glaucus CBS 516.65
GAGCAGCCCCCCGGCCTGCTACTGTGCAGGAAATGGCGAATCTTCTACTTGCAAAGCGCGGCGAGACCCCCCCTCAGACAGTCGGCAAGAATTGGGTTACAAACTTTGTTAAAAGATATCCTGAGCTTGCCTCTCGCTTCTCACGACAATATGACTACGAGCGTGCAAAAACAGAGGATCCAAGGGTCATCCAGGAGTGGTTTGACTGTGTTCTTTGTACAATCAAAGAGAATGGTATCCTTCAGGAGGATATCTATAACTTTGATGAGACAGGCTTTGCAATGGGCCTCACAGCAACTGCTAAGGTTATTACTCGATCTGAATACTATGGTTGGCGCTCACTTTTACAACCTGGAAATCGCGAGTGGGTTACAGCCATTGAAACAATTAATGCCTCTGGGTGGGTGCTTCCACCAGTGATTATCTTCAAGGGCAAGGTCCTTATTAAAGGCTGGTTCGATGATCTCCCATATGACTGGCGCTTTGAAACAAGTCCAAATGGATGGACTACTGATGAAATTGGACTTCGATGGCTTCAAAAACACTTCATTCCAGCGACAACTAGTCGTACACATGGGAAATATCAACTTTTAATCCTTGATGGCCATGGGAGTCATTTAACTCCTAAATTCGACCAAGTTTGCAAAGAGAACAATATTATACCAATTTGCATGCCAGCACACTCTTCACATCTTCTGCAACCACTTGATATTGGGTGTTTTGCTCCTTTAAAGCGTGCGTACAGCCGGCTAGTTGAGAACCAGATGCGGCTTGGGTTCAACCATATTGACAAGTTTGACTTTCTTGCCGCCTACCCAATTGCTCGTGTGGAAGCTTTCCAATCTCAGACTATTCAAAATAGCTTTGCAGGAGCTGGTTTAGTGCCATATAACCCAGAGCGAGTGCTTTCAAAGCTTGATATTATACTCCAAACACCATCACCCCCGGGTAGTCGTCCAATAAGTCAATCAAGCCAGTTTTCACCAAAGACACCTCAAAATCCTATACAACTTCAGCGGCAGGCTAGTTCAATTAAGGCTTTGCTAAAGCAGCGCTCAAGAAGCCCTCCAAGCCCGCTGAAGCAGCAAATCAACCAAGTTCTCAAGGCCTGTGAGATCCAAATGCATTCAACTGCTCTACTAGAGGTTGAAGCACGCAAATTACATGCTGCCCATGAGAAGCAGAAGCAAAAGCGCCGACGATCTAATAGACAGATACTAAATGAGGGTGGAATGACTGTTCAGGAGAGCCAGCAGATCATACAGCATCCTATAGAAGCAATTGAAGCACCAAGACCCGTCCCTGCAGAAGCACCAATTTCACCTAATTTGCCAGTTCCTGCGAGAAGGAAGCTACCAAAATGTAGCATATGCGGACAGGAAGGACACAGGTCAAACCATTGCCCTCACAGATAGTTCTTTACCTAATATACTGGCGTTAATGTGGTTAAAAATGCGTTCAAAAGAGTAGGGTAGGCGGTAGGGTGGCGGGTCGCTTGGGGTGGCGGGTCGCTTGGGAAATACGTTATGTTACATGTAGTTAACTAAGTTAGTTAGACCCCATGTCTGCCTGGAGCTGAGCAGGCAGCAGCGGTATTGATGCCTGAATAAACAGGCATAAAGAGTCGTGCCTGGTGACACTTCGAGGGCTTAAAAGGCTCGTATTTCTTTCCTTTGATATTCATCTTCATCTTTCTCTTCAATTTACTTGATTTTATGTTATATTCTCTATTTCAATAATTTGTCTTTGCTCATGCCAATTAATTGAACTGATCATTCTAGTTAACATATATCACCGATAACCACCACCACACCAAACAACCACAATGGCACCGCGAACATTCAAAAAAGCCATCGTCGCCGTGAGCGGCACCTTCCCCGGATACAAGCAGGGTACGTGATTCCTCACACTCACCATTGCAGCCCTCAAGAACAATAACTGATCCTTGTATACATACAGCCGACCTGAAGACCCTGGTGGAAGGTCAGGGCGCGACGTTTAGTAGCAGTGTGTCGCAGGATTGTACGCATTTGGTTACGACGGAGAAGGATGTTGAGAAGGGGGGTGTTAAGTGTATGTTGTCTTGTGGTTGGTGATGGTGATCTGGGGTGCTGATGAACGGAACAGTCAAGACTGCTTGTGGGATTAGTACCTGCGAGGTTGTGAATTTGGCTTGGTTACTGGAGTCGGTTGAGGCGAAGAAGCCGCTTCCGGTGAAGAGTTATTTGTTTACGAATGATTCAAGTTCTCCGGTCCCGCAGGGTAATGGAGATGCCACTGCCGTTAAAAAGGAGGAGAAGGAGGTTAAGAAAGAAAAGGGCGGCGCGAAGAAGCGGACTCATGATGATGCGATAGGTGCTAATGGGGCTGCCAATGGAGAGGACGAAGATGAGTCGAAGAAGATGAAGGACTCGCAGAAAGCGTCGTCCAAGAAGCTTGTTGTTCCTCTTGATGAGGGCTGTACCTTGGGTGGTGAGTTGAGCGATACCTGCTGGTTGGATGGCGCTGACTATGATAGGTTACTCCGTTCATATCGATGATTCAGGTCTGATTTGGGACGGGACTCTGAACCAGACCAACGCTGGCCAGAACAACAACAAATTCTACCGCATTCAGCTTCTCGTGAGCCCCAGCTCCGACTACAGAACGTGGACTCGTTGGGGTCGCGTCGGAGAGCCAGGTCAATCGGCTGTTCTGGGAAGTGGCGGTTTAAATCAAGCTATGAAAGAGTTCGAGAAGAAATTCAAGGACAAGACCGGTCTAACCTGGGAGAATCGGTTGAACACTCCCAAGGACAAAAAGTACGCCTTCCTCGAGCGCAACTACGAAGACTCGGACGACGAGGAAGACAATGAAGATCAGGTTGTCAAAAGGGAAGAGAGGGAAGAGAGGGAAGAGACGCCCGTGGAAAGCGCTCTGCCCCAGTCGATCCAGAACCTCATGACCTTCATCTTCAACCAGCAGCACTTCGTCTCCGCCATGGAGGCCCTGTCTTACGATGTCAAGAAAATGCCTTTGGGAAAGCTGAGCAAGCGGACGCTCCACGATGGATACCAGATCTTGAAAGATCTGTCGGATCTTCTGGCCAACCCTGGTTTAGCCAATTCGAAATACGGAAGGACTGTCCCGGCTGCCGCGGAGGATCTTAGCAATCGGTACTTTACGACAATTCCTCATGTGTTTGGTCGCAATCGACCACCGGTCTTGTTTCATGACAAGTTGATTAAGAAGGAGGTTGAGCTGCTGGAGGCGTTGACGGACATGGGCGTTACAAATGCGATTATGAAGGACTCCAAGGATGTCGAGAGGGAGAGAGTTCATCAGCTGGATCTCCAGTATAACAGCCTGGGAATGGAGGAGATGACTCCAGGTATTTTTTTTTTTTTTTTTTTCCCTCTGATTTTGATATGTATCAGCTAACAATCCCAGTCGAACCCAGTACGGCCGAGTTCATTGAGCTCGAGCAATACCTCAACCACTCACGCGGAGCAACCCATAACATGAGCTACAAGGTAATCAACATCTTCCGCATTGAACGTCCCGGCGAAACAGACCGCTTCTCAAATTCCTACGGTGCCATTCAGAACCCCAACCGCCGTCTCCTCTGGCACGGCTCCCGCAGTACCAACTTCGGTGGTATCCTCAGTCAAGGTCTGCGCATCGCACCTCCCGAAGCCCCCGTGAACGGTTACATGTTCGGCAAGGGTGTCTACTTTGCCGATATGTCTTCCAAGTCCGCCAACTACTGCTGTCCCTACAACTCTGGTAACATGGGTCTGCTGATGCTGTGCGACGTGGAGTTGGGAGATCCCATGTACGAGCAAGAATATGCCAACTGCAACGCTGCTGAGGACTCGAAAAAGGAAGGCAAACTTGCAACACTTGGACGTGGAAGCAGTATTCCAGCCGGTTGGAAGGATGCTGGGTCCGTGCATGAGAGTCTCAAGGGGGTGACGATGCCGGATGTGGGCATGGGGTCGAAGAATGAACAGAAGGGGTGTTCGTTGATGTACAATGAGTACATTGTGTATGATATTGCGCAGATTCGACAGCGGTATCTGTTCCATGTTAATATGCGATAGCCTCTTCCTGTTTCTTTTGCTTTTGCTTCTCAGCACGTTGGCGTTCAGGATCTCTCGACTGGGTATGGCTGGATGGTTATACCATATGTACGATAATTTACGAATAATGTAAAAGCTCTTATGCTCTCTTACTGTGCCTAAATATCTGAATAGCACAATACGCACGTCACTTCACCAAGTAAACACTGCCAGTCCTCTTTTGATTCTACAACTCGACCACTCGCCGTGACTATCTTTCTATTCCCCAAAACCTACCACGACGGACACCGAAAAGCACACCTCGACATCCTCGACTATGGCGCAGCAAAACACAACCACCGAACAATATATGAGTTGCAGTGGTATCTCAACAATGATCCTGAGGACTTGCTGGATGTGTTTCCGAAGAATTACACCCGACGATTGAAGATGATGAGGAAGGATTGTAAACCTAAGGAACTGAAACCGAAGTCGTTCATGGATTTCAGGGATTTCAGGAAGAGCCTTAATATCATGGACACGGTGAGGACAGTGGATGCCATAATGTGTGTCTATGAAGCTTTTCTACCTCAAGTAGCTCTAAAAGAGGCCATAGCAAATAGAATCTGTACCCTCGACTTGCTTGATTTCCAGATTGGGTACAGTTAGATGATCTTCATGCACCGATGTCTCTGTTAAATGGATTACGAACGGTGCTCCATCCTTAAAACATCAACCCAAGAATATCCGAATCCGCCACTCTCTTCTATTCCTGGACAAACCCGGACAAATATGGGCCATTTGACACAGGTAATCCTCATCCTCCCCATCAACGACACCCTCTCTTTTCAAAGCATTGAACAATCCCCCTACAAAACACAGACTATTCCAACCCTCAACCTCATTCCGTACACGCGCAGTACCCGCAATCTCCTTGATCTTGCTCGCCTTGCTAGGTTCCACAGTACATATGGGGACTAGCCCGACAAGATCTCTTGAGAGGCGGACATTTGGGGGTTTGATTTCTGGTTCGTAGCGATAGCGACCGGTTGAGCCTTTGACTTCGAAGGTAGTTTTGATGGGGTTGGAGGGGTCGTTGAGGTATAGGGCCCAGTGTTCGTGGGTGTTGTTTGGGTCTGGGGGGTTGGAGATGGTGACGAGGATATCCCTCTTATTCCAATAATCATCATCCGCAACATCAAGAATACCCACTTGCTCCAACAGCTCCAACAAATCAAGCACATAATCCTGACTGTTCCATTTTCTAATATCGCTCCTCACGGGAGTCCTGCTCGCAATATCCTTTATATCGTCCATTTTGCTGCTGCCCATGTTGGATAAGTGAACCAGTTCAACTAGACCTGGCAGGGAGGGGACCCATCCATGAGACTCATAAACGGTCCTTGGCTTGTAGCAAAGGCTACCAAGTCGGCCTCTGACCTGGAGGAGGCTTCCTGAGCTCTAGTCGTAATATCCTTAAAGCAATATAGCCCAATATTTATAGGCGCTATTTAGGTTGTTGGTAATAGCGATAGAGATGCTCATGGTTTGTGGATGGTGGCTTTTTATGGTTAGATATTGAATGAGAAAGGGTGACTTGGTTGACTTACAGTGATGTTATACGCGGGTTTTGTTTGAGTTGTTTGTGAAGAGCTGGGTGAGATGATGGTGACAGATATTTATATCTGCAGCTGGGGTTGTATAAACATACAAACAGCTTGGATCCAACAGCCAGTGAATGCCACTGTGTATGTCTGACTCTTTTCTAACGTATTCAGGAATATCAGGGGTTTGGGAGATTTCAAGGTGAATAATGGCATTACATTCATCCTGAGCGAGGGATCCCTATACTAGGAGTCCGTATCGATTTGCGATTTGTTTCGGTTGGATGATTGAATATACCATCATGTACAGATGGTCTGGTGGAATAATAGAAACAGTCCTCGTGAGAGGCCATAATAGACTCGGCTCTAACCAAGAAGGTGAACCCTACGCTAGTCCCTCAACCTTCCCCTGCACATAGGCCCTCCTCTCCTTATAACGCTCGCCCTTCCCATCAATAATACCTCCCCCCTCCAGTGAACCCAACAAATCAAGCACATAATCCTGGCAATTCCAGCCGCTGATATCATTGCGGATAGTAATCTTGCTCGCAACATCCTTGATCTGAATCGTCTTGCCAGCATCGACGCGACATAGCTTGACTAGCTCCACCAGACCTATGGATTCAAGATCCCGGGCTGTTTCTGGCTCGTAGCGGAAGCGACGGTCTGAGCCTCTGGCTTGGAGGAGAACATAGCCGGGGTCGTCCGGATTGGGGATAGCGAGGGCCCAGTGTTTGAAGACGCTGCCGGGGTCATTAATGATGGCGACGGAGAGGTTCATGGTGGTGTTGTAGTTTCTACAATATTAGAATGGTTTAGGAAGAAGCGGGGTTGTTGATGTGACCAACGCTGATTAGTTGTCAAGTATGTTGGATTGGGAAGATATTTATTTGTGAGGCGAGGCTAAAATATGCATAAAACAATGGTAAAAGATGTCTGTTCCTGAATATAAGCAAATTTTACTCCGCAGCTAACCATGGTCTAGATTCGATTTCCCGAGTCCATTCTCTACCCAAACCTTCCTCTCAACCAGCTTCCTTATACGGGCTTTAGACAAATTATAACGAGCATCCAGATCAATCACCTTTCTTTTCTCCAACGCCTCCAACAAATCCAACACCCAATCCTGCGAATTCCACCCGTTCACCTCATTCCTCACAGGAACAAGATCCTTGATAGTATCCATTGGGTGTGGCTTTAGTGCTGTCATTGGTACTGGTCTCGGTGAGAATGTCTGATGGTTTCTACGGGCACGGTTATTTATCTCTTTACAGCTACTGGCAAACAAGCAAAAACGTTGGATCTGATATGTAAGAATTGTCATTAGCCTGCCAATGCCGACTTTCTCGGCACCGACCCGAGAGACGCGATATTTCTACCAGACTATCCGACGATATCGTGATCGGTAATGGCCGATGACAATAGTACTGTTTGCTAGGGTCCCTGGACCCTGATACGACCCATTCCTTATCAGTTGCATGATCGGCAATCTCCGCTTTGCTTCCCCATATAAGCTCGGGATCCCCTCTCCAATTCAATTCCATCACTTGTGGTGTATACTGTACACTACTGAGAGAAAATGCCTTCTCTACAATCGCTTGCGATCACCACAGTCGCCGGTCTGGCGAGCGTTGCTGCCGCTGGTCAAGACCGCAGCTATTTCCCTCCATCACCGGAAGGGCTGACGGTCGTTGAATCGAAGCACCAGGAGGGTGTGAAGATATCGTACAAGGAGGTACCGTCCCTACTAGTATTTCCTCTATAATGTGTGAAGCTAATGAAAACAGCCCGGAATATGCGAAACAACTCCCAATGTCAAAAGCTACGCCGGCTACGTCCATCTCTCTCCCGGCGCACTCTCCAATGTAAACGTGCAACAAAAGTACCCCATCAACACGTTCTTCTGGTTCTTCGAATCGCGCAAAGACCCCAAGAATGCGCCGCTATCTATTTGGATGAATGGTGGCCCTGGCAGTTCCTCAATGATCGGCCTGTTGCAAGAAAACGGCCCCTGTCGCGTCAACGAGGACTCAAACTCCACCGTCTTGAATCCGTGGTCGTGGAACAACGAGGTCAACATGTTGTACATCGATCAGCCAAATCAGGTCGGATTCAGTTACGACGTACCCACGAATGGGACCTATGACCAGGTATCTGGCAACTGGGACGTGTCTCCTTTCCCTGATGGCGTGGTGCCGGAGCAAAACAATACGTTTTATGTTGGAACGTTTCCTAGCCAGAAGAACTATACCACGGCGAATAGCACGGAGAACTCGGCCAAGGCATTGTGGCATTTCGCACAGACGTGGTTTACTGAGTTCCCCGAGTATAAGCCGCATGATGATCGCGTGAGTATCTGGACGGAGTCGTATGGTGGACGGTACGGGCCTTCGTTTGCGGCGTTCTTCCAAGAGCAGAATGAGAAGATTGTCAAGGAGAAGGCTAAATATCATTACATCCATATGGATACGCTGGGTATTCTCAATGGCTGCGTGGACCTCTTGACGCAGTCACCGCACTATCCGCAGATGGCCTACAACAACACCTACGGCATCGAAGCGATCAACAAGACTCAGTATGAGAAGGCAATGCGCGCATGGAGCAAACCTGGTGGTTGCAAAGATGGCATCCTCAAGTGCCGTCGTCTAGCAGCAGAGGGTGACCCCAAAATGACCGGCCGCAATGCCACCGTCAACAAGTTCTGCTCCAAGGCGAGCGACTTCTGCAGCAACGAAGTCGAAGGCCCATACATCAACACCTCCGGCCGAGGCTACTATGACATCTCCCACTTCGACCCCGACCCGTTCCCCCCGCCGTACCACAACGGCTTCCTCAGCCAGCACTGGGTGCAAGGCGCGCTAGGCGTCCCCGTTAACTTCACCGAGTCCGTCAACAGCGTGTACAACGCCTTCAGCGCTACCGGCGACTACGCCCGCTCCGACATCCACGGCTACCTCAGCGACATTGCGTACCTGCTCGACACCGGCGTGAAAGTAGCCCTCGTCTACGGCGACCGCGACTACGCCTGTCCCTGGAACGGCGGAGAAGCAGTCAGTCTGCGCGTAGACCACGCAGAAGCCCACCAATTCCGCTCAGCCGGGTACGCCCCGCTACATACTAACGCCTCCTACGTCGGGGGATTGGTGCGGCAGCACGGCAACTTCTCCTTTAGCCGGGTTTTCGAGGCTGGCCACGAGGTACCCGCTTACCAGCCACAGACGGCATATGAGATTTTCCATCGAGCCATGTTCAACCGCGACATCTCGACGGGACAAGTTCCCACTGCGAACAACGACACGTATTCCACACAGGGACCGTCTTCGTCGTGGTCGGTCAAGAATGAGGTGCCGGATAGTCCGGCGCCAACGTGCTATATTCTCTCGCTGGAGGCATCTTGCACAAAGGAGCAGGCGAAAGCTGTGTTGAATGGATCTGCGCTGATTCAAGATTATATTGTTGTTGAGGGGGGTGAGGCTGAGCATGAGCATGTTAGCAAACGGTTTGAGCTAGTTTGATAGAGACCGTACATAACTGTATATACGTTCTGGAATGACTATAGCTATCCTTTCCTAGACAATGCCACTTTAGCGAGAGTACTCGGGAGCATACATATTATATTCGCCCTACTACTTGTACTTGTAATAAGACTATGCATCACCGGAAAAGGCTCCATGGCCGTCTTTCATTGCACGGCTGACAAGCAGACGATATTGTGAGCGAAGAGGCTATTATGAAGCCAGCCGAGGAACTTGCACGCCGAAGGGGCATCACCTTACGGCTTGAAGCATTTCGAGATATGCATAAATTACATAAGCAAGCATAAACCACGTGACTGCGCACAGACTACCCCGCATTAGGCAAGTGCACAAAGTGATGCTAACAATCGGGCCCCTCATTGCTGTTTTTTGCATCGTACATATTGGCAGGGGCAGAGGCTATCTCGCTTGATACGCATTGAATCTCTATTGTATGTAGTATGATAGTAACGGGCGTCGCTGAAACCGCAGAATCTTCGCGAACCTTCCTCGCTTGGCCGAGCGTTTTCAGGTCACGTCACACGTCACCGCTGGAGGACTGTCGCTTGTTCGTCTTAACTTGTTTTCGCTCTTCATTCTTACTATATCACTATCTTCTGCGCTGTGTTGAGCGTTCTATCAAAGCGACTACATAGTACAAACATACCGAGGAGTTACGAACTGCGTCAGATCAAGCAAGTCGTCTCGAAGCTTCGACGTCATTCGAGATCGTCCCAGACCGCACTTCGACTCTGCGAACTCGTGATTTTAACGGTTGCTGGCCAACTGAGCAATTGTCGGTATCGCAAACGCTACAACAATTGAATCTGCACCATGGTTGCGGAATCGAAATTATACGATGCGTTAGGCGTCAAGCCCGATGCGTCGCAGGATGATATCAAAAAGGCATACCGGAAATGCGCGCTGAAGTATCACCCGGACAAGAACAAGGATGACGCCGGTGCAGCGGAGAAGTTCAAGGGTGGGTTTCTTTCTAACGAACCGTGTGAATTGTACTAACAACATATAGAGGTCTCCCAAGCCTACGAAGTCCTTTCCGATCCTGAAAAGCGCAAGGTCTATGACCAATTCGGTCTCGAATATCTCCTCCGCGGCGGACCTGCGCCATCGCCAGGTGGCGGTGCCGGTGGTGGTGCCGGTGCATCGCCCTTCGACGGCGGAATGCCCGGTGGTTTCGGGTTCGGTGGAGGCATGCCCGGTGGTGGTGGTGGTGGTGGTGGTGCGCGGTCATTCCACTTCTCGAGCGGCCCCGGCGGCGGCGGTGCCAACGGCTTCCGATTTAGCTCCGCGGACGATATCTTCAAGAACTTCGCCAAGGCTAGTGGTGGTGGAATGGGTGGAATGGACGATGATGATATCTTCTCGATGCTTGGTGGTGGTTTTGGCGGCGGCGGCGGCGCTGGTCGTGGCTTCAGGTCGGGGGCTGGCGGTCGCGGGCCGGGTTTCCAGCAATCCCGGCGCGCACCTACGCCGGAGCCGACTGTTGTGGAGAAGGAGTTGCCGTTGACGCTTGAGGAACTTTTCCGGGGGACGGTTAAGAAGGTTACTACGAAGAGCAAGGCGTTTGATCCTAGTGGGAAACGGACTGTGCAGGATGTGACATTAGAAGCGAACATCAAGGCGGGTCTGCGGACGGGATCCAAGATCAAGTATAAGGGTGTTGGAGATCAGGAGGAGGGTGGTCGACAGGATGTCCACCTTATTGTGGCGGAGGTAAGTTACATTTAACCCAAGACTCTTGAAGGTCTGTACTAACAAGTCTACAGAAAGAACACCCCAACTTCAAGCGCCAAAGCGACCACCTGATCACAACAGTCGAAATCAGCCTCAAAGAAGCCCTCACCGGCTGGGAGCGCATCGTGCGCACAATCGACGGCAAATCGATCCGCGTCTCGAAACCAGGTCCTACACAGCCTGGTCACGAAGAACGATTCCCCGGTTTGGGTATGACGATATCCAAGAAGCCGACTGAACGCGGTGACCTGGTTGTCCGGGTCAACGTGCGGTTCCCGGCCAGCCTCACTCCATCGCAGAAGGACGTCCTGAGGGATGTCCTTCCATGATTTCTTCTTTTCCTTTTTGTATTATGGTTCAGCATTGTTTTGGCGTTTGCGGTGTGCGAGCGATGGTTGATACTCGTTTCTTGGATTGATACTCTTGTTTGAATGAAATGGATTGTGTTTTATATATACATCATGTATAATAGCGAAGACAACACCGTGTTTGACTACGAAGTAGTTATATGTACCTGCTCAATGATATGACGAATTCAAACCAGCTTATCTTATCAGTACTAGCCCGATCGGGTGCGGAGAAGCATCCGAACAGCTCACAGCTCACCATATCACCTCCAACACCTCTACACTACACTACACTCTAACCCAGAGACAGAACAAAATGAGACGAAGAATCACCTTCATCCAACCCCCCAACGCCCCTTTCTCCCCCGACCAAGCAGTCCTCACCTCCGACGCCCTCTCAGTCACCAACCTCGATGCTGTTCGCGAAGAACGGCTCACCGTTAGCTATGATGAATTGCCGGACGAGGTATTTTCCCAACCGTACTATCATATCTATGAGCTATAGATATGGGATATGGGACATGGGATAAATGCTGATTGGGGATAGATACGAACCGCTCTAGACCAATACCAAGCAATCCACATCCGCTGGGCCACGGAACACCCGCATAGAGCTCCCGCGCCGTTTGCGAGTAGGATCTCGTCGGGCTTGCATGTTTTCGTTTCTGGGGAGAAACGTGCTGAGGGGTGAGTTCTGGTCTACTTTATCTGGGGTGGTGTGTTGCTAATTGCTCGTTGGTTGATAGGGAAGATGCACTATGTCCACTGCTGAAGAGGATGTTTGGGGAGGAGGTGGATTGTTTGAGTACTGAGGTTTGTACGCTTGAATCACAAGGTTGATTAATGGAATGGG
Source organism: Aspergillus glaucus CBS 516.65 (assembly GCF_001890805.1). Lineage (NCBI taxonomy): Eukaryota > Fungi > Ascomycota > Eurotiomycetes > Eurotiales > Aspergillaceae > Aspergillus > Aspergillus glaucus. The sequence goes on from NW_019170456.1 coordinate 1,190,405, forward strand.
GATGTAATGCTAATTGGTATAGAAATCATTCATAGAGCCGCCGGTCCTTTCGAAGCGTTTCTCGTCTACCGCTGATTTGTACTACTACAGCCTCCTCTCCTTTGCAACTCCGCTGGTCGATTATATCCAAGACAACATCTGTGCCAAAGTGCCCAGAGGCTTCGACGCATCGGACGACTGCATAGATCTCGCTTCGTCGCTATTCGCAGACACATTTGATATCAGCTACGATGGCATCTCGCATGCCCTGACTGTGTCGGCGGTGTCGAGTAGAGCACCTGGCGACGAGGGGTGGACGCAGAGAATTGCGAAGCCAGAGGGCAATGGTACTGGTGGAAGGGATGGGATTGATCAGGTGGAGGTTGGGTTGTTGACGACGGAGAAGGCGGCGGATGCGGAGGATATTAAGATGGGTGGGTTGTTGGGTGTTGTAGGGAAGGATGAGAAGCTGAGTATGTTCATTTCCTGCCTGCAAATCGATTCTGAGAGATATGCTAATAAGAGCAGACCCGACAATGTTCTCCTTCCCATCGCGGCATCATGCTCTACCAGATGACGCAACGTATCTGGCTTCCTTCTCCCATCCGAAAGGTCTCCATCCGACAATGTCACTTTCCCTCTCTCCGTCAGCGCTGAAAGAACCCCCCGCCCCGGCAGACGCAACTTGCGCGCTGCATACGTATCTCACCCTCCCATCATCCATCTTCGGTGACAAATACCAACTCTCCACGATGGACCCGCTCTTCCTCCAATCGCACAATCTAGCCGCCCTCCGCGCCGTTTTCGGCGAAACAGACCTCGAAGCACCAGATTGGGCCGTTGACCGGTGGGGCTCGAACTGGTTACTCGAGCTCGCTACCCCGGAGAACCCCGACGAGGTGACAGGTGAATGGAACGTGACTATCCCCCTGCACTTGCGCTACCTGCCCCCCTCCGAGTCCGGATACCGTACCATACAGGTCCCATGGCCGGTTGTCTTTTGGGCGTGCACGGCCGACGGAGGGATGAAGATGGGGATCAACCCGTTTGACCGGGTGAATCTGGGTTGGGAGGGGTTGTTTGGGCCGCGGACGATGTTTTACCAGGTGCATCCTGGGGGTGAGGATGTTTATCTTTATGAGAAGGTGACTGTTCCTGTTTTGCAGTTGGACGAGAAAGAGGGATTGTTCCGGAGTAAGACGATTGAGCTTGGTACGGTTGCGGTCATTGTGCTTGGGTTTTTGTGGGTGTTGTGGAAGCTTGGGTTGGTGGTGTCTTCGTCTTCGGGGAAGAAGAGTAAGCAGGGGAAGACTGAATGAGCTGCTTTGCCATCCGTATACCCTAGCCTTATATACCATGAACATAGTTCAGATAATTGAAGAGACTAAATCCCCATCTCCGGCAACGGCCACGGCACATCTGTAGTAAGAAACTGATCGAGATCGAAATTCTGCAAACTCGGCATATCGATCATCAAATCGCCCAACCACGAGAACTCGGAGTGTGTCGGCAGTGGCACACCGTGCGCGTGGTTCATATGATTGCTCTCAGCAGTAGAAGTAGAAGCACCATCGTGGAAATTCGCAGTAGCGTCATCAGGCGCAGCAATAGCCTGCTGATGAGTATGAGTACGAGCAGGCGCAGAAGTAGAAGCAGAAGTAGAAGCAGAAGCGTTATGCGGTGTCAATAACGACGCAACGCTGTTAACCTGCAACACGTCCCCAATGACCCTTGTATCTTCTTCTTTCCGTCGCTGGTGTAGCAGGATAAGCAGATATGCCGTGCTGTATGCCTCCCGCATGACATCTGTGTCGTATGCAGCGGCGACTTCACCGAGAGTATGCATTGCGTCGCCCAACAAGGCAAGGGAATTGCGGTTATCCATTGCCAGTAGTGTACAGACAACCTGGAATGGGACTATGGCGATGTATTGCCATGGGCAGACAGCGGCTGTGAGTTCACGGGTGGCATGGAGGGCTTTAGCAGCGAGGGCGACGATGCGATCGAGTAGTTTCGCGGAGATGGAGTGGCTGAGTGCGCGGAGACGGCGGTAGATGCAGAGGACGAGGTTGCATTGCACGAGGATGAGGATGTATGGGACGTATTCCCCATCCAGGACATCCGATAGCGCGCCTTCGAGATCCATCGAGTCCGACGATCGAACTGGATCCAGGCTCTCGGAGACAGGAAGGAGTTCGAAGATCTCAGTGTAGAACTGGGTTGTGTTGACGTCTACCCTGCGCGCTGGAGCGAGCGAGTTCGCGCCGTGTAGAACGACCCGCGAGCGGCCTAGTTCGAAGGACACCCAGACGTTGAGGTGGCGGGCCATGCAGAACAGTCTGCGACGCAGTTCAGGACTGCAGTAGCTCTCGTCGTTTTTTCGGAGGAAGCCATTATCCGAGGGATTCTCGAGATGCATTCCGGCAGCCTCGACGAGGTGCATTGTCGTGCAGCTGGCTATCCAAGCTGTGTGGGGGGACGCCGTCATGCGGAGGTATGAGACTCGTAGGATCCAGCCGGTGATGATGGCGGGAGAGGGGGAATCGGAGGTGACATGTTTCTCGAGGATTTGCTGTCCGCAATCCACGACTCTGGCTTCTGCGATCGACCCCTTTCGTCGTGAGAAGAGCATTCCCATCGCCGCGAGCCCGCAGAGCACCGCGTCATAGGGGCCGGGGCCAAGCACTGATTCGGATGAAGGGGGTAACCATCGCCGACTGACCTGGCGGAGGAGATAATCGCGGTCGATGAATCCGTAGCAGGGGTCGATTTTCTCAAACCAAACTGCTATGAACGAGCGCATCTCATCCTGCGAGATGATATCGACTATGGTCGACCCCGACACCGACCCCGCGGCGGCGGACGATGATGCCAACGACTCTGCGGACGGTGTACGAGCCCCGGCATTCCAAGCAAACAAATGTAATCGCGGTGCATGAGCCGTCTCAAGCTTCAGACCTAATCGTCTCACGAACGCAGCGCCCGAATTGGCCTCGAGGGAGGTGGGATGGATATGGTCCGGCTCAACGGGGCTGCGGCTCCTCTTCTCGTCCGCGGCGGTGGTCAGATCGCTCGAATTGGAGGTAGCTGTCGGTGCCGCTGTCGGTGTTGTATGGAGTACATTAGCGTACGGATTTGGTTTGACGTCTTTCTTCTTGCGAGAGAAGTAATCGTAGTGGCATTCGGTGCCGAATTGGGCGCAGATGGTGCATGGCTGACCTCCGGAGCATTTGCGCTTGCGAGACTGGCACGAGGTGCAGGCGACGCGAGAGCGTTTTCGTATGGCGGAATCGGACATTATAAGTGATACTAGCAGATTAGAAAGCAAATGGGCATTTTAAATTCAGTTTCTGGGTTGTCTTTGTGACATTGGGGGAAGCTGGGGAAGTGGAGGAATTAAACGCGGTTGGGGTTAAGCTTAAATTCATGTGACCTTCCCCCCCCCCCCCCCCATTTGCCGAACATTTCACTTCGCCTAAATCGAATACGAGCATGAAGGATCATACTATTAAACTATAGCAGGTGATTGTACAGAGTATTGCATATGGTATATCTAGTGCCGTCACTATTATTAGCAAGTGATACATCTTCCGCTAACTACTCTGTAGTAGATCAATCCTCATAAGGACTTCCATCCGGATAGCCCATTAGATCCTCCAATGCCTTGATGTCCGGCATGCCCACTGGTCCGGGCATATAATTCACATTGTCTCGGAATGTGGTGCCATTCCACCAGATTTCGTTCTTGTGCAGAGCTTCCATGATTCGGGCTGAATCGATGTATGTTCGGATCTCGACCATCTGGCCCTTGTGCCAGCGGGTTACCCAAACGTTGACTATGTCGAAAGGATCGCCTGCATCATTAGTTACGTGCTCAACTAAAATGGTGTGAGGAAATAATAAAAAAGGAGCTTACCGGAATTCATGATTCCTTTGAACTGAACCTCCTGGACCGACCACCGCTGATTACAACCCCCGTGGATGGCTTGAGGATGGATCTCGAACTTATCCGCGTGGTCCAAGAACAACACACTGACGCGACGAAGAGCATTGACATAGAAATGCATCAGGTCATTATAATGACCCGCGATAGGATGGTGTCCAACAACTGTGAAATTCACATCCTTATGGATTAGCGTGAACAGCTTGTTCATGTCCTTTTCCAAATCCTTGAACGAGTCCCAGATGTGCATCTGCGTCACGTATGCACAATCCGTCGAAGGATTCTCAAAGTGGAACCCCTCTCGGTCTTTGTGTCGGGGATTGGGGTTGTCGATGAGGCCGTCGCCATTGCAATCACCATTACCGGGCGCAATAACACCAGAGCCGTCACAGCCTGGTTTATCTTGGGGGTACTGTCCTAGCGGATGCTGTATCTCTGACTGTTGACCGTGGTGGTGTGGCTTGATTGCCCTACCGAGGGCGGTGGTGTCTAGCATCGAAGCCACCAGGGCTTGAAGGAGATATCGAATGGCGACCATGGTGATCTGGTGATCTGGTGATCTAATTGTGCAATGAAGTGCTTACTATGTTTTCGTCCCCTCTGTCACCTCTGTTTATACCTTCCCTCAAAGTCACCGAATGAGGGGTATCGACAAATAAGCCGACATGGTTCCATTGAGTGTCTGTGAAACCTGATCCTCGTCTAGTCTATTGGGGAATGAGGGACGACAAGACAATGGAAGACAGGGTTCAGAACTACAGGGTACAATGCGCCGGTTTTACCCTCTAAACTCCGATGCGATTCGAGACAAAGACCCGGATGTTGTACGAATCTCACAGTTGAATTGAGACAGGGTCATCTTACAGTTGCTTCGGCCCTTGATGTTCTTTCTTGGCCTATGTACTATGGACAAATGTACTTGAATCTGATTGATCCAACAGTGGTCAGAGTAGTAGCCCTAACGATCACTATTGCAATATCTGTCTTGGCTGCTCTGAAACAGTGGCCAAGTGACATCAAGTCTGTTGAGTCATTCCGGTTAGCAATAGCACGTGGGAGTGATGAAGCCATTATATTATCTCGGACGCGCAGCCTGTTGCCTCTGCAAATTTTCATGATCAACGTCAATTGCGATGCTTTGGAGTATCAAATTGGATGTGTCAAGCATCGTATCGTAAGTAATACCCCGTCACATACGGTATCAAGACACCTCCGATAGCGGCGCTGCCAATCCCCGCAGTTTGATTGGATGGCGACTCGCAAAAAACTCGGTGAGTTCAAGGCACGTGCTCCGACCGGCCCGATTCCATCCCGCCTTTTTCTACTGTTTTCCTCCCGATCAAACTTTTCCTCCTCTCTTTTCTCTCTTCTTCCCCAGAGAACACTCTACTGCAAACAAACACCCATTGAGATTCAATGTCCCGCTAAACCCTTCCTTTTTTTAACTCTTTATTACTACTTGTTTAACGACTAGTAGCTCTTCAGTCGCGCTTATGCGTTTGCACTCTATCTTCACTTCTCAGGACTACATCTCGGGTATGTGCACACTACACGACACGATACTCATTAGGAGTCAAACTCACTAACATTCTCTCTATAGATCACCTCTGGAAAGCTTCTGGAAGCTTCTGAACAAACCCCAATCGTCTCGTGTCTTTCGTCTAATTCGCATACTCGTAAAAAACCATCCATATAATGTTCGCTCGAGTCTTCAGGGCGATGCCCGCCAGGGCTCCCGCCTTCCCCTCTGTCAATGCTGGCATCCAGTCCCGCTTCATGGCTACGGTTCGCCAGAAGCCTACTTCGGAACGTGCCACTTTCACGATCCGAGATGGTCCTATCTTCCACGGAAAGTCCTTCGGAGCCCGCTCCAACATTTCCGGTGAGGCCGTCTTCACCACCTCGCTGGTCGGTTACCCCGAGTCTTTGACCGATCCGTCCTACCGGGGCCAGATTCTGGTCTTCACCCAGCCCCTCATTGGCAACTACGGTGTCCCGTCCTTCCAGAAGGACAACCACGGTCTGCTCAAGTATTTCGAGTCTCCCAACCTGCAGGCCGCCGGTGTCGTCGTTGCCGATGCTGCGGAGCGCTACAGCCACTGGACGGCTGTCGAGAGTCTTGGAGAATGGTGTACTCGTGAGGGCGTTCCGGCCATCTCTGGCGTCGACACCCGTGAAATCGTCACCTACTTGCGGGAGCAGGGTTCGTCTTTGGCCCGTATCACCGTGGGTGAGGAGTACGATGCCGACCAGGATGAGGCCTTTACCGACCCTGAGCAGATCCACCTCGTCCGCCAGGTCAGCACCAAGGCTCCCTTTCACGTTAGCGCTGCGGACCCCCAGTGCCACGTCGCTGTCATCGACTGTGGTGTCAAGGAGAACATTCTGCGTAGCTTGGTCAGCCGTGGCGCCAGTGTTACCGTGTTCCCCTACGACTTCCCCATCCACAAGGTCGCCCACCACTTCGACGGTGTCTTCATCTCCAACGGTCCCGGTGACCCGACTCACTGCCAGGACACCATCTACCACCTGGGCCGCTTGATGGAGTCCTCCCAGCTTCCCATCTTCGGTATCTGCTTGGGTCACCAGCTCTTGGCCTTGGCCGCTGGTGCCCGCACCGTCAAGCTCAAGTACGGTAACCGTGCTCACAACATTCCCGCTCTGGACATGAGCACCGGTCGCTGCCACATCACCAGTCAGAACCACGGTTACGCGGTTGACACCACGACCCTGCCCTCTGACTGGAAGCCCTACTTCACCAACCTGAACGACGCAAGCAACGAGGGTATGATCCACAAGTCTCGCCCCATCTTCAGCACTCAGTTCCACCCCGAGGCCAAGGGAGGTCCGCTTGACTCCTCGTACCTCTTCGACATCTACCTCGACAGCGTGCTGAGCTACAAGAACAACCAGGCCCAGTTCCATCCCCAGCGAGACAGCCGCCCCAACCCTCTCTTGGTTGACATCTTGGCCAAGGAGCGTGTTGGTGTGCAGCCTACCATTGGTATGCAGAACATTGCTGCCGCCGCGGCCGCTGCTGCTGCTGGATCTGCTTAATTTGTTTGAGTTCTTGAGCATTGGAGTTTTGGTTGGATATAGCTTAGGTCATTGTTTTTACATCATTAGTCAATATACGTTGGTATGATTTGCTATTTAATCTCCCCAGGTAATGTCTAAAGCGTAGTTCTGCCATAAACCGTGCTATCAGGAAGGCTAGTGTAAATGTTCTACTCCCAGGGTCATCAATTGAAGTCATTGCACATTTACTTGACCTAATTCTAATGACTATATGCACCATACCACCGTCTGATAGTCATTACTTCGCAACTATCGAAACAACATCCTCATCAGCAACAACATGCCCCAACCCAACCCTCTGCGGAACATGTCTCGCACTAGCCCCCCAAACCAACGCATACTTAAACGTCTCCTTCAACGTCCGATGAACCTGATCACACACATCCTCAATACTCGAGTTATGCCTCACAATCAACGCCTCCGAGAAATCCGGCTCCTCGCCCTTTCTCTTCGTATACAACCGAATCAATCTCAATTCTTTCCAGATCCGGTCAACGACATCTTGAACACCAAGATCAAGTTCACAACTCATGACCGCAGTGTAGGGTTCGTGAGCGAGCTCGTTGAGGAAGTCCAAGCTGACGCCGTCGATCTTGTTGTAGACGTAGAGGCAGCGGATGTATTTGCGGTGGTCTTTCATGATTACGTCGATGAAGTCGTCGATTGTGGCGTTTTCGTCGCGGACTAGGACTTCGCAGTTGAGGATTTTGTAGTCACGGAGGACGTTGTAGATCATTCTCTCGTCGAGGGATTTGGGAGGTGTTTGGAAAGTGATTTTCATGCCGCCGGCATTCTTTTGTTTGAGGTAGATGTTGCTTTGGTTGTCAGTTACCTTGGCCGTTATGTGGTGGGTGGAAAGGGTCTTACGGAGGGTCCCTGTTAAGTCGAATGCCAACAGCATCCAATTCAGCCTCCAGCAGAGATCGCTGCTCAGCACGTTTCGTACAATCAAGGACCATCAGAATCAAGTCACTCGTCTGCCGTTGTCAGTAACTCCAAACAACAATCACCGGAGCAATGGACCAACCTTAGCAGCCGAAATAACCTGCCTTCCACGCCCCTTCCCCTCAGAAGCACCCTCAATAATACCCGGCAAATCCAGAATCTGAATCTCAGCACCCCCATACTCCAACACACCCGGGATAGCCGTGAGCGTGGTGAACGAGTACGCCGCGGCCTCACTCTTGGTCTTGGTGATCTTGGACAGGAAAGTGGATTTACCGACGGAGGGGAAACCGACGAGGGCTACTCGGGCATCACCACTCTTACTTACGTCGAAGCCAGAGCCGCCTCCGCCGCTGCCGCCGGTGGGTTCGAGGAGTTGGGCCCTTAGACGGGCGAGTTTTCTGATATCGTTAGTGGTTGCTTGGTTTGGATTGAAGGTGGGGGGACAAGTACCCCTTAAGAGTACCCAGATGATATTCTGGATGATTATCAGAAATTTTTCAATCTGAAGGGTTGTATATAATGCGGTACCCACCTGTGTTTTTGTTCTCTGTGATCTAGTTAGCGCGGGGTTCTCAAGCGGTTTATTAGTGAAATGGAAGATGCTTACTCTGCGTCCTGCGCATTTCATCTTCGATTCTGTAAAATGAAACATCGGCATTTAGCCCATCTATCCATCCAGCATATAATTCCAAGACCTACTCCTTGATCTTCTCCGTAATGTTCACCATCTTGCCGGCTGGAGTCTCGCAGACTCTGGGTATCAATTACAATCTGGACAGGTGCAAAGAGATCGGTAAAAGGATGAGGATTTCTAGTGCTCTAGTACCCTCCAGTAAAGAGAAATAAACAACAGAGACCACAGTAGTATACCTGCGATGTTGCTCTACAGTTGCAGCGATATCAAATTCTCAAGTGCCAAGATCCGCTGACTAAGCGCTATCGCCCCGTCAACTTCATCGACCGACTTTGCTTTTAGACAACAACGCTCCAATTTTTCTATCCCAAAGGATACTTCTCCTAATATAGCAACCATGGCAGACACAGAAGTGGCCGATGCGCCCCAAACCACAATTCCCAGCCGATCCCCCTCCGGCACAGAACCAACCCCCAACGACGAAAATGCCCTCACAACACAACCAACCGAAACCGCCATGACAACCACCACCGAAGCAGACGGCACCCAGAAGAAAAAGAAGATAATTCGCCGAAAGCGCCGCCCAGCACGCCCCCAAGTCGACCCAGCAACCATCAAATCTGAACCACCACCGCAAACCGGAACGGTCTTCAACATCTGGTACAACAAATGGTCCGGCGGTGACCGCGAGGACAAGTATCTCTCGAAACAGGCCGCGACGTCGCGGTGCAATGTGGCCAAGGATAGCGGATATACGCGCGCGGATAAAGTCCCCGGGTCGTATTTCTGTTTATTCTTCGCGAGGGGTCTTTGCCCGAAGGGGCATGAGTGCGAGTATTTGCATAGACTGCCGACGCTGCATGATTTGTTTAATCCGAATGTGGATTGTTTCGGGCGCGACAAGTTTAGTGATTACCGTGATGATATGGGTGGTGTGGGGTCGTTTACGAGACAGAATCGCACGCTGTATGTTGGACGGATTCACGTTACGGATGATATTGAGGAGGTTGTTGCGCGTCATTTCGCGGAATGGGGACAGGTTGAGCGGACGCGGGTTTTGACGAATCGGGGTGTTGCATTTGTTACGTATACGAATGAGGCGAATGGGCAATTTGCCAAGGAGGCTATGGCGCATCAGAGTCTGGATCATAGTGAGATTCTGAATGTGCGGTGGGCGACGGTTGATCCGAATCCGTTGGCGCAGAAGCGTGAGGCGCGGAGGTTGGAGGAGCAGGCTGCTGAGGCGGTTAGGAGGGCTCTTCCTGCTGAGTTCGTTGCGGAGATTGAGGGACGGGACCCTGAGGCGAGGAAGAGGAAGAAGATTGAGGGTAGTTTTGGGCTGGATGGCTACGAGCCGCCGGATGAGGTCTGGTACACGAGGACGAAGGAGCTGGAGGATGCTGGGACCGCACCCCAATTGGAGGCGCCGGAGCAGCCTCTCATGATTGAATCTGCACCTCCCGCTACTGCTCCTTTCCAACAACAACAGCAACAGAGCGGCGGGATCTTCTCCAGCTCCACGGTAGCAGCCCTACAAGGACTGGCAGGTGGAAATGTCACAACACAAAAGGCTGCCCCGTCTTCGGGGCCCCTGGTAGCATACGGAAGCGATGATGAGAGCGATTAATTTCATAGTTCGGCGCGCATAGGTTCGTTTGTACAATAATTTGCAAGATACCTTGTTTTCATTCCTCGACTGCACTCATTCATTTGCATGTAATTCTCATTTGGGTATAATTCGCTAAATAACGGAGAGGCGATTGAAAAAGCAACCTAAATAATGCCAATATTGCAAACATAGCTATAGCACATCACACGCCAACCTCATGAAACAACACCTATCTTTCGCTCACCCTCCCAAGATCATAATACAAGCAGGACCCCGTTCGATAGTTGTATATAAACGCATTCGCGTAGCTCTCGGTGCCGTCGCCCATTTGGCTTTCATTGGCAAGATCGCAGAGCAGCTCATGCACTTGGCTGAGGTATTTCCGTTCACTCGGTGGTGCATTCTGTATCACTGTGCGCCAGCTGTCAGGGTCTGAAAGACGCGTGTCGCGGATGGACTCAAGGACATCATCTCGAGTATCGATAGCAGCGATGGGGCCATTGAGGGCTTGTTCGACGACTTCGCGTGAACGTTGAAGAGCTGTTTTCCGTTAGTAAAGTGACCTGTGAGTTGTACGTAAAGCTCGGAACACAACATACCTGAATCAACGATATTTCGCCTATTGCTCTTCTTGCTCCGGTGCTGAGAGACCAAGATACGTACATCATTGGTCCTCTCATTACCGGGAGACGACACGTCCGGCTGACTAGGCAACCGATGTTGTTTCGAATGATCGGTTGTGCCCTCGCGCAGGTTGCGCGCACGAATCTCATTTCGAAGCCAAGGAACCAGCTCCGAGGCTCTCATGTCGTATTCTTCCCTTGGGGTCAGGCTTCGGACCTTAAAACCCCGTTCCTTGCTGTCTTGCTTCGCGATAACGATCCAGCTATGGTTATGGTCTCTGTATTTGCTGAGAAGCTCTTCGAGCGAAGAGGCGTCGACTGATAATTCCGCGCTGATATCATTTGACCACAAATCCTGAACGACCTTAATGCCTATTGTGCGCAAGACCGTCGCGTCAAAGCTAGCGACGAGTACATCACACTACTGAATTAGCTACTTGTCCCAGAGGCACTTTATGGGGATTTTGACTTACCCTCCGAGTCTTCCAGAAAGTCCCAGTCCCAGTTTCAGCTTCTGGATGCTTCAAAGACGACTTGGTTGGCTCTTTCAGGTGTCCAAGCATCGATGAACTAAGCCTATCCCAACTCAAATTGAAACCCACGGCATGAGTTTGAGTGCGACTCGCCAAAGCCTTCGGGGAGAACTCCTGAACCAGCCGGTCATATCGACCACCCGCTGCAAACACATCGCGCCGCTTGTTGTCAAAGACGCACTGGAAAAGAATACTACCTCTGAAGAACTTGTCATTCAGACTGGAAAGCGGGTTGACATAGACTTTCCGCTTTACGTCGAACTCCTGGAGGTAGTTGACTACCGAGTTCAGACGGGCAAAAATCGGAGTCAATCGTTCAGCGAATGGCGTGCCCTCCATGATAGCCCGCAATTTCTTATGGGCTTGTTTTGGAGAGTCTGATAGTCGTTAGTCAAAATTCGTATTGATAAGGGAAGGTATACAAACCTCTGAAGTCAAACCTCGCAAGATTGTCCAACGACGTAGAGGCAACACCAACGGCAGGCGAACGAAGCTCACTCCTGATCTTTTGCATTGTCCATTTTCCGACGTTCAACTTGCTGATGATCTCTTTGACCAGTGGGATCTGAGAAGGAGTAATGCGACAGAATTCCATGATCAATTGAAGCAAATCGGAGTGGTTTATCATGAAGCACATCTGCGCTGATCTAAGCGGTGGGAATTCCTCGATGATTTCGTCCAGTACTTTGATAACTTCGGCTTCCTTCAACGCCAGGTCCAACGTGTTGTGCGACACGATATCAAAGTCTACTTCCTTGTGAGTCCGCGGCTCACCACCGTGGGGTGTTTCCCTGTAGACCGTGCCAAAGGCAAATGTCTTCTCAAGCGAACGGTCCTGTCGAGGAATCGCACGCGCATTCGGCAAGGTCAAATCAAAAGGCAATTGGAGCAGATTTCCTGATGAACCGAGCAACCGCACAGCGCCATGATTGTAATGCTGAGATCGCGGGAAAAGCATTTGCCTCGCACTCTCCACCGATCCATGCCGGCGAAAGATAGATATCAACTTGTCTTTGACCAGACCTTGAACCAACAGTTCATTCGCTGCCGGTGATACATGCGAATCCATGTCCCAGGCAATATCCTCAAATCGCTTGGGAGATTGGGAGAAGATGGCTGAGAGAATCTTCTTGTAATCTGGAGAATTTGGATCGGAGAGCAAGTGGACGATAGCCCTTCTGAATGTTTCTTCCTCGACCTGCAAAGGGATGTTCCCACTGTGAAGGAGCTCTTCAGCTGATGGACGCTCATTCGGTGTATGGTTCAGCAGTGATTCAATAATTTTGCCCTGTACCACCTTATCTGAATGCTGGAAGGTAGAAGGGAGAGTATGGTTCTTCTCTCGAATTGCCCGCAGTGTCTGATCACGTTCCATGCCGGTAGGCAACGGATGGCACATTTCAAAGAAGATCACGCCCAGAGAATACATCTATTTCACGATTAGCCTTATACTTGGGAGGATAAGAGAAATTCAGGGAGATACTTACATCAACCTTTTCGTTGTAATTTCCTGTGAATCCAGATTGCATCTCAGGCGCGACATAGTAAGTCGTACCCAGGCTGCGAGTCAAGTTACCTCCAATATCCGCCGTTGCAGATGAGCGGACTGCAGTCATAAACTGCCCACTTGTCGCTAGGCCAAAGTCTCCGATACGCGGGTTATTGGCCACATCAATGAAGATATTATCCGGTTTCAAATCTCGGTGTATAATACCATGGCCATGGATATGGCTCAACCCGTCTAGGATTTGGCGAAAAAGGCGCCAGGATCTGTCAACATCATCATAGAGACCGTTTCTGATGAGATCACGAAGAGTATGTTTCTCGCAGTACTCCATCTGGATATACAACGTAGTGAATACGGGCCGGCCTTGCGAGCTGGTCTTCATCCGGCTTGGTTCAGTTCCACTCTCGCTTTCGGAGTCGTCATAATCAGGTGTCTCCTTTCTATCTTGATCAGACATGGATTCAGCGTCTTCGTCGTCGCTGTCCAAGCCAAACTGGATTCCGGAGTAACCGCTGGAACTGATAAAGTCAAGTCCACCGGTACTAAAACCAACACTACCCGGACCTCGACTCGCAAATGGGTCGCCCTCGGTGGAAGAAACGGCGTCCTCGTCACCAAGATCGAAATCTTCCTCAAGCCAAGCTGTGTAGTAGCGCACCACGTACGGATGGTTCAACCGAGATAGTAACATGATCTCCGACAATGTATCCTTCAACGCAGCAGCTGACTTCTGAGAGATCTTCTTGACAGCGTAAAATCGACCATCGAGTTTGTTTCGAGCCTTCACGACCTGGCCAAACCCGCCTTTTCCCAGACGTCCAGCTTCATCAAAATCTTGATTGTAGCGTGAAAGCGCAGAAATACCACCAAAGGAGTCCACGCGCGGCCGTCTCGGCAGGAACATGGAATTGGCTGTGCTAGTATGCATTATCAAAGGCGTGTCAACACGGAAGAACTCGGAAGGCTGAAGCTGGAACGCCGTAGGTCGCTTCTTGGGGTCTGGACGGAAGAACTCCTCGAGCAAATCTTGCAAAGGGGGCGATAGATCGAGTGCCCCCATCAGTGCATTGGCAGAAGTATAGCGCAGCATGACATCTTTGCCAAATCCCATTTGCAAAAGAACTATACCTAAGTCCCAGACATCGGTTTTCATGGACAGCGGCACCTCCCCCTGAGTCAACTCCGGAGGCGTCCAGAACGGGGATTTGGAGGTTGCCATAGACCGACTCCGGCCACCTGCGGGACCTGGTAAAGCCCCCTCAATGCTCGGCTGCAACTTCACAGTAGTTCCTCCTGTTGGGCTCCTGAATAACATGACCCGCCCACTGTGAATGTCCCCATGGATAAACCCACTGCGGTGATAGAACTCCAAGCCTTCAAGCAACTGAAGCATCCAGCTGCGGAGCATCTCTACAGGGACAGTCCCCACGAGATCCAGAAATTCCACCAAAGAACCCTTGTTCGCGTACTCCACAAGAGCATATACTTTCCAAGCATTATCATGCGAGTCGTCGTATAGGTCAGGGCTATTGATCTTGAAACCAACAAAGTCGATAAGATTGGGATGGCGTAGTTTCTTGATTGATTCCAATTTATCTTCACTAGTCCGCATTCGCTCTCGAAATGCCAAAGTTCCTAGTCCCCTCTCAAGCGAGTACTCTTTCAAAACCAGAAGAGGTGCATGGGGCCGGTTTTCAGAAACAATTGGTCGTACGGTAAAGGTTTCCTTCCCATGGGTACTTTTGAGTAGGGTCTTCCCAAAAACAGCTCGGAACTTCAGTAATTGCTCATCGGAATCATTCATAACCAGCGGAGGGTCGAAGGCAATCGCGCCTGGGACATGCTCGATGTCATCCGTAAATCCATTCGAATCCACCCCAGCTGTTCGACTCTTTCGTCGAGATAGTCGAGCCTTCGATCTTTCTCTAATCTTATTCTCAATCAATTGCTGAAGGGCTCGTTCCTCCTCAGCCGTAGCAGCCTCCTGTTTCCGAAGGTCCTCCTGTCTTTCTAACTCTGCCTGGTGCATCGCTGCGGCTTCTTGCTTCATGCGCTCTTCTTCCAGGCTAGGAAGGTCTTTATCCTGCTCCTTGGCTTGAGCCACATCTTCAAGGACATCTTGAATAGACACGCCAAGCTCGTATATCATTTCTGTCCCAACGAGCAACTTCGGCTTATTTTCGACAATATCCAGAATCCGTGACTGCGCTCCTTCGCGAAATTCCGCCAGGTTCTCTAATGACAAGTTCGGATAGGTCTTGGGGTAGGTTGCCGGCAGCTCAACCAGCAATTGGATGCGGACTTCCGGGTTGGACGAAGCTCGCAAATGGAGCCTGAAGCAAACATCCGATGATTGCTATACCGCACACCTGTCAGCGACCCTTAATATCGCCAATTGAAGAACCACACTCCGCGCGACTTACATGCCAGGCTGAGCGCCTGTTCTCGATCTCTTCAAAGTCATCTCCATAGATCGAGCGGAGAGCCTCCACTTCATTCTGATGAATCTCGCGATAATTCGTAGGAGCTACGACCGGTGGAGGGGTATTCGGGACCGATTGATGCTGCTGCTGCTTTTTCTCCGCCCGGGGAGAGCCGATTCTTAGGGCATGATTCGAGGCCTTCTTCTGCTTGTGAGGCATAGCGGGGCGTGGGCGGTGTGGAAAGAGTGCACCCAGATTGAGTCGGTCTTTGCCACGGAATGAGGAAGTGACAAAGATGCAGCCGAAGCTGCAGCCCTCTATAGCTCAGTGGGTGTCATCTCTACCCAAGAAACCAAGGTGAATAAACGAAGATAGTGCTGTAAAGCTGTGTACGTGATGCTGATAAGAAGACAGCAAGAGAAAAGCCAAACGGTATTGATAGCGGGGCCGGTGTTTTTCCGCTGCTCACCGCCCTGGGAAGCGCTGCCCGTAAACAAAGCACAGCGCTCCACGTCAATCGCGCATTCCAGTTCGCAGGCTGGTTGATACCCAATGGCATCGCGGACGTGATGCGTCTTATGTCCTAAGATTGTGAAGATCTGAACAATTGAAATTTACGCTCCCGCGGCATTGTCGAGATGTTGGGTTGGATGACGGGGCAGAATCAGAACGAGCAGTTCGCGCATTCCGCCGGTACGTTTACACTCATGGTCATTCTATAGTTTCCGGGGGGCTTTGCTTGTGTTGGGAGAAATAAGTGGTCCCAGATATGCAAAGACGAATAAGATCCCAGAGGATTGTGGATGACATGATCCACCATACAGAACATCCATGTACTAACTTGTTTACTGTTCCGTAGACAACTCAAAAGTCCTCGAAGCGCCCGAAACCCCCGCGCCTGTGTTTGCGCTTCGTGCGTTTAAAAGTGCGCTGTTTGGTACGCCAGCTCCGGAAGAGGAGGACCGCGATAGGGTGTTGCGCGCAAAGGAGCAGCAACCTCCTATTCGCGCACAAGTCCAGGTCGATCCGCGGAAAGATCATTCGACAGGGAGCTTGAGGAACGATAACATGCCAACACTACAGCCCGACACTGCTCCGACTGGGAACACGATGGCTTCCCCGACAAAAAGCATCCTTGTTACGCCGGGCACCATCTCGAATCGACGAAAAACCGTGTCATTTGGCGATGGCGTTGTGGATAATGAACGGAAACAAGAATCACCCAGCAAAGCCCCTTCATTAAGGACACCCACGAATTCATCCACTAGTCCCAGTAACCAATGGGCATCTGGCTCGTCGGACGGCAAACCGCGCAGCAAACTAACGCAGGCTTTGCTGGATTCACGCGAGAAACGCTCCTCGAAAGACATTCAACCTACACATACGTCCAAACCTAGCGAGACTCGATCGGGCGGAACTACATCGAAAATGACCCTACAGTCGGCAGAGAAGGACGACAATGATGAAACCCTCAATATGAGCGAACCTCGTTCCCAATCAGGGAAATATTGGAAAACCGAGTTTGATAAATATAGAACGAGGACTGATTGGGAGATCAAACGACTCGTTCAGTACCGCTCTGTTGCGAAATCCTACGCCAGGAAGAAGGATGAGGAGGCCGTGCGTTTGGCTGAGAAGCTGAAACAAGAGGAGGAAAAGGTCGCGGAAATGGAACGTCACGTATCGCAATTGGCGTCGACGATGGTCACTGAGGGAGATAAGCACGACAAAGAAAGACTGATTCAAGATCTCACCAAGCAGACAGCTTTGGCCTTGCAGTATAAGCACCGTGTTACCATGCTGCGCAAGGCCTTGGAGCAACATGGTGTGGTTAGCAACGAGATGGAGGATATCAAGGAACAGTCGGATGGAAACGTCTCAGCTGATAAAACCGCGGAGGAGCTGCGCAAAACCCAGCAGGCACTGGAGCAGGCAAATGCGAAGATCAAGGCGATGCAGAATCAGCGGTCAGACCTCAGCCAGCTCCACGATCTCTCAGAAAGCTCAGAACAAAAGGCCTCAGAACTAGAGAAAGAAAACATCACACTCAAACAAACCTTGGCGCGATTCAAGTCAGAGATGACCAAATACGAGGGGCGCCGCAAAGAGAAGGAAGCAAAGCTGAAGCAGAGAGAAGCCAAGTTGGAACTACGAATCCGGGAATACCGAGAACGCTTGAGGACCGTGACCCAGCGACACCGAGAATCACAAGATTCCTTCAAGGAGTCATTCGAAGAAGAACGTCACAGCCTGCTCGAACAGATCGAGCGACTAAAACTGACCCTCGGCACTCTTGATCGTCTTCCGGATTTCGAGTCTGGTCGCCTTACCCTCAGTCCACGCAAAGACTATACAGGGGTCAACGTGTACGATTTCGGGCAAAGCAGCCCCCGGAGGGGCCACGACAATGATGAGACAGAAGAATTCGGCGACCCTCCGAGTCCGAGCCCTCGCTCGAAGGAACGACGCTATCGCCAATTACGAAGTGCAACCGACGACCCTCTTGACCTGAGGCGAGCTGCGCAGGCCATGGGGATCGACATAGACGGCGACGATAACGATCCATTAATCTACGCAGAAGAAGAGGAGGGATCTCCTCAAAGACAGCCTCGTCGGTTCAACCACGTACCCGACGATGAAGGCGACGTGGTGATCCCGCCCTCTTCGCCCCCAGATCTCTCATCCATCAAACCCTCCTATAACCGAAGATTATCGACAAAGCTAGATCACGACCTAGATGATCAGCGCACGACGTCTCGCAGCCGTTATCTAGCTGGTCTCGAAGGAGAAAAACAGACCCGCCCCCAGCAGCGTCGTCGCCGCTCACCTACCAAATACGGCTTGGACGCTTTGTCCAAACAACAGCAACTTGGCTTATCAGAATCGCAGCGTGATGCGATGCCAATAGACCGGAAGATCGCGGCCCAGGCTCGTCTCAAGCGGAAAGAAGCAAGTCGGAAAGCGAAAGAGGAGGCAATCGAGGCGTTTTAGCGAGGGCTTACATGTACATGTGCTCTGATATTTATCTACTTTGGATTCTTTCTGGTGTCAACGGTTGGTTGCTTTTGGGTTTAGGCGTACTACTTGATAGGTTGATAGGTTTGCGAATAACACCCATTGTGCTTTTCTTCATATTTAAGTCCTTCGATTGTCCGGATATATATGTAATCCATCGAATTCCATTCCTACCATCTTCATATTGCCGAATCTGTGAGAACCCTAACCCACAGTTCGTGTTCTAGTTGTTTTACCACTGGCCGGAGTTCCCCGAATATGCACAAATTTCAGCTCATCCAAAATGGCCGCAAGATTTGAGACTATATGTGCCCAATGGCATATGAGCTGGTTCTCTGTTAGGGGCATGGGGGGCTTTCATTTCCGCGTATTAGAGCGTCCGCTCAGCACCACGACATCCACATTTGGATCCTTCGTTTCTGGAAATCGGATGTGATAATTTGGCGGG
The DNA here is from genome assembly GCF_001890805.1 of Aspergillus glaucus CBS 516.65. Lineage (NCBI taxonomy): Eukaryota > Fungi > Ascomycota > Eurotiomycetes > Eurotiales > Aspergillaceae > Aspergillus > Aspergillus glaucus. The sequence goes on from NW_019170456.1 coordinate 1,209,145, forward strand.
GGTGTAGCTCTTTGCCAGTACTGATCGTAAACTCTTTATAATCGAGTTGCGCCACAGGGCTGTAGAGAGTGAGTTCATAGCTTGCTAGAGGATCTTTGATGCGTGCTGGCAAATGATCCCAGATTTTCTTCTTCAGCGACTCAATGTTGTCTTGGCCTGTAATATACTCTATAGAGAATGGTTGCCCAAGATTATTGGGTACGGCGCACCATAGAGTGCGAGTGCATGTTTGAAGCATTTTATCGGCAAAGAAGTGATCAAGTTGAAGTTCATGATAGACGGCTCTAAAATAAAAGTCAGGCAGTACTGCCTAGAAGCACGTGATATTATAGGGCTCAAGGGAAAAATTTTCACGTAGTCATTATACTCGCTTTTGGTTCTCGTCTAATGCTGGATAGCTGAAAACCGGAACCAAGTGAGCTTACATTTGCAGATTAACGAGTACAAGTCTAGTCCTTCGGTCCACAACATTACCATAAGCATTCTGCGAACAAGCCAAAACACTGTTTTCTAAATGAAGAGGACCAGGCACAAGTGTTGGAAATACAATGCCAAAAAGCACTGCTCTAATGCAATTCGTAGCTAACGCCATCTCCTCATGCTCTGCATATACAGTTCCAGAAGCATGACTTCGCTGGCTGGCACAGCACGCCATGGGGCTAGCTCTTTTTTACTGGTGTTAGTACCTTGAGGCATATGGGAACTCTAGATGGATCTACGAGAAGCAGACTCGACAGGCCGGGTGTACTTCCGGAAAACTGACCTCACCGCAAGAAATTGAATAGTTTGCGGTACCATCTAGACTTCGCATGCCGAGCATTTTCGAGCTGTGACCCCAAATTTTGTTCCCAATTAAACGTCTCTGTCAAATTAGTACCGGGACCTGGTAACACCATGCAGTCGCGGTTAATCCACATTTACGCCCTGTTAAATCCGTTGAGCGGCAAGACAAAGAGAAGGTGAGGTACGGGGAAGTCACTTACCTCGAACCACATAGCTGTCTCGTGATCCCATTGCTTCTCATCAATATTTTGTCCTTCAAAAAACCTCACTATAGGCGACAGCGATTTCTTTGGAAGACGATGAAATGATGACGGTGAGGGCAAGAGGGTTTCCTATTCTGGAATCTAGATGCATAGGGGCATAACTAAGTTATGCAAGCTGTACACTGATGAGTCACAGAAGGCGGTCTGAAAGAATTAGCAGAAATTTTCTCACCGCCCACAATATCGCCATCGATACTGGGCGCTGTGATTGGCTGCTGGGGGGCGCGGAGGGTTGGCGACCCCAGTTCCTCGATTTTCATCTCTTCAACTCTTCAGCTCATCACTCCTTTCAACCTGTTCAAGAACGAAGATAGAGACATCTGTTGCGTTTCTTGTTTATTGTCTTATATTCATTCCATTCATTGCGAACATCAACCGCAATGGCAGAAACAAGCACCGTCCAAACTGGGCAATTCCGTCAGTACTCCCCCATGTACCCCGCGATTCCGATGGACAGCTGCTAAATCCCGTAGAGAGAATCGACTCGCAACCTGAGAACCCCTATTCGCATCTCATTACGGACCAAACCACTGTGATCGTTCCGTCGTTTACCCTCGAGTCTGGTGTCACGTTACACAATGTCCCTATCGCCTACACCGCGAGGGGCGAGTTGTCTCCCGAACGTGACAATGTCTTGGTTATTTGCCATGCATTGAGTGGTAGTTCAGATGTGGCGGACTGGTGGGGCCCGCTCCTGGGTGGACCTGGTCAGGCATTTGATGTATCTCGATTCTACGTTGTCTGCTTGAACAGTTTGGGCAGTCCGTACGGAAGTGCCAGTGCCGTGACATACAAGGACGGTGACCCGGAGAAGGGGATTTACGGGCCTGAGTTCCCGCTTACTACTGTCCGTGATGATGTGAGGTAAGGTTCTATCTCGTGCTACAAGCTCAAAGGCGGGTCGCTGACCAAGTAAATAGAATTCACAAGATGGTCTTGGATGACATGGGCGTCAAGCAGATTGCGGCGGTGATTGGAGGTTCCATGGGCGGTATGCTCGCTCTGGAATATGCGTATTTCGGCAAGGACTATGTGCGAGCAGTTGTTCCGATCGCCACCTCTGCCCGCCATTCCGCATGGTGCATCAGCTGGGGAGAGGCTCAAAGACAAAGCATCTACAGCGATCCAAAGTACGACGATGGCTACTACACCTTCGACGATCCTCCGGTAACGGGACTGGGAGCTGCACGCATGTCCGCACTCCTCACCTATCGCAGTCGTAACTCGTTCGAGTCGCGATTCGGCAGAAATGTTCCCGACCCCTCGAAGCAGCAGAACATCAGGGACACCCAGAAGCTGCCCACCCCTCCTAATGAGCACTGGGCTGTTCACAACGATGGACACAAGGGTGGACAGTCGCGGAGTTCACCCACTCCGCAGCTGCAGGCTGAGCTGCCGGCCATTGAGTATATGGATCCGCAGTTTTCGGGTACCAAGACTTTCAGCGCACCTGTGAAGCCCAGTGTCGAGGGACGGAGGAGGCCCCCAACCTACTTCTCAGCCCAATCTTACCTGCGCTACCAGGGAGAGAAGTTTGTCAAGCGGTTTGACCCCAACTGCTACATCGCCATCACCCGCAAGCTTGACACGCACGATGTCTCCCGTTCCCGCGCCAGTCCGACGTCGGAGGACCCGGTCAAAGAGGCGTTGGGTCAAATCGAACAGCCTGCGTTGGTTCTGGGAATCGAAAGCGATGGTCTGTTTACATTTGAAGAGCAACAGGAGGTTGCGGCTGGCATTCCGGGCTCGAGACTGAAGCGGATTGAAAGCCCCGAAGGACATGATGCCTTCCTCCTCCAGTTCGAGCAGGTCAACCGTTACATCCTCGAATTCTTCCGCGAGGTCTTGCCGGAGATCATGTCCAAGCAGACAGCCGAGGGCGGCGCCATCGTCGACGGCGTCAACAAGCTAACCAAGAGCAGCACCTTCGGCGAAGCTGAAGTCGAGGACATCACTGCATGGTAAGCTCCCGCAAAAAGCCAGCCTTGATCGATATTGGCGCAGTAATTGCAGCCTTTGCTTTGCCATGCTCTACGCACCCCGGGTTCTCACGGTGAAAGAGAAACGCGCCGTGGGAAGTCGGGCGCACCGACGGGCATGAAATATATACGGGGAAGTTGCAGTGCGGTTCTTTTCTTGTGATTTATACAACCAGTCAAGAGGGATGAGCATCCAACTGCCTCTCTCGTGGTTACCTATCAGGTAAGACTGTAAAGAAGCATCCAACTGCTCTCCATCATATAAGCCCTCAGTGGATGTATCTATTACCTATTCACCGAGGGTGGTGGGTCATGTAGATAGTATAGGGATAGTGATATATTGGGAAACAATCAATATGTATATCTTACACTTCTATGAAATTGGGCCAGATGCGGTGTCATCTTTAGACTTCTAGAAGCAAGGCTGTATGCGGACCGGGAAGCTGCAATCAGCCGTCAGGTTGCGTTGTCTGTGTATGCACGTGTTGCTAGGGTATATCATGCAGGGTACAGTTCGAGTTGCATGCATTGTTATGATTTGTTTCACCTGCCTGATTTAGCTCTAGTACAGAGTATGTACTTGATATATATATTTTCCACAGGGTTTGGCACTGACTCAACCGTGGGGTTACAGATATGTGTGGAGTAGTGTATGAAAACAACCAACATACTGGCCTTCATGTACGCATCTCCCAGACAACTCCGCATTCCATTGTGACTGTCATTTCTTAATCGAGTAATGATGCTTTGTTTACACAGAAAGCGTCGAGGTATGTTCGGACCGTTCACCCATCCCTTGCGGACACCCGGGATATTCGAGGACAAATACATAGAAGCAGACATCAACAATCGGACGGAAAAGGTATGTATTGTCTTGTAGAGCTAACACGTGCATATTCAATATTTTCTGATTGAGTATCTCCGTTTGAAAGTTGCCCGCCATGCTGGCCATGCTGGCCATGCTGTGACACTACAAGTATCACGTCTGAGATCGCTCTTCAGACGCCATCATTCTCACACAGCATAATGTGCCTCACCTGCTTTCGATTCTCGTCCAGAACAATATTCAATAAATCATATAGAAGCCGTAGTAATTGAGATTCCGACAGTAGATGAAGTTCATTAACCCTACGCTAACCCTTTTGGGATCTACAGCGGCGCTTCCAGCCAATCAGCGACTAGAACAGCCAGCGAAGCCTCAAGTCTTCTTCCTATTTGGGCGACTGTGACACGACTAACTGTTTTGGGACTCGACCACGGGCTTTTGTACTTCGACAGCGTTTTTCTCGTTTTTGTTCCCCGAATCTGCTCTTCATTGCCAGCAGTGTCCCTCTTTATCTTCTGGATTCGGTTGAGCAGGACTTGACCTCGACTTTCGTTCGGCTATATGCTCACTCACCATTGACGACCTGGCCAGTGCTACCTTTTTCCTTATGGTCATTCAGGCATAAGACATTAGCGGTCGATCTTCTGCTCATCTCCCGGACCCATCGCCGTTAAATTATCCATTCTTTGTGCCAGTTTATGTCCCGCATTCCAGTCATCGCGCAGACAACCGCCGTATTTCGTGTCCAATGAATACGCATCTGGGTACTACTTTCTAACGGGGAGCATGGCCTGGAAAGCCGTTGTTTGTTTTATCATTCCAGTGGTCAATCGGTAAACCGATAACATAGCTTGATGTTGGCTGGTTAGGCTGTTTTGTTTCATATCGGACTCTCGTTTTGTTTTTATCTCTCTTACTTCCTGCTTTTCCGTTCATAGTCGCTTAGAGTTGTTGCACACCGGCCATTGTCACACACCATGGAGTTCAAGGTTTCGTTGAGGGACAGACTTCGGAGGACGCGATCCTCGATCATTTCGTTTTCACAAGTGCGTTCACAAATCCATACACATCGTCGTTATTCTAACAAAGTCAGCCCATCACACTCTTTGTCAAGCCAAACGCATACTTCAACTCGAACACACAGAAACGACCTTCAAGTTCCATAACAGAACCACCCTGCATCCCACGCGACGTGGAGAAGGAACTCCGATATGCCTGCCACCGACTACAACGGAAGATCGAACGGGGGATTCCTTCGTATAACAACTATCACCGACCAGAAGTGTCGTGCGAGAGGAGGCACACCATGGCTGCGCCGGCACCGCAAATAAACACAGCACCTCAAACACAATCTCTACCAACGACTCTCAGATCACCAAGGAACATATACTACCCCGGGTTAGAGTTCGACGTCCAGCAAAGCGAGCCAGAGAAGAAAGACGATATTTCCGAGCTCTACGATAAAACAGCCAGAATTGCCCGTGCCGAAAGCACATACACTGGACGATCTGACTTCAGCACATCCCGTGTCCCATCATCCGCTACCAAAGACGGGGCCCACGCTGATGGCGAGCAGCCACATTCGTCTGGAGAAACCCTGGTAGAAGCGAACGATCACAGACTTTCACACGGTCAACGTTACAGCTTAGACGTCGTGAACGAGTCATACCCCGAAGTCCCTCTCGACTTCATTAGAGACCTCAACTCGATGCCTCATATAGTCCCCAGCCTATCCCGGCCTCCCGCTCCAGCACCAGCTCCCGAGCCTACACGATTAGTCCGTAAGAAACGTATCGAGAATCTACAGGAGGAGAGCGAAAGCCAAAGCCAAACCAACACTGACACCGAAACCGAAACTGATACCGAAACCTCAGACAAAGCGACGGGCCCTCGCCCGAAATATAGATACAGCTGGCTTCCCAAGACCACTACAGCCACTACCAGACCTGTTTGTGCAATGGAGCTGGGAATGGGTGTATCACCTCCCGTTATTATCGACAGTAAGGGTCAACGGCAAGTCATGGACCCCGAAGCAGAACAACAGCGCCACAAGGATTTGCAGCAGGCAGTGAAGGAGAAGATGTACACAGGGACGATCAAGCCCAGACCGGTATCCGATGCCCATAATACTCGTCCCTGCGCGAATTGTTCGGATGCTGCCAAATCCACCGGTATCACTGATGTAAATGAGACTGGCCAGCAACTCTCGCGGCGAAGGTCGATTCTTCGAAAGTTCTCGTTTTTCAGCCTTGCGAAGCTGAAGAAGAATATGCCACGAGCGAAGGAGGCGGTCGGGTTTAGTCGGATTGTAGATGTTGTCTAGCTTCTTTACAAGTTTTTTTTTTTTTTTTTTTTTTCCCTCTGGGTCTTTCTTCGGCTTTGCATTGTTATGTCTCTGCATTTCATGTACATTCACTGTTGCATCGTTGTATATCCTTCACTAATCTCTACACCTAGCTATTAATTACTAACAATCGCATTTTATCACTTTAATCGCTTTTTCATCCGTTCTCATCTTCATAAACCTACTAGTCATTGCGAGTATTTGGGTGCCAATATAAGAGCATATGATATCTCGACTATCCGTGATTGAAGATGGATTACCTTCTAGTACCTTCTAATATCTTATTTGAGGCTGCAAATACTGTCACCTGGCAATCCCTCAACAGCTCAGCCATGTTTTCCATTATTAAGTGGAATCCCCATCGAGTATCCTTGACGAGACCTCTTCCGAATCAGCTCTACCTTTCTTCAGATTCATGGCGATTTTCGAGGATTCACGCCTCAAACCAAACTGCCCTGGGTATGAAAGTGCTCGACGTTGAGCTAGCTGTGTGCTCTCGACTTCCCTCCCCACGAGGATGAGCATGTCGTTTCTGACACAACTTCCGTCTCTCTACTTTCCAAACAGGACTTCTTTGGTACGTGCAACTTCATTCCTCTTGTACTCCTAACAGGCTAATAGATTTAACAGGGCTTTGACCTAGGAAGACAACCCGGGCAGTTAGCCTTTCGATTTACTTCGCCTACCATCATTGCCTCCTCTATCCTCCCATTTAGAGAGAACCACGCCATGGAAACGAACATAAATTACATGGAGTTAATATCTGGAAATGAGATTTTAATCTACAAAGGGTATCACTTATCGTGGATATGCACGAACACTCCTCGGTTGTCTCTACATAGTAGTGCATGGTATCTAATACTATGCATTGTGTGATCGCTGACACTCGGTACCAGGTTTTGGTCCAGCTATACGCCCCAGTGGCCCACACGATGCATTTGAAACCCGGATGTGTCATGGCTTGGGTAGCTCGACAATGGTGATCTACGAGCACGAATTTCCCTATCTTACCACGTCATCCAAAGATATAACTATCGATCCGTACCTAACAATATTGAAGGGGCAGATAAATGTGGGGTCCTTTCAAGGGCTCTTACTTCCGCCGGTAGCAAAGAGCTCGTCGGAAATACGAGCGTGCTGCTAGGGGACTCTGTGGTGTTCAGGTCTTTATCTACAGGCGAGCGAAACAATCACCAAAGATCAGACAAGGGGCAGGCTGCGCAGCTGTCCGCTCCCCATTTGTTTTGTTTCTCGGATGGGTATGTGTTGGTATAAATTTCTTGTCGTTTGCTGGCTTTTTACATGCGGTGGAAGTGTTATTTGCGTTTTGCCTTTATCATACATGAATATTCATTACTGCTGCAGAGCTATTACACCGGTTCTGGAAGCTGAGCATGCCACATAAGAAACGTGTCGATAAATAAGCTGAAAAAGCCACGGCTTTTACAACGCTCATCTACAGAAATGGGAGCCTTTGACGATCGTATCCAGACATTCTCATGGTGATATAGAAGATGCTCACCTCTTAGTTCCGAATACATTCCGCTAAGAAGCGAAACCAATCAAGGATCAGCTGCGAGATTTGGCAGCTTAGTTACCATTATGGTGACATCCAGCTATCCTGTGGTTCGGAGTACTAGAACGCCAGAACTATCAACTTGGTTTTCGAGGCTGGCTGACCATTGTCATCGAGAGTGGCTATGTCTTACATATAAGAGGACAAGATCAGCCAAGCCGATCTGTCCCTCGATGGCAACGTGCCAAACTGCCAACCAGCGCGATGAGGTCCGGAAAAAGCCAAGGATGCGCATCGATGTTACGAAAAAAGGACCTCTGGCAAATTGGGAGCAGGGTTAATGCGGTGGTGGTCATAAACTGGAGATGATTGAAGGCCGGAGTGCAGGCAGATTTCGAGGGTTTCTGGATTGATCTGTTACCATCAGCATTCGATACATATCAGATTTGCCGTGCGCCAATGACAAAGAATGAGATTACACGCAGGTCCTGTGGTATGAAGTGGGTGATCACCCTCTCATTCTCTTGTTTCTTGGTTCTCACCATTCAATAGGGCATGATTCCCCTTGCTATGAACAACTACAGTAACGGCGGTGCCCTGAATGATTCAACATGGGGATTCGTTCGCAGGACACGGAGCGCGCTGCCAAAGGTTTCGCGCGCGATTTACTGGTCGTGCCAAGGGGCAAGAATGTTCACAGTAAGACAGCATTCGCTCCATGTCTATACAGGCAGTCGTGAATTCCACAACTATGGCACATTTGGTCAAGAACACAGCTAGCTACATTGATCAATGAGAGATACCTCGTATCATCCGGATAATGAAGCAAGGAGAATCCCCATACCTCTTGCTTATACATTTTTGGCGGGACTTGCGATAGCGCTGGGCAACCCAAAGTGCCCCTTGACCCATTTTGGGTAAATTTCAAAACCCGAGATACAAAGACTAACGAAGAGATGACTTTTAGAACATCATGGGCGTGTCTGGCACTTTGGCCTCAAATGCAAGTAGAAGCGGAGCTGCTTGCCGGGTTTCGCGCTATTTGGGACTCTCCTGTCGGTCGAGGAGTCCAAGTTGTTGCAACGGTGGACCGAGGTTCAGGAGTTCGAAGTCTGTTTTTTCCCTTCAACTATACTGACACCACTTTCACAACGACGGTGCCATATTTGTCCAGCCAGAAGTTCCCTAGAAACCCGCCTTGGCCTTCTCTTCGATGTGAAACCGACACAAGTCACAGGGGCTAAAGTCACGATGGAAATCATCTTCGAAATTTTGCTCAACTGTATTTTCGAAACACCTGCAGAACATACGCAGAGCTAGGCGTGACCACTATGTCTTTGTCGTACTGCATGGTATCTAATACTATAGAGACTGACTATATCGGAGTGTTGTACAGATTTGCGTTCCAACCAACAAAGGCGGCATCACATCTATCAAACCCAGATATGCATCGACAGTGGATGCACAAATATGTGTCTATTCGAAAATCCGACTACTCAAGACTGATTAATGACCCAACACAAGCCCAGCAGACCACCACAATGACCGTCAGGGGCTAGGTTCCTGCTCAGCCTCCAGAATGCATAGACCAACTTGATCAACGAATTTCCTGGCAGTAGGGTCACTTGGTGACCAACATACGCCAACTTTGCGATGAGCGCGTTCATATTCATGCAGTTACAAATGCTGAATGGGCACTGGCGAATATTATGCATCGTCAAATCCTATGAGAACGCTTTGGAACCTCCACTAAGAAACTAGACTTCGCCCTGGGAAAAGGTAGTCGTTACGGCGAGAGGTTAAAAGGGGGGGAAGCTCTCACGAGACTAACTAGAGACAATTTGATCTTTATCTCCAAGCCAATACGACTGTTATCCCGACCAGCCAAATGGGAGTGGCTAAAGGAAATAGATCGAGCGCTTCTGGCGATGTTCTGGTGATTGTTTCTTTATCCTTACCTGCCATTGTCTTGTTCGTGACTAGAAACAGTATACCCTTCACCACAGTTATGAGTGGATGCACGAATTTGACTATACAAGCAGATGAGTACCCAAAACTGGTCAACGACCCACCACAAACCCTAGCAGACCACTACAGCAACCGTCTGGGACACAATTCCCATTCAAAAATTTACAATTCTCTCAAGAATTATTATTTCACTGGATCACTGGAAGGAACTCCTGCCTTGACATAACGAGGAAGTCATGTGTGGCACTAACTATAATGAAAGACTTTCAGGCCATTACTTCTAGGAGAACACCACGATTTCGATGCGCCAGGCGAGAGGTAAGATGTCGGCACCCACGAACCGCCGAGGAGCATTCCGTGGTCTCCTTGAGTTGTTCTAGTGATTATGTTTTGTAATATTCTTGTCAGGATTTTTGCTCTTTTTTGCAAACAGTGGGGTTTTCTATACTGTATGATTACTGATCGGCTTTGATGTTTCTATTGATATATGTCTTTCTCATTGATCTGTTATTATACCATTTAAGTTCATTTTGACACCCATAATGTGCTTCCCTAAGTACTTTGTACCACATGCATGACATTACAACCCAACCCAATACCTCGTCTTCCCAACCTCAAACTCCCCCTTCAACACCCCCTCCCCAGTCCCCGTAACCTCAATCTTATAAACCCCCTTCTCCGAAGCCCAAGCACCACGCTGCTCATCCCACCAACTCGTCGCTACTTTCTTATCCACGACGATTTGCACCTCCTTGCTCTCGCCAGCCTGCAAGAATACCTTAGTAAAGCCCTTGAGTTCGCGCACGGGCCGGTTAACGCTGTTCGTTGCTGGAGGGAGAATCCATAATTGTGCGATTTCAGATCCTGCGACTGCGCCGGTGTTGGTGACGGTTAGGGTCGCGGTGACGGGTTCTGTGATCGTGCCCTCGGGTTGGTGCGGGAGGGTAGGGTTTTCCGGAATGGTGTTGATGGAAAGGTTTGAGCGAGTGAGGGTGGTGTATGAGAGACCGTATCCGAAACTGAAGAGCGGGTCTCGCTCGATCTTCTCGTAGAATTTGTACCCCACATAGACATCCTCGCCATAGAGCACGCGCCCCCGCTCGGAGCGGAAGTTCACATAACTCGGGTTATCCTGCAGGCGCACGGGGAACGTGAGGGGTAACTTGGCAGAGGGGTTGACGTCGCCGTACAGCACGTCTGCGATGCCATTTCCGCACTCGTTACCACCGAACCACGCCTGGAGGATGGCCTTGGCGTTGTGTGCCCAGGGCATTGTCACGGGTGTACCGCTCTGGTTGACGATGACGGTGTTGGGGTTTGCGGCGAGCACGCGGGTAATGAGCTCGTCGCTGCCCGGGGGCAGGTCCATGTGGTCGCGGTCGTAGCCTTCTGTTTCCCATTCCATGGTAAGGCCAGCGAAGAGAACGACTTGCTCTGCGCGGGAGGCTTGCTCGACTGCGTGCGCGATTAGTTCTTCCTGGTTGACGCGGCGGGCAGCACCGAAGCGGAAGCCGCCGGGGCCGAAGGCGACGATGCCACGATTGTCGAGGTCGGAGGTTGGGGCGGTGCCGAATTGGAGGACGACCTTGTATGTGCGGCCGGCTTGGAGGTGTTTAGCACCCTTTTCTTCGATGGTGCCGTTGCCGAAGAAGGCGGAGCCGCGTTGCTGGTTCTTTGTATTGTCGACTACGACCTCGTCGTCGACGAGGAGCTTTCCTGTACCGACGACTGTAACTCCAAAGTCGTAGAGACCGTCTTCTTCGGGGGTGAAGTAGCCCTCCATGTCGACGTAGAAGGTCATGGACTTGATCTTAGGGTTGACGTAGTCCATAAGGAAACCGACTGATGCGACTAGATGTAGCTCGTCAACCACTCCCCGGTTGGTTTCGGTGGGAGGTTCATTGAATACTCGGAACGAGAAGCCTGGTTTGCCGTCCGCGGTATTGAGCAGAGGTCCCAGCAAAGGAAGGTCCTTGTGCGAGTAGACACCTTGAGAGAACTCGACGGGAGCCTGACTGGCGGCCGAAACGCCTTCAAAGGGGGTCACAGTATAGTAGGGGAGAAGCGAAGCAGAGCCTCCTCCACAGTATGCTGCAATCTTAGCGTTAGGACCAATGACCAGGATTGGCTTGTCCTTTTTCAGGGGAAGAATGCTATCCTGGTTCTTCAGAAGAACAACAGACTCTGCGGCAGCCCGGCGCAGCAGAGCATGGTCCTGTTCTCGATTCAATCCGTTTTCTGGTGCTCCCTCGGGAATACCCAGCGGATCCAGATAGTTGATCAAGTTGAGGACGTTCCGAACACGTTCATCCAGGACAAATTCAGCAACTTTGTTCGAAGATACAGCATGGGCCAACACATCTCCTCGCCACCGGGTCTTGCCCGGCATCTCCAGATCCAGGCCAGCGTTAATAGCTTCGGAGGTACTGTATGTACCAAACCAATCACTCATAACTAATCCATCCCATCCCCACTCCTTGCGAAGGATATCTCCAAGAATCTCCTTATTCTCGCTGACATGCGTCCCATTCACCTTGTTATAAGCCGTCATGATACACGCACTTCGGCAGATCCTCATAGCCACCTGGAACGGAAGCAGATAGATCTCCCGCAGAGCCCGCTGCGTGACGATGCTGTCGACAGCCAACCGCTCATGTTCCTGGTCATTACACACAAAGTGCTTCAGCGTCGCCCCGACACCCTTCTCTTGCATACCCTTGCTGTAGTGGCCGGCTAAAGTACCGGATAATATCCCATCCTCGGAAAAGGACTCGAAGCCTCGTCCGCCCAGCGGAGAGCGTTGGATGTTGATAGTAGGACCCAGGACAACGTGACAGCCTTTGGTGATGGCTTCGTCGGCCATCAATCGACCAACATCGCTCAACAACTCGGTATCCCAACTAGCACCCAGTGCAGTGGCACAGGGAAAGCATGCAGCTGGGATACCATTGAAGAAACGTGTCCCTCGGACACCATTCGGACCATCGGACAAACGGAGGGATGGAATGTTCAGACGGTGAACAGCTGCGGTATGCCAGAAATCAACCCCTAAGCAGAGTTAGATGTGTGAAGCGCAGGCCAAAAGATCCGAGGTAAAGCAAATACCAGCTGTCAAAGCGATTTTCTCGCCAAGAGTTAACTCCGAAATGGTCTGTTCTACGTCTAAGCGAACCATGATGCAATAGCGGGCCTGCCGTTAGAGCCAGAGAGAAAAGCGAATACAACGATGTGATCAAGGGAAGTAAAAAGAAGAACAGAAGGCAATATATAAGAAACAAGGAGGGAGAATGGAGCAGAGGATGGACACAAGAACCGAGAGAATGTCGTAATAAATAAAACCCATAAAACAAGCCCTTCATGCACGACCCATCAATCAATCAAATCAATCAATTCCTATTCCCGAGCAGTGGTTTTCGTTCTGCATTCGATCTCGACTCGATTCGACTCGGCAGCTGTGGCTCTCGTCACATTACTCGCCCATCACAATGGGGAGTACGTACGTAGTATGTATCCAGCCGACTGCTTGCTGCCCACTGTGATAGTACTATGTAGTAGCCGAAGCGGAGCACTTTCCCATATATCCCAATACTCATCACATGAGTCCCTCCCAGAGTTTATTATCTCCGAGGACACGAAACACGAAACGAATATCACCCGGGAAAATCAATCAGGGACCGGACTGTAACCTGTGGACGGATCGTCAGCCGAGATTCTGCCATGCAATTTTGGCTTTGGAAACACGCAAACCGGAATGCAGGCGTTACCCTACAGGGTAAAAGGACAATCCAATGAGCCTCCAGTGGGCGTGGATCCTGTCCTGTCAAATGGGCCGAAGATTTGCCAGTGGCCGAAGTTGAACTACGGAGTACTATATGGCCGAAGGTTGACGAAGGTATCATACCGAAGATTAGCCGGCGGAGCAATTGTCGGGCCGGATGGGGGGAGCAGTTGCCTATTTGGGTGTACTATCAAGTATAGACTGGAGCAATTGAGATTATATTCTAGTATCAACAAAATGCTTCACTGTTATGCTAATACATATCAATCGCTAGCAAAGAAAAAAAGCCATTCCAACACCCGATCATGCATAAATAGATGAGAAAAAAGAAACGAAATAGATCAATGAGAGAGAGTATCAAATAACACACCAGAGAAATATCAAAATATGTTTACATCCCCCGACGAGGCCTCTTGTTCTCATTCCCCATCCGCATTCCTCCACGACCTCCTCCTCCTCCTTCACCATGTCCGTCATCTCCACCTCGTCCGCGCTTGCGATGGCCACCACCACCACCGCTACCGCCGCCATAATCACGGTCTCGCGCACGGTCCCGGTTACGCTCGCGCTCGCGCTCGCGGCCACCGCCGCCCCATCGTCGCTCATCCTCGGCACTTCCGGGGAGAGGCGGGGGCGGAGGAGGCGGTGGAGGTGGTACGCCCATAGACGATGGAGGCCGTAGACGGCCTTCATGTTCGTGGGAAGCCAAGTCTGCCGCTGCTCCTTCGTCTCGTTCGCGCCGCTCTCTGCGGTCACGGTTGCCACCTCCCCGTCGTAGTACTTCTCGAGGTGGTTCATAACGGGCGTCGTCCCGATTACCAGCCGCGCCAGCGTCGCTACGACGGCTGCGTTCTCGTTCGTATTCACGAGCGCGTTCGCGTTCTTCTCGTCGGCTGCCGCTTCGTGTTCCTTCCTCGTCTCCTCCACGACGTTCTCGTTCGCGCTCGCGGTCCCGATCCCGTTCGCGTTCACGGTCTCTCTCACTGCGCTCACCACGCTCACGGTCACCGCGATCACCGCGGTCACGATCTCTGTCCCGCTCACGGTCCCTTTCTCGTTCACGGTCACGGTCTCGATCCCGTTCCGAGTGCCGCTGCGTACGCCGTGGCTCAGAACCAGGCTCCTCGAGCAAGTCGCCTCGACCTCCAAGGCTCCTACGCGAATGCCCTTCATCTCCTCTGGAAGCACTAGTGATCCGATCCGCCAAAAGGTCAGGCCGGCCCTGTTGAGAAGAAGTCGAAACAGTGCGACTTCCATCATCAGGTGTTCCGCCAGAAGGAGTAGACTGCGGAGATGGCGCGTTCATGGCAGCGGCGGAGCGGTTTGCGCCTCGGCCCCGGATCGATGTACCAGGTCCACTGCGATCTGTAGGGCCTGCCGATTGTTGAAGCATAGTGTTGATGCCGGCGAATCGTTTGTCTCCTCGTCCCCGGTCACCACCACCACCACCACCAGATCCTGAAGGCTGTGCTCCACGAGGTATAGGTGATGGACCTGATGGCGGAACAAATGAACTACGGGGCCCGGATGGAGGGGCAATCCCTGGTGAAGGTGGTTGCTGAGATCGTCCGCCGCCATAATCATTGCCTTGCAGCTGCAATGCCTTGAGACGGTCCGGATGAATTCCGCTATTATCCAACCGTTCACTGGCAGGCGATGGTGGTGCGCCTGCCGCTTGCTGTTTCGGTCCCATTGGCGGTTGGCGCTCGTTGCCTCCCGCAGGAGGCGGAGGCGGAGGCTGCGGTCCAGATGCTCCGCGACCACCACGCCCATGTACGTTTCTTACCCGTGGTCCAGAAGGAATCTCCGCGGGTTCCGGCTGGCGCAATCGTCCATGGCTCATGTCCGGGCCAGACGGGGGTTCTCTTGAATCGTGAATCTCTCGTCCTGGACGTTCGCTGCGAGGTCCCGTCGGTAAATCATCAAGTCGCGAGCCCGGGGTGTAATTGGCAAAGCGTCGATCATCACCGGGGAAACGTTCCAGACGGCCTGGGAGTTCTGATGGTCTCGGTGGTGATAAACCTCTCGGTGGAGGCCCGCGTCGATCCCGGTCTGGACGCTCATGGATCAACCCAGCACGGTCAGGATGCGTTTGTGGGCCTGGTCGTGGACCACTTGGCGCTTCATGGGGTACACGTGGACCGTTGGGCCGTTCATCAAAGCCATCAGGTGCAGGGCGCAACCGTCCAGGTCGGTCCGGCCATTCGGGCTCTCGGGGAAGTCGACCGTCGCGATACGCAGGACCACGGAATGGCTCATCGGTAGGCAGTCTTGTCGGGGGTTCCCTCTCGAGTGGACCATAACCAGGGCGATCGTGCTCCCCATCATAGCGGCCAGGGTGTCGTTGCCGTTCAGGTCGGGGCGGCAGTCTTCCATCCCCATGGCGAATTGGCCGGTTAGGCAACCCACGAATGTTTGATGCACTGGATGAAGATCGCTCGATTTCAGGACGCTTGGGAACCTCTGCTGGAGCCTGAGGCTCTGGCTGAGAGACAGCGGAAGCGGACGAAGCGCGAGGTGGTTCGGCTGCTGGTTCGGCTGGTTTGTCGGTTGGTGCTGCCTCTGGACCGCCAGTAGCAGGTTGCTCAGCTTGCTGCGATGCCGTCTCAGGTTTTGCAGAAGGTTCTTGTTTCTGCTGAGTCCCTTCTTCCGTTCCCTTCATCGCAACATCGGTCATTTTGGCGTCCTCAATCTCTCCATCCTCAACTTCCTGTTTTGACGGTTCAGGCTTAGGGGTACCTTCGGCTCTGTAAACGCGGGACAACAATTAGAAACCTGTAGACAATCGACAAAATGTTCGTCAACTTACTCTTGGCCACCTGGGGGCTTGAACAAAGGCGCAGCCGCATTTAATGCTGTCGGTGTCGCCGCTCCCGAGGCGCCAGCCTTATCAGACGAAGCTTGCTCAGTCTTCTGTTGCTGTGCCGGGATCGGTCCCTTAATCTCATTGAATGCCTGAGGAAGCATCCACTTCTTCTCTCTCCGGTTGAGGTCTCCAATCAGCGAAGCAGCGGGTGTCTTCACGTCATCTCGTTCGTCGTTCTGGCTCAGGTTGTTGACGCTCTTCAAGATATCGCGGCCGATCCAGTTGACGGCGGGGAATTGCTGAACGATTGCCTTGAGCACACTAATCGCGTTTCGAATGTGCATGTATTCGCCCCCATTCAGACAAATCTTGAGTGCTGAGGCCAGGATACGGTGCCACTTGTACAACAGTCGACGGAAATCCTCATAATCTATAAACCCCGCTGGCTTTCCATCGGAGCCAACGGTAAAAGCGAATCCGGGGAGGTCCTTCTTCGTACCAAAAGCCTCTTTCTCGTAGACAGCCTTGTCGGCGTGCCAGCGACCGAGGTCCCGTAGGGTTTCATTGAGGAATTGCCCAAAGTTGTCCGCCTCCTTCGAGGTGCATTGGAAGATGATAGCCGTAATTCTTTGCTCGCGGAACAGTTGGTCCAACAACCCGACAGTCCGGAAGTTTGGTGTCCCAGAGGTATGCAAGAACTTAAGCATCTTGAAGCAGTAGAAAGCCTCAATAGGTGACAGAAGCAAACGAGGCACGAAGCATTGCTCCAGCAAGGAAACGTTCAAAGTGTCGTAGTTTCCACGCATGCCGGCAAACCACCGGTCCTTTTCTTTCTGCAATCTTGTCCTGGTCTGGCCGTACGCCTTGAGATGCGTCTTGTTTTCCTCCAATATCCGTTCCTGAAGCTGAGTGAGCTGCTTCTTTTCTCGTTCCTTCCGCTGAGTCCCGGCCATGCTGATGTCGGATCGATCGTTGTTGATTGTAACTACCTTCCTCTTCTGGCGGTCGATTTCATCTTCATATGCCTTCTGAGGAACGTGCACGTCGTAAAGCGACAATTGCCAGAAGATAACGTAGAACCGCAATCCCACGATGCCGTACGTGTCGATCGACAAGACAGACTGGATCTGCTCTTCGAGGTCCTGGACGACGACATTCGACGCAGGAGGATCGGCATTACCATTGCCGGTCGCAACCGGTTGCTCAGGAGCAAGAGTGCCATCAGATTCGTTTGAGCTCTGGGACTGCAGCTTATCCACATCCATGGTTCCTTCAGTCGTTGCTTCCTCACTCTTAGTCGCCGGCTCGCCATCAACTGCCATCTCTTGACCATCCTCGGCCTTGGGTGCTGAGGACGATTCCTCACTTTCACGGTTCTTTGACGCAGCTTCCTCCTGCGCTGCCCGTTCAACTTCAGCGATCCTCTTCCCGATGCTGGGTCGTTGAATCCAGAAAGCGAGTTCAGGCTGCACACCAAATTCTTTGATCAGAGTAGGCAGATCGGGAACAAATGAATCGAACTCCTCAACAGACAAATTGCTGCGCAGCAAATCAAGATACTGCGTAAGAATACGGTGGATTTCATCGAAGATGTTACCCAAAAGCTTCAGCTCTTCCGAGCCCTCCTCCTGGAAGATACAGGTCCACCGCTCTTGTGCAATAGCAACGAGCAATTGGCCAGCAAGCTTGGAGACAGTAAGTGATTTCATAAGTCGCTTCGAAGTCGTCTTGGACTCGTGTCGCTTGTCCAACAACTGTAGGATCGTCTGCGACTGAAGGGTATCGCCACCTGCCATGGCCTGGATTTGAGCGTCGTTGAAGCTGCTGTCCGTGATGATACCTGCCATGGAGCTGATCATCTGCTCTAAGACAATAAGGTCTGTGGAGTTATTGTGCCGCAGCTGCTCTACCACATACTGCAGCACTGGAGTAGGATCCATGACAGAGTATCGCTTGAAAGTCCTTCCAGCGAACGTAGCCAGCGCATTCAGCCACCGGCTGGTTAGTAAACCTCCTTCCTGGACGCGACTCCGTCCTTTCTGACCGAGGGAGTTGATAAGGGACCATGTCAAGATATCATATCCAAGATACGTGAAATAACGGGCACACTCCACAACAACTTCGATGAGGTTCTCGTAGGATTCGATTTGGCTGATGGCGACGTTGATGACAATTCCGGGGTTAGCGTATGCAATCTTTGCCAGCGCACGAGCCATGGGGCGAATGTTCGTCTTGCTTAGTCTCTTGAGCGTGTCCTTGGTTTCGGCTCTAGCTTGGTCGAATGCGGATTTAATGTCGGGAAGTCGCGAAGTTTGTCCAAAGTACCATTCCGCGTACATATTATATCGGACCTCACGGGAGAAGAAACTGATGAGATCGAAAACTTCATTGACCACGCCAGGGTTGGCCTTGGTCAAACTGATAGCGGGAACAAAAAGACGCTTGCACAAATCCTGCCAACGGGCCCGGTTCTCTTGAGAGTCGTCCTTGCTCAAACTGTCTCTTCCGATCCGTGCCAATTTCGAGAGCAAAATCGCATCCTGCCCAATCTTGTGACCAGAGAGGTTAAGGAAAGAAGAACAGAGAGCGAACACGTCGTCAACAGATTGACAGATAGGAACATTGTCCGCCCAGTCATCCCAATAGAACCGGTAATCTGTCCCATCATGTTCATCCTCCACGTCAAGCTGGGCCCATCGAAGAACCCTCCTTGGAGGCGCCTGGTTCAACCGAATCTGCCCCTTAGGTACACTGGACTGGTCCAGGCTGGGGATCTGCTGCTGATCCCGAAGTCCGTCCACAGAAGGTAAAGGACGTAACGAGGCGTAGACCTTGCTCAAAGAGTGATGCAGAACACGGTGGATGAATTCAGGAAGTTCGGGGTAGACGTCCATCAACCAAGGAAACTTGCTCAGGATCAAAAGGGCTTCAGGAAGGGCGCCAATGGCCAGCAAACTTTTAAGCAGCAGAACCTTTTGATCTGACGGTTCCGGGAGTTCATCCTCCTCCGCTTTAGCTGCAGCCTTGTCTGCCTCTTGTTCCTTACTCGGGGTGGCTCGAGCTTCCGACTCGCGTATCCGCGGCATAGGAGCAGTATCGTCTGCCAAAGCACCGGCCATCATCAACGCATTGACACCACCGCCCGGTTTTGCTGCTCGTTCCCGCTCCGCTTTCTCTGTCAACTTCTCCTCTTTCAGCGCATCCATCGAATCATCGGGCCTCCAGAGATGAGGGTACAGGTCGCGAAGGGAGATGAAGCCCACTTTAATAAGCAAAGCTGCCAGATAAATGAGGTTATCAGGGAGAACATCTGACTTTGAGCGTGCCCGAGACGAGTAGAAGCGCAACTTGAATCCGAGAAGCTGCGCGGCGACACGGCTACCTTTAGGAGGCAACGTCCCGGTTTCCTCGATCCACTTGCGAGTCTCGATCTCTTCTTCTGACAAGGTGTTTGATTCAGGAAGTATTTGTTTCTTTTCCTCCTCGGAAATCGGCCTGCGCCCGATTTCGAAGAAAGCGCGGATTCCAATTTCTCTCACTCGACTCCAGAACTCTCGGTCTCGTTGTTCATTGGATTTCACGATCTCTGCTCGTTCTTCATCAGTTGTGACCCAGCCAGACGAACCTGGCAATGCCCAGTTCGGCAACCCAGAATCACGGTTGCTACCTTCGAGAGTACGGAAGGTATCCTCCTTGGGCCACCACGAACTGACGCGCAGAAGCTTCACGAAAAAGCGATATTGCTTCACAAGAACAGCGGCAAAAACATCGAGAGTAACGTCTAACACGCGGCCAACGTCCATGTCGAAAGCACCAATCATTGCCTTTACCCGCTCGAACGTATCCTCCACGACCTCACTGGATGGCGGTTCGTTGTTGCTCGTCGTAAAAAGCTCGGTTAGTAACTTTGAGTAACCTTCGGATTCTTCTCGCAAAAGGTTATAGTTCGATTGCCGGTAAAGAAGATTGGTCTGTTTTCGAATACCCATACGGGCAAAGGTCTCGCGAACAAGTCCGAGCGATTGAAGGAGGGGCGTGTCGAGCTGGAGACGCATGAGCGCTGCATTGATACCAGTCGAAAATACCAACGGTTTCAGGGCACCATTTGTCGTATCCGAATCGGTAACAATAGAAAGGGTATCAAGGAACAGGGCGCGCGTATCGAGTAGCGGTGTCGCGTCTTGTCCATTCTCCATATCGACATCCTGCGCCGCAACTTCTTCTCCGATGATATCCTTCACTGCAGCCCCTGCATCTGTTGGTGGTAAGCGGCCATAAATAGCAGAGCGGATCAACTCCTGGTAGATAGACGCCAATCTCCCAACGTCTTGTTGATTTTTTGTCTGAATGCCTTCATCAACCAGCCTTTGCCGCCCTGTCAACATCCACTCTTCAATAACATTATCAGTAACATATTCGTAATCGTAGGGTGCGGGTGGATTAGGAGGTTGAGCGACGGGAGCAGGTTCTGGCTGCAGCGGCGCTTGCGTCTGGGGCGGCGCTTGAGTTTGCTCCTGCTGAGCAGGAGCCGGCGGTGCAGGCGACGGTGGCGGCCGAGGTTGCTGGTTTCCAGCGCCTGCCGTGGGCCCGTTTGTCTGCATTGGATCGGAAACCTCTCTGGAAACAGTGGGAGTCGCGTTGGGAGGAGTCATGTTATTCTGGCCATCAGCGCTGGGCCTCCGACTGGGACCATTACGACCTCCTCGGCTTGGTTGTCGTCGTAAGCGCCCGCGCGTTTCGGGAAAGTCGCGAGGCTGGTATTGCGCCATGTTGAGATTGCTCGGACGATGGGGGGAGGGTCTTTGGGACTCGTTCCCGGAATCGCCAGACCACGATCGATCGCCTCTCTTTCTTTTTCCTCCGGCACCTGGAGCCATGACAGCTTAGGTCAGAGCTGGTCGTCTCAGGCAGAGAACTGGTGAGTTGTCGACAGATCGCAGCTCATCGGGTGTGAGTCGCTTTGAGACTGGCGGTTCGGTCAGTACTGGCGGGCAACATGCTTAACGCAAATAAAGGGCCAAACGAGATGGCAGCAATAGAGAGGGGTGAATACCTGCTGTCGTACACTCTAAAAAAAACGAAAGGAGCGAAACGACGACTGCGCAGCGTCGGATTATTCACTTGTTGCAGGGAAAGCATGAAAGAACGGCGCCGCAGCTTGCTGTGACGGCGTTAGTGGCGGCTATCGCGGTTATCTCCTGTCGCGCGTTAAAATGTTTATGTATGAGGTCACATAACTCTACGATGTTGGAACTGTTAACGTGGTAGGCTATGTGTGGTATTCGAATCATTGTCTCTAATAATCACTTGATACAGTTTGCCAATGCATCACCCATAGTTTAATCCTCAACCCATATCTCAATTTCTTCGACCTCGACCTCCTCCTGCCAATCTCTTCTCCAAGAAGTCGCCCTATATGCTGGCTCTCTCTCTTCCGCCCAGAAGGATTATGAGATATAGATGCCCGTCTCAGGTCTCTATCTAACACTAATGCTACTCCATTATCTCTCTGCCCAAAGATATCCTCTCCATTTTCCATAACCCACCCCGGACGGTTGCCATTGCCCCGGAAAACGTCGTGAAACGGGCTTAGCTGGAAAAGAAACAAACCAGAAGCGTCATCTCCACCGCCCCATGGGAGGTAATAGCCAAAGATCGCTTTCTCTCCGGTTCTCGTGAGTTTTCCGGATATGAGTAGGATTAAGGGATCGGGGGCTGTACTAATCGCATCTGCGAGAGTAGAAGCGTTAAGAGAGATATCGCGGACGTTGTAGCACTTGTAGAACTGAAGCTGGTTGAAGCAGACAGTGTCTGAAAGTATTGTACTCAATTGCGTAAAGACAGGCAAGGTAGCTATATTACTTGGCTGGGGGAGACGCTGCGCTAGACTGTCAGTATCTGGTGTAGTGTAGAAGCAGGATAATATATGCTTTAGACCGGTGAGTAGTTCCGGCTGCTTAGATTAGCCTGGGCTCTCTGAAAGTTAGAAGAGGGACATACAGTTGCTGCGAGAGCCTGGTCAAATGTCTCCCAGGTGATTCCAACATCCGAATCACGAACGAATCTTCTGAAGATGCAGTCTGCGGCATGACCAAACCCAACCATCTCCTCTATTGGGACATTGGGTTTCCCACAATGCGCAAACAAAAGAATTTCAACAAACTCTCGAAACCCATCCACCGGAATACTCAGCTCATGCAAATACGGACCCCCATGATGAATCTCCCTAGCCAAAGGACGAAAACAGTCACGCGGCACCGGCGCTATCCAGATCTTAGAGGTAGGCTGGGCCACAAATAGAGCATCCAAGAGATCATGAAACACCTCATCACCATCGTCATCGTTGTTTGTTTCGGCATATTCGCGGCGATGCGCGTGAAATGCAGGAAATTCGAATGCTTTCTGTTCGGATTGCTTTCTGGACTGGACGACTTCCTCTCTAGACGACGCTTTCTTGTCATTGCGGATTGTTGCTAAGCTTTCGAAGATGATTCTCCGTGTGTCGGCCGGTGTTCTAGTCCGGGAATCTTCGCTTTCTTCATAGACGCGTCTGGACTGATCGTAGTCTGTCCAAACCAGAGACCGAAGGAGGCCACCCAATGTCAACTTCTGAGCGGAATTTTTGATAAAATGGGGCTTGCGAAGGATTAATAAGACAGCGATAGAGAATCTCCCCTGCTTCAGTCATGGACGAGGGAAGAAACCCCGCTCTCCCGAGGAAGGAAATGAATGTTGGTTGGGAGAGATATAAAGTGCCATTTTCTTCGGTACAGATAGAATCAAATGTTTTGCAGAGTTGTTGCTCTTCCTCGTCTTCCAAAATGCCGAAGTTTCTGATTCTGTCGCTGAGAGTGTTCAAAATAGCATCACGCGTGAAGAGGCCTTGTCTGACCCGTTCCTCGATTTCTTGGTAGTACTCTTGGGGATCCATGGTGTATTGTGGCAAAACAAACTGGGGTGTCCCTTTTGGATATGGCAAGGCTGTTTTTTGTATACGTGGGGAAGTACAATAATGGCAGTGCTTTGTATAACAGTTCAGCCTCACTTTCTAGCCCCAAAGCTAAAGAAATTAATCTATTTCAAAATTCCCTAGATTTTCTTCTGTCTGTAAAGCTGGATTTAGCTGTCGATACTAATTATGGCAGTACTTTGCGCTTTTTTGTCCCAAAGCCCTTCAGGGCTAAGGTATACACACACGATAATATGTCTTCATGGCAAAATGGTATATATCGAGTGGCCCTCTACATAGTACACCGTCCAAGTATGTTTCGAGTTCAGCTGAGGTATATCCATTGCGAATACGGAGTTCTGCGCGTTTGAAACTTGAATGTGTAGTCGATCGTTCAATAGATTGTGTCTGCCGCTATACACGAAACTAAACTTGTCATACTATTGATAAAATCATCATCTGACTGCAATCACTGCAATCCCAGATCCTTCGCCTCCACATCAACAATTTGCGGAATCAACTCAATCAGCTTCGGCTTCTCAGGAGTCCATCCAAACAACTTCCGAGCACGAATAGCATGTCCCCGCGAGCTACTACCCCAAGCATACAAACCAAACCGATTCAACTCGGTAACCTGAGCATCAGGAATAGACTCCACATCCGATGACGGGATCAGACCCTTCTCATGCGCAACCTTGGCAACCTCCCGCTGGATATCACCCCAAACGAACGACCCATTCTCAGCAAAGTAATAACCCGCATCATTCCAGGTCGCCGGGGCACCACCAGCAGCCGCAGCCTCACCCAGCGAAAGATAAACCTTACTCAGATCCTGCACATGGACCTGGTGCCAGATGTTCGTGCCCCGCCCAACAAGCAGACCCTTCTTGCGCTGCAGCACAGCAGCAGTGAGCCAGTACGCCTGCACACTCTTCTGATTACCAGGTCCACGGCCGGGACCGTAGATAGTGGGCGGGCAGACGATAGCCGTCTTGATGCTGTCGGGGTTGTTCTTGCTGGCTTCGATGACAATCTTGTCGACGTTGCGGTGGAGGGCGTCGTCGGGGAGGTTGAGGAGTTCGGAGACGCCGTCCCAGTCGTTGTACTCCTTGGAGTGCTCGGTACCCCAGGTGTTGGTACGGAAGTCTTCGACGGTTAGGATGCCGGTGCCGGAGGTGTGAATCCACCAGACGGGATTTTGGGGGGTGTGGTGGCTAGCGCCTTTGGCGATGGCCTCGGCTGAGGCGACGTGGTCGCAGTCCGCGAAGTCTGTGATTGTTAGCTTGGGTTTCGTTTCTGGTTATGAGTGAAACACGTACGGTAAACAATGTCCGCATTCTTAACTTCTTCCTCGATGATGTCGGCCGAGTCCAGATCACCGTGAACGATCCGGATCTGAGGATATTCACCGGCCAGCTTCGCAGCCTTGTCCTTGCTGCGCACAAGGACAGACAGCTGCCAGTCGGGATGGGCTTGGTGAACGGAGTAGAAGCCGTCACCGCCAATGTATCCAGTTGTTCCTGTTCTTCGGTGTGTTAGCGGAGTATATAGAGCGGATATGGATCAGCACATACAAGAAGACCTTGGGAGCCATTTTGTCAGTGTGTAAGTAAGAGTTGTATACACAAAAGTACAAGAATAAGAGAATAGTTCAAGTTACAAGGAGAGAAGAGGGTATTATAACTATCATGGTTGCTTTCAAATCAAGAGTGGAACCGCACCGAAGTGGGGAAGTCTCCGAGTCCTGGTTATCTCCGAACCAAAGATGGGGGTATATAGATGGTGTGACTGTCAATAGTAGTGGCACTTTCTATGCTCTTTACGTTACTCACGCATTAATGGGGTTGTCGAAATGGCACACAATATACACAAATCAATGCGAGATAGCCATGGTAATCACATACAGAATTGACTAAAATAACAGATTGACAGTCAAGGGGAATCACACAACAGATCATGGCCCATACTTTTTACATACAAGAAATGATGACAATGACTGGCTCAGAATGTGCTGGCCGCCAACCGACTCGCCGCATTCCGAGCATCCAGCCGGTCATCATCGTCTTCTTCGGCGATGGACCCAACGCCGCTGGAGGACCGCATACGTCCAGATCCAGATTCTGTTTCCTCGCCGTTCTCCAGATTGGGCGCCATATAGCTGCCACTTAGGCTGCGTCCAAGACTATCACCCCGACGGGGCACTCCACTCCATGCGTCACCCTTGGGTCCTTGGCTCGACCCAACGTTCGGTCGTCGCGCTGTTGGATGCGCTTCACGGCCTAGACGACTGAGGCCCCCAGAGGAGTCGATGGCGCGGATATCCGGTCGGACCATCTCTAGAGTCGCCAAGGTCCTGCGCTCTGCCTCGATTTGGCGTAGGGTGTACTCGCGCAGGTGGGAGATGACATCGTTAGATGTTTGGTCGAACCACCGTCGTTTCTCTTGGACCAGGTTGGAGGTGACTCGGTGAGTTCGCTTCGACAGGTAAGTCTCTTGGTTCTCGGCCTCTTCCAAGGCACTGAGGGCCTCGTCCACCTTGTCGGGACGGACTGAGGAGCTGACCCTTAACCGATCGGCAGCAGCGCGCTTGCTGTGCGCGGTCTGTTGGGCCTGAAGGAGGTCTCGGAGAAGGATGTGACGGTTTGTCAGTGTTTCCTTCACGACGAAGGCATCGGAGGAATGGTAATTGAGCGGGTCGCCCAGCGTGGTCGCTTCGGCCGTTGCCTGCACTGCATGGAAGTCGCCCACGTTTTGAATTATCTTTCCGAGTTTCTTGTACGCGTTGGCCAGTCCCGGATGGGTCTCCTGTACATGCATTTGTCCAAGCTTCAAACCAAATTCCGTTTCCGCCAAGCCAAGCCCTGGACGGTGTTAGTTTTCGAAATTGGCAACCATAAAAAGGGAATAAACATACCCCGTCGACCTTTAACTACGCGATCCACCTTGTGGCTTGCATCCATAGCACCCAAGTAAAACATCTTCACAGCAGGACGTGCGCTCTGCAGCTCAGGGGTATCATCCGGGGGCGGCGCAAACTGCTTCAAGACCTTCCTCCGCATTCCCGTCGCTGGCTGTTTCATCCGGACAACCGGGCTGTAACCAAAGTCGCTTTCAACGAACAAAACCACTTCATCGTCTTGGGTGAGGATCTCGTTGCTCATAACAATGTTGAGCCATCGCTGCATCGCTGCTTTAACGCGAATCTCATCTTCTTCCGTTCCTGCACCGGCAGGCGTCAATGGTGGGGGCACGGCAGGGACGAGAGCTTCAGCGTTGGCCGACATCAAATGCTCCGCGAGCCGGACGAATTCTGCGTGGGTACGGCGGACATCTCGGTATTGCGTAGTTCGGAATTTGGGAATGTTTGTCTAAATTTCGGGTCAGATGAACATCTCCGAAATAGCTGTATGAGTTACCCACGTGAACATCGAACCGAAGAATGGGATCCTTCTTGCCCGTCCTTTCCAGTCCCGTAATCCTCGCCTGGATTCTGTATAGCGGAGCCGGTCGCTTATTTTCTTGCCCTGCTGGTGCTTGCGGCTGGACAGGAGGCTGTGCTTGCTGTTGCGGTGCATATTGTGGTTGCTGCGGCGGGAGCGGTGGTTGCTGTGTAGCGTATGGAGGTTGTTCAACCGCATAGTCTGGATCGCCTAGTTGCGCGCTCTGTAATCGCTCCGACAGATCGGAATCAGGATCCTCCTCTCTCGAAGCCGACCAAGGCTCAGCACCGGCAGCTTGGGACAGATCTCGGTCCGCATCGTACGGCGACTGTTGCTGAGGGGGTAACGCGGACGGGGGGATATCGCTATTGTTGGATTCCGAAAAAGTGGTTTTTGCGGGTCCCGGGGACGCCCAAGGAGAGGTACCGGTAGGATCATCGGATATAGCTGAATAGTCCATTGTGGCTGCCTGAATCAGTTTGAATGTATGTATGGGACAGGCCACGTTCTGCCTTGACGACCGTTAGCGAATTCGAACAAACTGCGCTGATAATTCAAAGATGTCGCACACCTCTGAGTCTCTCGAATCCAGATCCACCGACAGAATTAAAGACAACAGACCGGGAAATAACAGTGGCGTGAACCAGAAGCAAAGGAAGAAGAGGAGAAGAAGAGTAGGCGGAGGTTACGTCGTTAGGGATGTCGACACCTTACAATTGAGGCATGTACATTTTCTGCCG
Source organism: Aspergillus glaucus CBS 516.65 (assembly GCF_001890805.1). Lineage (NCBI taxonomy): Eukaryota > Fungi > Ascomycota > Eurotiomycetes > Eurotiales > Aspergillaceae > Aspergillus > Aspergillus glaucus. Next base: position 1,236,537 of record NW_019170456.1, read on the forward strand.
GCGATATAAATCCGCTTATGACCTCAACAGTCATCTCCAAACAGTCCGGTATTATTCTCTTTTGTATAAGTATCGAGATGCACTTTTTGATATAAAGCTCTCTGTGCGCAGCTATTAAGGACAGCTTCTCAATTGCTATGGTTGCGACTCCGTTGTTGCGCATCTCTCCCCAGGCATTGGCTCTGAAGCCAGGCCCAATTGCGACTCGACGTCTAGGGACTCTCAAATCATTGCCATTGCCTACTCGAAAATGCTTCTCGACATCATCAGCGAAATGGTCGGAGGTGCTCGAGCGGACGAGGAATATCGGCATCATTGCCCATATCGATGCGGGCAAAACCACCACCACGGAACGCATGCTCTACTACAGCGGGTTTACACGCAGAATCGGAGACGTGGATGAGGGATCTACAGTGACAGACTTCCTTCCCGCGGAACGAGCTCGGGGTATCACCATTCAGTCTGCAGCAATTACATTCCATTGGCCTCCGGGGTCACCTGGGGACGAGAGCACGGTGACTGTGCAGGAATCACAGGACAAGTTCCTTCCCAGATCTGCGGTGCCTCATACCATCAACCTCATCGACACTCCCGGACATGCGGACTTTACATTCGAGGTCATGCGGTCCTTGCGCATTCTGGACGGGGCCGTGTGTATTCTGGATGGCGTTGCGGGTGTCGAGGCTCAGACGGAGCAGGTCTGGCATCAAGCTAGCACATACCGGATTCCAAGATTGGTGTATGTCAACAAACTCGATCGTGATGGAGCGGTCTTCGGACGGACAGTGAGAGAGGTGGGCTCGAGACTTGGAGGCTGGCCGGCTGTCTGTCAGATTCCGTGGTTTGAAGGCGGAGATGGCCGCTTTGTAGGAGTAGCAGACGTGATAAACCTTCATGGCTTACGATGGAGCGACGGTGATGGCAAGTCTGTGAAGATGTTGGATCTCCAGCAATTGGACCAGGAAGAAAGCCAATTGGCGGCGGAGCTTCGACGCGCGCGGGCGGCTCTGGTCGAGCTTCTGAGCGAGCATGACGACGAGTTGGTCGAGAAGTTCTTCGAATGCGACGAGGATCACTTAGCGGTTCCGCCTCAAGACATAATCAACAGTCTCCGCCGCTGTCTTATTGAAAACAAATCGAGTAGGATCATCCCCGTGTTTGCAGGTGCCAGTTTCCGCAACATCGGGGTGCAGCCTCTACTAGACTCCGTGATCAATCTTCTTCCCAGTCCCCTCGAGACTGCAGACCCAGAGGTCAGCATTGGGGATGTCAGGGGTGGTCTCCGACGACTGCTTTCGGGGGACCTCCTAGTGGAACAGAATGAGAAAGCTGCGTCCGGCGACAAGAAGCAGAAGAGCAAGAAGAACCTGCAGGCAGAATCACAGAGTTCCATCGAGAAACTCCAGGGCTGTGGTCTGGCCTTCAAGGTGGTCAACGATGCCAAGCGGGGGGTGCTGGTGTACGTGCGAGTTTACTCAGGGTCACTAGATCGAAACAGCACCCTGTTCAACACCAACCTCAACGTCTCAGAACGTGTGCCTCGTCTTTTGAAGATGTACGCCAATGACGCTGTGGAGGTTGACTCAATCCCCGCGGGTCATATCGGCGTAGTGGTCGGTTTGAAGCATGCGCGGACGGGAGACACCCTGGTGTCATATGCAGGACACAAATCAACACCCCCAGAGCCATTGAACACCCTCCAACTCCGCCCCATTGATGTGCCACCACCGGTGTTCTTCGCTGGTGTGGAACCGCACAGCCTGAGCGAGGAGAAGAAGCTGGAGGAATCGTTGGCGCTTCTCTTACGAGAAGACCCTAGTCTGCATGTGACGGTGGATGAAGATTCAGGACAGACGCTCCTGAGCGGGATGGGCGAACTGCATCTCGAGATCGCTCGGGATCGTCTTCTCAACGACCTCAAGGCTAAGGCTAGTATGGGTCGGATTGAGATTGGATACCGTGAAGCACCACTGGGAACTTCTGCCCCTGTGACCAAAATCTTTGACAAGGAAATTGCCGGCCGTAAGGGCAAAGCTGGATGTACTGCAGTTGTCGAGTCCTGGGATCCATACACGGATGACGCCAGTCCCGAAAGCAACGACATTCTCTCCATTACCACACACGAGAACAACCAAATCATCATCAGTACATCAAACCTGCAAGTCGAAACAAACAAGAAAGGCGTCGAGGAAAGTCCTCTCCTCCCAGCTGGTCTGGACATCCCAACTTTCCGCGCAACTCTCCAAAACGGCGTTTTCGCTGCCCTCGCCCGTGGACCGCAATTCACCTTCCCCATGCACAGCACACGAGTCACCCTCACCTTCGACGCAACTGAACACCTCTACGGCACTGACACCACCGCCTCCGCCCTCTCTTCCGCGGCCCGGCACTCTACAACCGCCGCTCTGCGCACCCTCCTTCCTCCACCTTCTTCTCCTCAATCAGCACCAGGAACATTCTCTACACCGGGTACTTCCCTCATGGAACCCCTCATGAACGTAATCATCTCCGTCGATGAATCCTCCCTTGGCTCTGTCGTCCACGACATTTCTTCCTCCCGCGGCGGCCACATCATCTCCCTAGACGAAGACCTCACTCTGCCCACAACCGACCTCGCCTCTTCCCCTACATCTTCATACTCCCCACCCCAACAACCACCCGAGGACCTACCGCCCATTGACACTAGCAAGGTGTACGCCCCCCGCGATCCCTTTGAGACAACCTCGATTGGCGGGGGCTCGATAGGGAACACGGATCCTGTGTCTGGGTCAGCAAATCGCCCGCGGACTATAGCCGCAAAGGTACCGTTGAAGGAGATGGTCGGGTATCTAAAGCATCTGAGAAGTTTAACTGCGGGTCGCGGCACGTTTGTTATGAGTGTGGATCGGTTTGAGCGGATGAGTGCGCCGAGGCAGAAGGCGGTTTTGGTGGAGTTACGGGGTGGTCTTTGATTTTGAGTGTACGTTATGATGGATTAGGATTGCATGATGTTATGTCTGTATTATAGGATGTATGTATGTCACTACAAAACTGATATTCTAGAGCCATTGGACTTCCGCAACGGTATTCTTACCTTCACAGAACTCCCCTCCTTACTAGTATCCTTCCATCTCTAACATGACCAACCAAAATGCCACATTGGCAACCATTCCCTGCGAACAGACCTCTCGAGTATACTCTCATTATCAAACCCCATCTTACAAATCAACCCTTGGCAGCGAAGCCCCGCGGATATACCGCGGAATTGCTGCCGTGGAATCAGGGTCTACACCCCATATTACGACTACTGAATAACACAGAACATCACGCTACTAATTGCCGGCAGCGGCAATTCAACCCCAGATTTTTCTTATTAAGTTGCCGTCATCTCCGCATTTTGGGGCTTGGCTGCACCTATGCATGTCGGGTCCACCCCCGCAAAAAGATCTGAGAGCCTCTCTTGGCAGTAACCCTAAAGAGTATTGCCAGATGGTACTAGACTGTGAACGATGTTTACAATGTTCCTGGTCAGTGAAATTGGTGAGTCGGTTGATGACAGGGGGATAGGTCAATTGCCGATGCCTGCTTTAGGGCGGTATATATATCAGCCATGACAACCATGAAAACTACCACAACCAGGTTCTGAGAACGAGCACTTGAGTGACTAGTTGGCAGGATGAAGCTCCTAACCGGATTATCGCTTTTATCTCTTATCCCCCATGTATTGTCCGTTCCTACGGGCAGCAGCCATCGCCCACGCAGCCAATCAGGTCAAGATGGCCAGCAACCCCTGCTGAACCTCAAACCCCAACGGACTTACTCCCGAGACCTTGTCTCCCTCGACGGCCTGTGGAACTTTGCCCTCGCATCCGATGACAACTCCACCGCTCAACCATGGACAGGTCCACTACCCAAAGGCCTCGAATGCCCCGTCCCAGCCTCGTACAACGACATCTTTGTTTCCCAGGAGATCCACGACCACGTCGGCTGGGTGTACTACCAGCGCGAGGTGATCGTGCCGCGAGGCTGGTCTGGCGAGCAGTATCTGGTGCGCGCTGAAGCCGCCACGCACCATGGTCGTATCTACGTTAATGATCGTCTGGTCGCAGAGCATGTGGGCGGGTATACGCCGTTTGAGGCTGATATTACGGATCTTGTTGCTGCGGGAGAAGAGTTTCGGTTGACGATTGCGGTGAATAATGAGTTGACTTATGAGACGATTCCGCCGGGCAAGGTTGAGGTGTTGGAGAATACGGGGAGGAGGGTGCAGGATTATCAGCATGATTTCTTTAATTATGCTGGTCTTGCGCGGTCTGTCTGGCTGTATTCGGTTCCGAAGCAGCATATCCGGGATATCACTGTTGTCACTGATGTTGATGGTGAAATCGGTCTCATCAACTACTCCGTCAAGATGTCCGGCAACGCGACGGCAGGAAACAACATCAAGATCTGCGTCCTTGACGAAGCTGGAGAGACTGTCTCCAAAGCCTCCGGACCCAAGGGAACCGTCCGCATCAACTCCGTCAACCTCTGGCAACCCGGCGCGGCCTATCTCTACCAATTCCGCGCCGACATCGTCGACTCCTCCGGCAAAGTCCTCGACACCTATAGTGTAGCCACAGGCGTCCGCACCATCAAAGTCAGCGGCGCACAGTTCCTCATCAACGACAAACCCTTCTACTTCACCGGCTTCGGAAAGCACGAGGACACCGCTGTCCGCGGCAAGGGCCACGACCAGGCATACATGGTTCACGACTTCCAGCTCCTGAATTGGATAGGCGCCAACTCGTTCCGCACCTCACACTACCCCTACGCAGAGGAGGTCATGGACTTTGCGGACAGGCACGGGATCGTTGTTATCGATGAGACACCCGCCGTTGGTCTGGCATTCTCCATTGACGCCGGTCTTGATGCCAGTGACTCCCCCCCGACTTTTGGACCTGACGGAATCAACAACAAGACCCGTGAGGCGCACGCGCAGGCTATCCGCGAACTCATCGCAAGAGACAAGAACCACGCCAGCGTCGTCATGTGGTCGATCGCTAACGAGCCCGCCTCCAACGAAGACGGAGCCCGCGAGTACTTCGAGCCCCTCGCCAAACTAACCCGTTCCCTCGACTCAACCCGTCCCATCACCTTCGCCAATCTCGGCTCCGCCACATTCGAACTCGACCGCATCTCCGACTTCTTCGACGTCCTCTGCCTGAACCGGTACTTCGGCTGGTACTCTGAAACCGGTCAGATCGACGAAGCAGAAGCTGAGCTCGAGAAGGAACTGCGCGGCTGGCAAGAGAAGTTCCCCGAGAAGCCCATAATTATGTCCGAGTACGGTGCGGATACTATTGCCGGTCTGCACTCTGTTCTCGATGTTCTTTGGAGCGAGGAGTTTCAGGTGCGGATGCTGGATATGTATCATCGGGTGTTTGACCGGATGGAGTCGGTTGTTGGCGAGCTTGTTTGGAATTTTGCGGATTTCCAGACTGCGCTGGGGATTACGAGGGTTGATGGGAATAAGAAGGGTGTGTTTACCAGGGATCGGAAGCCTAAGGCGGCGGCTCATGGGTTGAGGGAGAGGTGGACCAATATGTCCTAGTGCTCCAACTGCTATGTATTAAGACGTATTCAGTCTTATATACTTGAATTTATTATATTCATCTTGCTATGATGATTCTCTTTTCCTGCCTAATTGTTTCCGCCATTTTAGTCTGCGCGTATCTCCTCCCTAAACGACTGACGCCGGCACGACCACCCGCACCAAGAAAGATGCTCATCGACTGTGCAAAGCACGACCCCTAACCACGCTTCTGGGCATACTTCTCCTGTGGCCCTGGAGTCCACGTCTTCGGCTACCCCTCCAAAGGCGGCGTCTACATCCTAACCTCCTGCTTCGGCCTAGAACTGGACTATCTCGGCCTCAGCCGGTTTGAAAATACAGAGCGTCCGTCAGCATCCGGATCCGGATAAAACAGGTTAAGGAGGATGCGCATTGTGACCGGAGTGAGTATTCCCGTATTATCTCGTTTATGTTATTAAATGCAATCCTAACCGGGGCGTATATGCAGTGCATCATCTAGGCGCAACCTGGTGAGAGAGTGAAATAGAGCAATCTGAGAATGAATTGGGTTGCTACACGCCATTAAATTCTTACATCCGAGCAGGCTGGCCAGCCGGAGGTGGATTGTGGGTCTTACATACAACGAAGAGCAGAGCGAGTAATATTGGCGCGGGGATCATTCATAATGCCTCTGATATGGAGGAACGGTGTAAATTGATTGGAAGGGTGGGAGGGGCTTACTATGCTAACCCCAATGATTTTCCGTATCTTGATCTCTCGTAATCATGGGGATGAATCCAGTTTGGGGATTTATGGGGTGCACGTGTACGCGAATTCGAATTCATCTTACTACCTAATTCGGAATGAAAATGATAACTTTACGTTTAGGGTTAGTTATGTTTGCTGTTGCTTAATTATTTTTACACAGTAAGACGAGCTATATATGACATAGTTTGTTCGCTCTCCATCTCCTCCATTTACTGACCCAGATCTCATTATTTTCTAGTGTCTTTCTATCTATCAACTCAGTCAAAATGGCCTCCATCGAACCCCATCTCTATCTCACAGACCCCTACCGCGCAACAAGCGCCCCTCACCCCCTCCCATACCCGGTGGAACACACCCCAGTCGATGGATCCGACACCAAGCTCCAAGCAAAGCTCAAACAGATCAAGAATCTGCTCCAAGAATACAACCTCCCTCCCGAACCCCACGATATCACCGTCACCAAACTATCCAAGCCCGGATATCCTCATGGCGACGAAGCCCACCGTCTTTATCAAATATAAGGGTTCAATGTATGAGACATTCGATAAGGCGAAAGATGGCCTAGCGGGACTGGCTTTCGAGGTCGATGGGACACCAATGGATATTGAGGTCGTTCATCATGAGTACCGGTTTAAGCCGTCTTTGTTTCCGATTTTGTTTACGCATCTGGCTGTCGGTGCTTATGAGGGGATTAGAGAGGGACTTGTTGAGCAGCTCTGCGCTAGTATCCCGTCGCCATGGACCATGACCTCGTTGTTCCTGGTCGGTCCGTATCTGGAGAAATCGGCACCCGCTATCGTCGTCATGGTTTGTTCTGGGAGTGCATACAACTGGACTGAGATCGTCTCATATATCCAGATGCTCATCATGTATCACGATCCAAGTCTCTCAATGGATATCGACATTATAATCATCCCGGGCGATATCAACTCCCCCACAAACCCTAACTAACATACCAACCTCGGTGACACAGATCGACAGGCTGACATCTGGCCTCGAGGTATTTTACAGCCACTAGGCATTTCAATCAGCGACAAGGCCTGCGAGAACGAAGGAACGCTAGGCGGGCTGCTCAAACTCACGCACAACGGCATCACTCGCCAGTATGGCATCACGCATTACCACGCTACATGACCTGGTGTTGAACAAGAGGAAGCTGCTATACAACAAACAGACCAACACGGAAATGGCCATACCACAACCGAAACTGAAACCAAAACCAAAACTGAAATGGTATACTTCACGACAGACGACATCACAGCCACCCGCAACGGCCTCGAGTCCAAAAAGGCCTGGCACGAAGGACACATCCAGCGATTCCAACAACACAGAGAGCAAACCCCCAACGACGTCCAAACTGCCCAATTACTTTATTAAATCTGCCGCTCCTACCAACACTCTCGCCCCCAGTACGAGTCTCTATCCCGAACCCTCCCAACCAATCCCCTCCCCCTCGGTGACGTCCTGATTCCCAGCGGACGAGGACTCTGGAATAACCGTCTCTAAGACTGGTCCCTTATTGAACTCGACCCGGATGCCAGCAAGACATTCGATCAATTGCCATTGCCGCGTTTCCAAATCGGGAAGGAACCGCGTGATTATGGCTGTGGTTCCATGGAATGGAATCGGTTTGATGAGATTGGTTCTATCGAGCTGGGTGGGTGGTATAGCTACGAGGGGAGGAATAGTAATCTGTTTTTTTTGGGGTTTGTAATGGTGCGATGGCATGTTGCAATTGGAATGAGGATGGTGTTGTTCGTTATGATTTGGACGGGGGCTCGATTGCCGATACGAAGGATCAAACCACGCTGGAATATATCATCCTGGGCCGCGAGACAGAAGGAGAAGCCGAGGATATTATTTAGGAAGGGTTCGGCCAGCGCGAGGGCTTGGGATCTTTGCTGTTCAATCGACATGGACAGGTTTGTGGGTTGTATCGCGGGAATGCCATGTCGTTGGTAGGGGCCTGGTGCGGTGGGGGATTTGAAGACGAATGCAGGGCTGGTTATGTCGATGACTGATTTGAAAAGTGGTATTGAGAAAAGACTTGGGGGAGAGGAATGCACTTTTAACAAGAATGATAAACAGATTAAACAGATTAATCTTTCTGGACGGACATGATGCATTTGTTCGACTGCTCACAGCAGTAATCCCAGATTATACTAACTGTTTGAACCAAGAATTATACAAACCCTTGCTATGCTCAGGACAATAGAATATAGCCTCCTGCCCTCGTGAGGGAAGCAAAAACAAAAACATACAACAGCCGGGATTCGCTGGTGGTCACCCACCCAACTACTAACCGGCCGGCGTGTGGCTTAACTGCGGATGATAGTTCGGTGGGTGCCTCCAGGGTGAGTTAAAGGGTGATGCCGCTCTTCGGTCGTGCGACCAGGGGTGAGTTAGGGTGGGTGCGCTATAGAGAGGGTGAGCCATCACCATAACAAATGATTCAGCATAAGAAATGAACCTTTTTCTATTCTGTCATGCTGTCAGCCTGACGCGGATAGCTCCGGACTGTACGAGGCTATAGCTATGGGGAGTTTTAGTTACATGGAGTGTCTTGAGATGGGATACTTGCAAGTGTGGCTGTATACAATGCGTGATACCCAGTGTTTCGCATTTGCATTTGCGTCAGATTTTACATATATATACGTTTCTTCGGAGCAGCGGTAGTTTCACCTCTGGGGCGCCAGGCAGTTCGCATTGGCTCTCAAGCTACTCACACTGTATATGCAGCGGAATTACAGGGCATAAATATGGCGCTTACCCAAATACGCAACTCAAGTGGACTGGAATCGCAATGTTCCTATCAGACCCGTACAGCAATCATCTTTACAGACAACCAGGCGGCGATACAAGCGTGCTCAGCTCCAGGAAGGTCTTCTGGCCAATATATCCTGAGTGATATTACACGCACTGCATCTCAACTACAGGAACGTGGCTGGGATATACAACTGTATTGGCTCCCAGGTCATGAAGGCGTCTACAGCAATGAGTGTGCTGATGCTCTTGCAAAAGAAGCTGCTAATTCCCCGGCACCCAATGACGCGGAAGAGCTCACTCTCATGGCTAGCTCTCGAAGAATTCTCCGCATAGAAGCAGCAAATGCATGGAAGACTGAATGGGCCGCTTCCCCCCATGGGAACTCCGTCCGTCGTTTATGGAAAAAAACCCTCAAAAGCGCCAATGCAGCTATACCAAGGCCTTTGGAGAGCTGCTACATCAGTCCTCATTCAAATGCAAACTGGGAATATTGCGCTGGCCAGTTACCTTGGTACCTTCAAGGCTATGGAATCAACTGAATGCTCCTGTGGACGTGGCCTCCAAGACATACGCCATGTTCTCCTCCACTGTACCAACCAGGCAGGACCCCGGATGCGCCATCTTACACAGGGTTCAAGGCGGGAGCTGGATTACCGGGCCTACCTTACACGGCAAGACCTGGTACCGAAGGCAGTGCGATTCATGCTTGAGACAGGCCTTCTGGACCAGTTTCAGACTCTACCAACCACATACTGAGTCACAAAAACGGACTTCAAGCAACCGGCAGCATAGCATAGCCAAGGTTGTGCGCTTGCAGAAGTAGGGATGGAAACGAGATAGTATCCAACAAACCCATGAACCTTCGTGGCCATGGGAACAGCAGTACGAAATCAGCAGCACGGGACGTACAACATGCGAAATAAGATGTCAGAATAGGTATAGAAAGGCGACGATGTACTTAGTGACTACCATTACGGCGGCTTACCCGGCCGCCCCGCAGGACCTGCCGCCACTCGGCCTACAGGGCTGACAGATGCGTGTATGAACAATAATAATAATATATACGTTTCTATTTGTACATAGGTTGCGCGATTAGCCTTTTCTTTTCATTGATGGACTAATTAATGTCCGACGGTCCATAAATCATCAGTCATAGTAATAGTAGTTTCTCCGGCTATTACACTCAAGAACTGCACCACATCAATGCCCGAATGTTTGATGATTGTTGAGCTGAGTCCCGCCTCTTCTTCCAATGTCAAAATGCCCACCACCCACCACTGCATATGCTGCAAAAAGACAGGATTTTGCACAAAGCACCAAATCAGGTACAGCGTCCATCCAAAAGTCTTCTACTATGCACCCAACTCTAATGGCTACCCAAAAAAAATGCCACATGTGCACACGAAGCTAAGCAGTGACCGGACCAGGTAATAACAGCTCCTCCAAGTGACCGCAATCCGGAAGAGGAGGGGGACAGCTTGAATGAAGATGAAGACAAGGAAGAGGAGGACATCGGACATCTACAGGACCGGGCAATTTCTATTGCGTCAAACGTTATTGCCGATGTTTTTGAATCAAGTCGCTTGTCAGGCCTGGAGTATATCACCTGCGGTGGCTACAACCATGTCTGGTTAGTTGTGTACTCGACGGTATGTGATCTCGCTTTTGTTCTCTCCTTCTATCATTCCTTTGTCCTTGTATTAGGATTGATTTTCTTTCAGGATCGGTCCCAAGGAGGCTCCCAGGACAACAAGTTCATACTTCGTATTTCAAGAGAAGTGGCTTCACTCCAACCGTATCAGATCCGACATGAAGTTGCTTGTTTACATTTCTTAAAGGAAAATGTGCCACAAATTCCAGTGCCAAAGGTCTACGCTTGGGACGATGGGACTTCCAACTCGGGCCCAGCCTTTATCGCGCAGGAGTTTATCAAAGGCCAGAAACTCAGTGTGGTCTGGCCTGACTTAACTGAGGAGCAGAAGACAGTCATATCACGCGAGATTGCCAGCGTTATTGTTGATCTTGGAGAGACGAGGTTTGATTGTGGAATTGGCGGGTTAGCAATCAACGCACCTGCAGGACCGACTATTGAAGCTGCGAAGATATTCAATGGCAGGGTGCGTGTCTAGTCTTCCTACCCATTTTTTGTTTATCTCTGTTTTTTCTAAAAATGTCTTAGACGAAATTCCATTCCCCAGACTTTTACAACATCGGCCCGTACACGGAGAGCAAGGGGTACATTCAAGCCTGCTATGACCGCGAGATATCCTTCTACACTCACGCGGGCGAGGCCGACCTCGAACCCATTGCAGAAGCCTTTGAAGAGACCTCAGTCTCCTCATTCATATCGCAACTACAACGCGAACGCGACGCCATCCTTGAAGACGACTCTGTCTTTCAGAAGATCGATGCGGAACCTCTTGTCTTGGTGCATGAGGATTTCCATTCCAGCAATATGCTGGTGCTAGATGGGCACTTGGTCGGGGTCTTGGACTGGGAGTTTTCCGGTGTTTATCCTCTGAGTGAACTGCTGGGGGCCGCCGCCATTCTTCAAATCTCGGGCCCACGTCGCTATGAGAATGAAGAGTGGACTGAGCAGGAGGAAATGAAGTGGCAGGGTCATTACTTGGAGGAGATTCAGCGCGTGACTCGGCAACGGGGTTGGACAGAGCAGGACATCACAACGGTCATGGGCGGTGGACATTATATATTGCAGAAAGCTAGGTCGGTTATGTTTCCATGAGAAAAAAAAATGAATATGCGTTTCTGGGGGGGGAGGGGGTTGGCAGAAATACTGCTATGGGACCCGAATTCAACATTCAGGATCATACAAAATGAGGTAACGTCTAGAATACAATGATTGATTTGACAATGGATTATCATAGCTGTCGTGTTCATGTAGCCCTCTTCAAGCTACTACATGAGAGTGATCATTGCATTGCAATCTTCGCTAGATTATCCTCTGATGCCGCCGGACCCAAGGAAGGATGCCGACCTTTTTGGCAAAGCCAGCTCGTGCCAAGGCCGATGAGAGAGTAATCTATGAGATGGCTGAACTCGCTCACCAGCTCAGATTCAAGTCCCCAGAAATTGATGCATTAATTGGCGGTTCCCCAGATCATCAGATCGTACGGGCCGCTCTGCTACAGACCAGGAAACCCAGTCAGTTCTAATATGATGACCAGCAGTTTGATAATTTGGTCTGTCGAATTGTTGATTGTTTCGCAGAGGCAGCTCCTGATCAGCCAGGCATGGTATGTGATCTTCTTGTGGACAGCACCGTGAAACCCTGGGCGGCAAACTTAAGCACTGTCTTGCTTGAACTACTTCAAAAACACAACATCATTGATCGAGTGCTAGCAGTCACTGCTGATAATGCGTCGAACAACAATACATTGATGGAGAATATTCAAGAATATGAAGGTCACATTACTCCTCCATGATACTATGTCCAACTCTGTATACAACAGTGGGAATAAACATCAAAACAATGTACCAAATACAATGCCAATAGTTACAAAACAAGAGTATAATCTACCAATCCTCATCCCACCCCTCCTCATGCTGCTGCCCCTTCGCAGTCCCAGTAGCACCACTACCACTACCACTCCCAGATCCAGATCCAGATCCAGATCCAGCACCACCCGTGGACGCCGCCCCGCTTGTCCCCGTACCCGTCGAAGCCCCCGGCTTCATAGCCGCCGTCCCAATAGCATTAGACCGACTCGCACTCCTCCGATGCTGCCCCTGCCCCTGCCCCTGATCTTCCGCCCCCAAAGCCGCAAAATCATCCCAAAAGTCCTTCCGCTCAGGTTCGCCGCGGCGCCTAGCTAACGACGAGGTATGTTCGTCCTGTCCCTCGACGAAGCGGTTAAATTGGTCCGCGGCGCCGCGCGCGCCGACTTGGATGTTTTGGCCGAGGTGCGCGGCTTGTAGGCGGGCTTGGGCTGCGAGGTCGGATTCGGCGAGCTGCACTTATTAGTTATATTCTAAACGAGGTGAATGGGAGAAGAAGGGGGCATACCTGCTTCGCCGTAGGCTGAATATACGAATCATGCACCGTCTTCGCGCTTTTCCCCACAGCCGACGTAAACCACCCAAACCCCTTCGTCAGCGTCCCCATAGGATCTTTCTGAAAGTCATCCAACCCAGGCGTCCCAGCACCACCAGCACCACCAGCACCACCCATAAACGAGCCCCTCGACCCAGCCGGTGAACTCGGCGGCAGTCCACCCCCAAAACCAGTAAACTTCCCACCCTGCGACGGAGGCAGAGACTCAGAGCGCGTGGCATTTGCGGACCCCAGTTTTGAGAAATACGCCTCGTTGCGCTCTTTCTTCAACCCCCCTTCACTAAGAGCAGGTGAAGATCCTCTCGGTCCGGTATTGCTTATCGCACCCGGTCCCTGACCAGTCGCTGCCTGGGTTTTCTTCTTCTTGACCTCCCGCTGTCCAGGGACATACTCCCTCCCCTCGACCTTCGCCGACAACCTCTCCTTCCACTCCTCCCCGACCTCCCCCTCATATCGTTCCTTGATCGTAGAATCCTCAAATGTCCGTCCCTCGGATTGTGTAATCGCATGGTTATCGAAGAACGACTTCCAGGGCTCGTTGCCCCCCTGTTCCATGCGGTGGATTTCGCCCATCTTGAAGGCGTCCATGGTGATTGAGCGGACGAAGGAGATGTGTACGCCAAGGCCGCGGTGTGTGCCGGCGCAGTTTAGGCAGATGAAGATCCCGAGTTTAGGGGAGGCCTGCGTAGTAGTACACCATGAGTATTAGCGATAACGTATTCTGGGAGGTGTGTAGACCGAGCCAGGGGGAGGAAGGGTAACGGGACGAACCCATTGGGGCGATGGTGCGTTGCAATCGCAACATCTGTCGTTTCCGTTGGTTTTGGAGATTTGGAGGAGCTAGCAATAGACAACAGTACCAGTTAGTATCGTCCATGCCATCAAATCGCAACGTAGATTCCGTAGTCCGTGTCCGTGTCCGTACCTTGGTTCTCGTTTCCGGGTCGACCTCCCACATTCGAGACATGACGCGTTGAGTAATTATAGCAAGAAAAGTAGCGGTTAGGAGGGACTTCAAGATGAGTTTCTAGAGTCCCTCTTCGTTGAGGATCGTGAAGGCGTTCTGGGTCGAATGCCAGGAGTGCGGTGTGGGGCGATTCAAGCGCGCCTCGTTGCGGCGAGTTGTTGGCGTTGCCGTCCGCCACACAATGCGCAGTCGAATGCGCAGGTCGAATAACAGCAATAGCAACAACAACGCGACGAGAGATATAAAAGGTATATGCCTCGTTAGTGGTAGTGTATTAGTGAAGTTGCGGCTAGTTAATGATCTGCCATGCCAAGGCCACGTTCTTCAGGCCGAAACATCTAGTTATACAACACTCTACGGAGTACTCTGTACGGAGACAATGTCTTTCAAGGCCAGCTTGCGGCATCATAAGTTAAATAGTAGCTAAGATATAGGACACAGCAGAAGAGACAAAATCGTCAACAGGATATGGTCTGTAAGTTATAAGGTCAAGTCAAAGCAAGAGATGAATTCTCATCATCTTCTCGCCAGTAGCAGTGATGGTGGTGAGTGCATCTTCGACAATGCCTCCTTCTCCAACATAAGAAATCATCGTACGTCAAACACGTTAATCGCATATTCTCCTTCAAAAGTAGACTTGCACGGTGTCTTCGTGAGAGCCACGAAAATAACATTCCAACAATGGTCATCTCTTACACTCCGTCTGTCCTACTCCAACATAACCCTGCACATGGACAGACTCGTTCTGGACAGGAACGGCATTGTCAATCGAAGAAAAACAAGCTGCTTAAGCAGCAGCCGAGGCGTTCTCCTGGCCCGCAGCAGGGGCGGCGGCAGCGGCGGCGGCGGCGGTAGCCTCCTCCTCGGGCTTCTCAGCCGCGTCGAGGGCGTCATCCTCCTTGCCGGGGCTGTCGATGGCGACCTTGACAGCGATCTCACGACCCTCAATCTCCTTGGCGTTCATCTCCTTGACAGCCTTCTCCTGCTGCTCCTCGGAGCTGAGGGTGACGAAACCGAAGCCACGGCCCTTACGGCGCTCGTTGCGAGCCTGGAGCTTCTTGATCATGAAACGAGGAATGGGACGCAAGGCGATCTTGGCGGAGACGGGCTGGTAGGCGTTGAAGAGCTCCTTGAGCTGTAGGGAGTTAGCAGCTGAACTCTTTCTGTTAAGAGAGATTGTTACGTACCTTGTCCTCGGTCAGATCATACGGCAGGTTGGCCACCATGACCTTGGTCTTGGACGGGATACCATCCTCAGGAGGACCACGCTGCTTCTGCTGGACACGGCCACGAGGCTTGCCCTGCTCGGTGGTAGCAGCGTTGTTGGCCTGGTTGTCGGTCAACGGATCAGCCTGAGCAGGGACGTTGGTGGGGGCCTCGGTCTTTTGAGCCTCCTAACCACGTTAGTATACTTTCGTGTTTCATTTTAGGGGGGAAAACGTACAGAGCGGCCACCACGTCCAATGCGACCTCCACGACCGCGACCACGGCCACGGCTACGGCCCCGACCGCCGGTCCTCTTACGGCCTTCGCCCTCACCGCCACTTGCAGCACCCTCCCTGGCCTCCGCGGGCTCAGGCTTGCGAGCCAACTGGACCGAAACCTTACGCTGGAGGATCTCATTACCAGAGAGCTCTTGGATGGCAGCGTTGGCCTCGTGTGCGGTGGCGAGGTCCACGAAGGCGTAACCAACGGGGCGGTTGGTGCGGGGGTTGACGGGGATGGAGGTGCTTTCACTGCGGGAGTTAGATATGTTCTTTAACATAGAAAAGACGACACAAAAGCAGTGAAATCGGAGAATATAAGATCAAGTAGGGATGTAGTAACAGCTGCAAGGTGCTGGTGGTTGAGACGACGTCTCACACGTGGCAGTATTGGCAAGCGGGAGGGGAAGTCGGTGACTCAGGTAATAGACAGAAAACACTGAAAAGGCAGCATTAAACAAAAGAGAAGATACTCACATCTTGTAGTTCTTGAAGAACTCCTTCAGCTCCCCCTCAGTGGTCGCATATGCGAGGTTCCCAATGTACAGCCGACGTCCCTCATCGGCACTGGCAGCAGCAGCATCGGTGGGCTGCGGCTGCTGTTCCTGCGCGGGAGCAGTACCGTTGGGGGCCTCGTTGGTGGTTTTGGAGGCGACGTTGTCGGCGACGTTTTCGACGGCAGAAGACATCTTGATGGTTGAGGACACAGTAGATGGATGAGGAGAGGTGGTCTTGAAGGGTAATGTGTCACGGCGATTTAAGGCTGCCTTTGGGAAAAGTAGGAAATTGACAGATTGAAGAGGGGGGAGGAGAACAGGGTAGCTTGGTGCCCTAGATTCGTAAAGGAAAAAAAAGAGGAAACTGAAAAAAAAAAAAGAAGCAGGAGAGTTGAGTTGCCTGAGAGAGGAAGGAATGAAGTCGGAAGAGTTGAAAAGGAGCTCTGAAGAAGGTGAGAGAAAAGGGCGGTCAGGCAGTGAGGCATTAAGGCATTAAGGCAGCAGCTGACATCATCTACTTTTCTACATTTTATTCTTTATTGTACTGTACCTTTTCTCTACTGCGTACCCCGGTACAGATCTGTTTTAATATTTCCTTCTATAAATTGGTTATTCTGATTTTACATAGTAGTATATTTCTGTCTCTATCTTGTTGCTCTCCTATCCCCCCGCCGACGTCATGGATCGCTGCTCTGCCGTCCCGTCTATGCATTTCCTGTTTGAGCAGCGACAGTACAGTACATAGTGCGGATACTATGTATCGCAGGCACCAGTCAATGTGCAATTCTATATATGTCTACTATGTACTGGGCTATCCATATTAATCACTACAGGGTTAAGAAAGGAAAGAGTACTATCACTACTCCGGAGTACGGCATACGGCATACGCGCCCTAATTCGACAGCGTCCCACCGAGATTTGTTGAATACTCCAGCCTGTCGAATCCACCATGCGTGAACGGAGATCCGATCTCGCCTCTTAGCGTTACCCTGCACAACCGTTATGCCATACTAAGCACATCTGACTGGTTGCCGCGCGCCTACAAGGCCACCGGATTCTCGTTGGCTGGAATGGCTGCCACGATGTACGGAGTGTGGCTGCAGGTGGATCACATCCAACGGTGACGACTTGCCTTTTTCGGTAATCCTCTGATTTGGACAGATCCGGTCCACAGTTTCCGCGGAGGCACTGTACTTGTACTCCGTAGTAGTGTATTGGAGTACTCTAAGAGTACTCTGTACCTCTATGCTATTTATTCTCTCTCTTTGTGCAGTTCAATAGCCTAGAATAGTTCAAAGATCTTTCATTCTTTATGCACCGTCATATCACCCTATACATAGGAGTACAAAGTGTCAAACCTGCTTAGTTACAGGTTAATGCAGCTAATTGGGATTGCCGCCTTCATTCCTTAGTTAGTCCATGCTTGAATTATATCATTTTCGCTGATCTTTTCTTCTGGCTGCTGCTTAGTCAATCGTTTTCTCCTCACTTTATTTTCCGTTCCTTTCTCTCTTCCACTTTCTCTCCCAACGACTGATCATGCCTTGAACTCGACTATATATTCTCTCGTTATTCCCAATTGTCATTTTTTCACTCTCTAATCATATTCTCCCTTATAATCCGCACCCCCCCATCGACCCTGGCTTCTCAATGGATCGCATTGAGCCGGTCGGTGGTCCAAACGACCGTCCCAACGACGCTCCGTCTCCGGCACCTGATAACAACTCCCTAACGCCCACTGGCTATCCCCCTAGACCTCAAGCTCTGTCGCGATCCCGTCGCCCAAGTATTCGTCTTTCGCGCCTCTCCTCTGTTTCCTCGTTGGGTAGCAGTGGCGACGACCCGAACCAAACCTCTCAGAACCCGAACCGCCGGAATGCCGCCGATGATAGCGCCACGGCGTTCCTCGCCAGGAATAGGAGTCCCGGGCCGGGGAGAGAACATTCGCAGATAGCGGAAGAGGAGGATGAGTGGCAGGGGAATCGTCGTCGCAGTAGCTCTGAGCCGCGTCCGGGACGATGGTCGTCGCCGCCGCCGGTTGCTCTGCCGCACATCGCAACGCCTATGCTACCGTTGGCAGAGGTGAGGTCCAATCAGACCACTGGTCTTCGTTCGCCATCGGAAAGGCAGGATACCCCTGAGAACACTGAGAATGAGAATCAGGAGGATTCTAAGAAGGTTGCCGTTAGACCTCCCCCGGTCGTACGACCAAGGGGCGATAGTCTCTTACGGCGAACCAGTCAGGCGGCTTTGAACCGGTTCTCCCGGAATCGCGCATCGACAGTGAACGGGCCAATCCCTAAAGTGACTGATTGGAACCATTACCGGGATGAGGATTATGATCGAACACATGAATACAATCCGGATATTGTCAACGTTTTGGACGTTATAGGTAAGCACGTGCATGCATGCAACCTTGATATACGCTAACACAATCCTAGATCCCGAAGTATCTGCCCTATCGACCCTGACCAACGTCCAAAACTCCCTCTTCGTCCCCGATCTATTTGGCTTTGTCAACCGTGAGCCCACCTACACCCTCTCCCCTCCTCGCCATGAAGCCGTCACAGAGGAAGAAGGCACCACAACCGACGATGGCGGTGACAATCTCCAAAAGCCGCGTCCGGACATGAAGAATCTACGGCATCTGTCTAGTATATCCTCGGTTTTGGACGCGGGAGAAACGCGGTTTGCCGTCTTGCCCGACGAGACCAACCTCGAGGGCTGGACCAAGGAGGATATGGAGGAATTGAACGATCATGTCCGGCACATGCTGCATTCTCGTCGCTCCAAGTTTAAACGTTCGATGAAGGGATTTGGACAATATGTTTCTAAACGTGACTCCCCACCCTACGGTGGAATGGATAGAAGCTAACGGTAACAGCATTGGGATTTCTGGTTACTCTATACGCAACCCTAATCACTCTCTTCGGATTAGCCTGGGTTCTCTTCCTCATCGGTAGGCACCCCCTTCCACCATTACCCATAAACCATACTAACAAAACAGGCTGGATCAACGTCGGCGGAAAACAACTCTACGTAATCAACATCATCGACAACATCCTCGTCGCCCTCTTCGCCATCATGGGCGACGGCCTCGCCCCCTTCCGCGTAATAGACACCTACCATATGATCTTCATAGCACGCTACACCTTCCTCACCTGGAAAATCCGCAAACAGTGCGCCCTCCCCTCCCTAAAGAACAAAAACGACCTCCCCGCCCGCCGCGAAACAGACATCGATGTCGAATGGGGCGACACCCCCAAAGACGAAGCCTACGAGTTCTCCGTCCTAGGCCCCATCCAACAAGCCCGTCTCATCCACCACCAGAAGAAATTCGCAAAGTCACACACCTTCTACAAACCCCACGAAACAGGCACACACTACGCCTTCCCCCTCCGTCTACTCATCGCCATCGTCGTCGTGCTCGACTGCCACTCCATGCTCCAGGTTGCCCTGGGCACTTGTACCTGGAGTATAAACTACCACGTGCGCCCCTTCGCCCTGACAACAGTCATCCTCTGCTGCTCCATCGCATGCAGCATCTCCGGCGGCGTGATGATTATGATTGGTGACCGGAGGACACGCAAAAAGGACGTCGTGGAACGCATGTTCCGCCAGAAACTCACCTCCGAGGCCATGAAGATGATGCAGAAGCGCAGGCGCAAGGAGGAGAAGAGGAATACGTCGCTCAGTCATACTTCTTCGGGGCCGTCGAATTCGGCCCTGGTGCCGCAGGTTTCGTCGTATGAGGGGGCTTAACCGCCCTACCTACCCACTTACCTTAACCTGGCTTTAGCCCTAGGCTTTGGAGGTTATACTTTTTTTTTTTTTCTTTTCTTTTCACCTTTTCTTTATATATATGTCCTTTATTCGATATGACTTACGACTGATAACGAGATCTACTGACTTGCTTTGCTTTCTATATCCGATATATACGTGGGATCTCTGATGTACTTTTATGTCTATACTTTGTAATACTTGCTTTTCTTTCTTCTTTCTCCTGACCTTGCTTTGCTTTCTCTATTGGTCAGGACTTGCTTGTATTTACCACTTACCTCTTGGATTGCCCTCTTTGTCTAGGGTCTATCATGGCTTATTTATTGGATGATTGTGGATACCGGCGTTTGGATACAACTACAACTGCACATGAATAAAAAGGACCATATACACGACGGTCCATTGCTAATAAAACAAATCTATAAAGCAATTATATTGAACTGGAGTAATCACTTTTCCGCCTCGAGGCGATAACTGTATTAACTCAAAATAGAAAATAAATATATCAAATCAAGCTATCCTGAACAGAAGAACACTGATGAATATCCCAAACACATATGAAACTCAGCCAAAAAGCCAAAATAAAGAAAAAGAAACAATGTCAAAGAGAGTGCTGATGTTTGTACAAAACGGTAAAACGGACAAGGAAAAGAAAACCTGAGACTGGTATAGACAAGTAGTTGGCGCTCATGTACAAAGAAAACAAACAAGGCAGGTATGCACTATGCAAAATAAGATCAACCATGCTCGATAGACAAAGACAAGGGTTGAGAAACGAGAAAATATAAAAAGAAATATGACAAGAAAGAATCAAAGAATACCCCCAACGACCACGCTGACAATGGAATAAAGGTAGAACAAGTGTAGCCAAAAGACCAAAAGAAGATGAAAAAGAAAAGAAAAGCAAAGAAAAGAATGAATGAATGGCATGTTGCAACCTGAAAACAAGGAAGCGAACATAGACTTTTATGCTTCGACAGAAGCAACAAAGAAGCACAAGCTGCTACAGCTCATGGCGCGATTGCACCTCTTCGACAATCGGATGCGCTTTGCGCTTATTCAAAATCTCTTCGAGAGCATCGAGTCTCTCGCGCGTGGTCCGTATGGCAGCATCCATCTCCCGGTCAGTCATCTTGTCATCGCCCATCTTTGCCGACAGTTCTCGTTCAGCCCGAAGCTGTTGGGCTTTCTGCCGTAATGGTGAGACAGACGGTCTGACCGTTGGAAAGAGTGCCCCATCAAGACCAACTCGGTCCTCCAACCAACTCCACAGCTCACTCTCCTCCCTCCGCCACATCTCCTCGTAAGCGGCGAGGCGCTGAGGAAGGGTGTACCCTGGACATCCTATGTCGTGCGACGACATCACGGGCGGCCGAGAGGGTGTTCGGAAAAAGATGAGGAGAAGAAGAATGCCGATAATCACAATGGCAACATTGCCACTCACCAAGGGCTTCACAATATCCATAACGGGTTCGAGTATGCCTTGAAGCGGTTCCAACATTCCCCAGGAATCGGCTTTGCTCGCGGTAGTATCAGTCGCCGCGACGGCAGGGGCCGCTTCTTGACTAGCGGCATCCCCCTTCTTGCGTTTGCCCTTTCCTTTGCCAGGCTTAGCCGTGCCCGGCCGAGCACGAGGAGCAATCGCACCTTTGATAGCCTGGATCAAATCGTTTCCAAACCCGCCTTGACCATCGATGGCACCCTTTTCGATCGGGCCCTTCAGCCAACTCTTTCCCGTCCATTCAATGGTACAAGTCATGAGGAAGCGCGTTTGGTTCCCCGCCGCCCATGTGAACAGGTATTTCGTCTTCACACTGAACACATTTCCACTGGGTACATCAGGGGTCTGAGTGGTCAAGGTGACGAGAACCGCCTTCTCCAAATCCAGAAAATCCAAGTACTCGGCACTGATACATTTGGTCTGCTTGGGACCGATCGAACCGTTCAATGGCTTGATGTAAGAGTATTCTCGATTCCGACTGTCATTGGTAAGACCTTGCTTCTCGCTCGAGAACTGCAGCTCTCCTGACTTCTGATTGTCGACAAGGAACTTGGGGACGAAAGCTCCAGACGCTGGCCCGAAAACCAGAGAGTAGACCTTGCCCAAAGGAGCAGGGATGATTTCATCCTTGACGGGTTTATCATACTGGCCGTTCGGGTCAGTGTATTCGGTTGGCGCGTGTGTAGCAGGCCCCGGAAAGTCCGTATCCCCAGAGGCCGAGTTGCCGTTATCACCGGCGTCAGGTCCGTTGGCGCTAGCTTTGGGAAGGTTACCAGAGGCTTGACGGCTCAGGGCCTTTCTTGGATTTGCTGGCTCGCTTCCATTGGCACTTCCAGCTTCAATAAAGCTATCCGCCGTGTCACCGTCTTCGTCCTCATCGTAGATTTCGTCTTCCTCATCGTCTTCATCGCTGTCCACATCACTTTCTCCGGCCTTCTCAGTCTTGTCGCCAGTGCCATGAGAAACCCGTGTCCCATTTATGGAACTCTTCAAAGCCGGGTGGTTGATCTTCCATATGTTGACCATCAGATCATAGGTTGATTCTCGACTAAGCAAACTGCGGAAAGTATGACGTGCATGCAGGGTCTGAATCGCTATGGCATTAGGGAAGACCATTGCCGTGGACTCTTTTTCTATTGCTACCACTTCATCGAAGCTGATCACGAGGGTGGTGACCCATCCGAGAATGTTACTGGAAAAGCAAATATGACCTTCGGAAACGTAGATACGACCAGCAAGAATGATCTCTCGCTGCAACGCACAGCTGTAATCCTCAATCAAGTAATCATCTTCGGGAACACTTCTGAACAGCTGATGAAAGTCCCTGTTACGCTTCTTGCCAGCAACGGCGAACCCAGTTGATCGCGGAGCATTCGGGGCGGCAGCCGGAGCAGTCAAAGCGACGGCACCGGCACCGGCAAGCGCGCCAACGGCGGTTGATGTTGTGGCCGCAGATGAACCGCGATGACGCCCGATCAGACGGCCCCGTAAACTGGGACTTCGCCTTGACCTAGTGCCGAGATCTGCATCGAGGATATCACCACTTGGAGGGGGCTGATCACCACCAAAGTCTTTGGGGAGAGAAGTTGTCGACCCCAGCTCCAGCGGCTCATCAGTAGGGGGAACTACAAACACGTCAGATGGCTTCTCATAGGCCTTGTGAACAGCATGAGCAGCGTTCTTGCCTTCGAGCATTGCTGCCTCCTCATCTCGTTGGTAGACAGCCATGTTCTTGCGCTTCTCTGGTGGTAGATCCGGTTTCGTGATGACGATCCCGTCCGGGGTCGACACTGAACCACCCGGAGGTACATTGACTTCCAGGTGACTAAAGTCCAAATCGCCAGATCCGAGGGTCTCGATAGCCAGTGATTTCTTTTCTTCGCCGTTGCTATTGTTACTGTCTGACCCTCTTGCATCCTCCACTCCGTCATTAGCCTGCGAAGCATTCGTGTTGTCCAGCTGTGATAGATTGCGGTCTCTTTGTTGGGTGTTCAGGCTGCTGCTAAACGTAGAGGCAGCATTTTGCGCTGCGGAGAACACTGAGGAGAAGAAACCAGCCTGCTGGGCGGCAGAAGGAGTCCTCGAACCGGATTTGACTTCCTCGATTGTGGGGCTCATGGAAATGGAATTCGATAGTTTGCTAGGCCGGTGGGCGGACGACGCTGAGCGAACCCGGCGGTGAGAGATCATGTTCCCTGACGGACTCACGACAATGCCCTCGCCTGGTTTGATCGATTCGGGAGAACTGGTAACTTCCGGAGAATCGATCAGTTTGGGGAACTCGAGTCGATGCTCTGACGGTGTGGGTGGTGTCACAGTGGTATGCGGCGCTGGCACCGGCAACGCTGTGTGAGGCGGTGTTCTTGGACGCTCTGACAGTTCGGCAGGCTTGTCTTCTGTAAGATCCGTACGAATAGGGGGGAGTGGTGGAGGTGGCTCGGCGATGACACCGTGCGATGTTTGTGCTCTCTTCGCAGATAAGCTTCCTCTTCTACCGTTGCCTCCAAAGAGCGCCATGCTCCGTTTGCTCGAAGTAGAAGATGAACGTTCGCGACCACTTTCGGTATCCTTCTTGTCCTGAGCAGAGCTGCTAAACGCATTCTTGAATCGCCGTCCAGGCGATGTACCCCTCTTTTTCCCACCACCACGATTTTCTGGGATCTCCAAAGCCGATGGATTTTGTGTGGTAGATTTCGACGGATCTGCGTCGGGGTTGAAATCGGATGCAGTAGCACTGGGACCACTCACGGCGGATTCTACATCCGCTTGTACGCCCTCAGTATCAGTAGCATCGACAGAGGTTTTTTGTATCAAAGGCGATGACGTGGTATTAATGCCGTTATTCGAGGAGTTCTGCTGGGACCTTTATAGGGAAAAAAAAGTAAAAACAGTCAGCCCAACGAAAAAAGCAAAACTTCATTTTGAGCTAGCAGAAAGAAACCCACCGGTTCAGTTCAGAATCATCCGCCAAGAGGGTCCCAGCCTCATTTTCAGGCGGAGGATTATTATCATTCGCGAACAAAGAAGCAGCATATTCCCCGTCACGCGAACCCGGGATATCCCTATCATTATCGGTCGGCTGTTCATCGGGTTGCTTCTTATCCTTCTTCTTGTTCTTCCTCCGGAGTAGCTTCGAAAACCCGCTGGGACCAGCCCTGGCGGTGTCAGCCGCCTCCCCGGACTGCGACTTTGGCCTGTCGGAGGTGGAGTCGATCGACGAGCGTCCATTGCTCCGTCCAGAAATATCCATGGTATCCAGGTCAACCGGAGTGGTCCGGGTGCGGTTGATTTTGCTGATATCCGGGGGTTCGGAGAGGAGGGGGGCTGGGGGGAGCTCTTTGGAGGTTGGCGGGTCCTCCATGGTGTATTGGAGAGGCTGATTTGAGTGTAACGGCGAGGAGAGTAGTAGTAGTAGTAGTAGCCAAGACGAAAAGGGGACGGGTTTCAATTAGACAAAAAAAAAAGTAGGGTCAAGAGACAAAGAATTTCGATTTTCAAGGAAAGAAAGAAAGATATAAGTGGGAGAGTATCGCGGCAGAGGGCATGGTATGTATTCGGGATATACAACTCGGGGGGGGGGGGGGGGAAGCAGTTGCAGTTGTCCGTCGGAGAAGTTGTGACCAGCACCGGGGGTTCTGACAGGAAGACAATCAACTGCTGAGGAAGCTGCAACACGCAACAAAAGAGTGTATAAGGAAGGAAGAGGTGTAGAATAGAGAGAGAAGGTCGCTGGAAGAAGGAGAAGTTGGAGAGAAGAAGTCGAGAAGAGGAGACACGCACGTCGACTTACCCGATTAGGTAAGGAAGGACGAAACGGCGGGACAGTCATATAAGGGGGGATTCTATTTTAGTATGGCACTTGAAAATCATGATATGACAGGTTATTAACCACTATGCTGGTAGTACTCTATACTACTTGTATGTAAATGCATTGCTCTATGCTGTTCCTCTATATAGCTGCAAGGACATGTCAGATATGCCAGTCTCGTATCGTCAGGAATCTACCATCTGTCACTCTGATTGGTCTACCCGCATAGTAAGCCGTATTCTTACCGTTACACCTTACCGCTGTCTCGTGATGGCGTCACAACTGGGCTTCACCATTTCCTTTCTAGTCTTTCTCTCTCAGAACTCCCATTAATCCTATTTGATCTCTCTAATCTGAACACATCACTATCGTGGCCATGGAGACCGCTCCGCTCACCTTGGTAGGGTCTTTTCCCGCTGAGCGATCTCCGTTACCACCTGGCTAGATCTGACAATATCAGGCTCATACCCATGCGCGCAACGCAGTTCTCGAGACACGCAAAGCAAATCCCGTAGCAGCGAGCGAGGAGCACGACCTCGCGGCTGGCGAGTTTTCCACCGCTGCTCACTCCAGCTTTGACCGCGAGGTACGTACCGGACTCGGATTCCATCCCTACGAACCCCGCGTGAGCTGAAAGAAACCAGGAAACTGACATGATTCGCAGGCTCTGAGGACTCTTCAGCTACTAGAAGGCCACCATAAGAAAATCGCGGAGATTCTTCGTTTTCAGCATGAAAATCCCTCGAGTGCTGCGGCGGCAGAGGCTACTTCTTCCCCTGCTACTACACCGGGGTTGAATGCCCAACAGCCGGTTGCTCAGCAGCCTCCAAGACTTTCCGGGAATAAACGGCTGTCGACAAGAGAGACCTCGTCTTCAATTGCGAGTAATCTGGCCTCCGCACGGGGCATTCCGTCGCATCCTCGTCGGGGCTCCCCTGCATCGCCTACACTTTCCTCGCAGCAGGCCGGGGCCAAGATGACGGACAGCCCACCCAGGGCCAGGACAGGGGAATCGAGGCTACGAGGCACGCAATATTATCCAACTAAGGATCGCACGGGTCGTGTATCCGCGCCCAAACAACCATGGTCCCCGCCAAGTATCAGCCCTACGGACATCACAGCCCAGCAGGTTGTCCCCGCAGATGCAGTCGACTCCCCGCGACAGAAGGGAATTACGGAAGAGCCTTTCCAGCGCTTCTATTCAACTTTCGAGGGTCTGATCTCCAAGATATCTGCACCCCTGGCATTCGCAGGTCTCCCGCTGGGAACAGATGCAAACCAGGCAGAATCTACGAAACGCAAATCCTCCGCGGAAACGAGACTGGATCGTCAACAGGTCATCTCTGACCGCCCCAGTACATCTACAGAGCCAGACGTTAGCAAGATATTCTCCAAAGCCGCCTTGCGAGCCGTCCGCGATGGAACGAATGGGGCCCCAAACACCACCGCGGAATCATTCTACGTCGTCCCCACGACTGGCGGAACTGTCTCGTATGCTGGAATACTAAGCAGAGCTGAAAAGGAAGCACAAAGAAACGGCTTTGAAGAAGTCGATGAAGACTTTGTCGATGCCCGAGAAACCCCATCCCCGGAAATGCGCCACAGCATGACAGGAGCCAAGTCCAGGGTAGCCCGCGGTGCTGAAAAACTCACAAGCCTACAAAACCCCAAAACTTTGGAGGAGCTGCAAATGGAAAATCAAGCCCTGAAGCACCTATCAGATACGCTCTCGAAACGACTGCACATGTGGGAAGTCAACGCACAGTCTTCCTCAATGGCTCTGCAACAATCTATACGGGCAATGCACCACCTTCCCTCCCCAGAACACCACCCCCTACCCGCACCGCCCGGGGGATCAGCCGCTACATCACCCATCGCACCTCTTTCCGCCGGTCCATCACTGACAGACCACGAGCAACGCATCAGGGAACTCGAAGAGCTGGTCCGGACCAGCGAGAATGAACTTGGCCAGGCAGGCCGTGAGAATGAGAAACTACGAAACGTGCTTGGTCGATATAGAGAACGGTGGGAGAAGCTCAAAGAGGGCGCGAAGACCCGACGGGAGACTCAGGTTCAGGCTGCACAGCAAAGCAGGAATGAGAGTGCCCCGGCAGGGTCCACTATATCTACTTCTAACCCTGCAACCGTCGCTCCCGTTGATGACGACAAATCGACCGATCCTGGGGCGCAAGAAGACCGCGAGCCTTCACCGAAGCCAAACGAGGACGCTGATGACAGCGCGGAGCAGGAGCAGGAGCAGGAGCAGGAGCAGGAGCAGGAGCAGGAGCAGGAATCCAAGGACGTCTCCGAAGATCAGCTGGTATCATAATCATGCTGGTCAGTCTGGTTTTACATGTCACAAGTAAGCAACGGTACGGTGTTCAAAAACGGATCAAGGAAAAGGGGATTTGTTATGAGAGTATATGTTGCATGTGAAAAGTTCTTTTACTGTGCTATTTGCAATTAATGATATGGTTTATTTCATGGCTACATGCGTTCATAGTAGGATGTGGTTACCCTAAGAGCTGCTGTCCAGGCGAAATCAAATGCTAGCACATTGCGATAATAAACTGGGTACCAGATACTACATCTCAGAAGCAATATGTTAAATGAAGGTTGATATATACTCGACAAGGGGGGGACAGAACAGGAGACAGCCGCTAGAGAATGTCATACATCCTGCACCAGTAGACCCAAACTGGATCACACATTGGACGAGACCAGTGCATGCAGACCTCTCTGATGGGCAACCTGCAGCCACTCCACAATGCCTCAGGCTGGTAATGCTACACTGGTGGAAAAAACGGTGGTTGGCACGCCCAGAGCCATGGAGCGAGATGCACTCCAGGCTACCAGGGCAAGCCAACCTCCAGATATACCAGGGGCTCTCTCATGAGCTCGTTGTTCTGCTCTGATCCAGCTTCGCACAGGGAAAACTGGACTGGCTGGGTTCCTACACAGACGTGGAGTGCCTGGATACAGCTCCCCAGCCTGCACTTGCAGATACCACTACGAAACAGTCAAGCACACCCTGATCCACTGCCCAAGGTAGATGGCGCAAAGGAGGACCCTGGAAACTAGTGATCGGGTCGACAGCAAGTGGTTGCTCTCCTCCCCAAAGGGAGGGGCTCTAGTTTCTGGCTGGTGGATGTCACTGGGTCTGCTACATCAATTTCGGCTCGCTAAAGAATTGGAAATCGAGGAGATAGAGAACGCGTTACAGACATAGGGACACAATCAAACACACAGCAAGCCCTGCTCAGGCAGGCTTCAATAAAATGGTACCGGAGGACATCCAGGCAATGGTAAGCTTCAGTGCTGGAACAGGGGGTTTTTCATCCCGGCGCTTGCTTAGCGACGCCAAGGTTTTCCTCATGTATTTAGCTGCAGCACCCCATACCATTGGGGTGACGGGGAGTATAGAACTAATAACAATAATAATACTTGACAAGACAAATATAACCGTCAGGTGGCCGGGATGGCGCAAGTGGTAGAGCGCCATCTGGGTGGTCACTACAGTAGCTCTCATTGGACAGTAGGGTCTGAGGGGCTCCCTTACTAAAATTTAAGAGTTCAATGGAGTGACCGAGGCTCGAATCCTACACCGGCCACCATTTACCACGGATGCTCGTCGTACCCTACACCTCTAGTAGGGGGGCCTGAGCCTGGATGGGAGGGGAATACAGACAAAGTCATGTACTGACATGGCCCAAGGATATTGCAGTATACTTATTATCTCTTGGTCTGTGTTTGAAATGTGTATCTGTAATGAGGGACGAGCCCTATATGTGGTGTAAGGAAGTGGCTTTTGTATCTGTATATTAACGAGACAGTCTGCCGAATCGGGTCAGAAGTTCACGGGCTCTATATCCTGTATATATATAAAAATTTGTGGCCATGCCCAGCCACCTACAGTGACCTGCCGCCAATCGGCCCATATGGCTGACAGATGCGTGGATGAAATATACATACATACATACATACATAACCATCAGGTTGAATTCAAATCCCATATGTCCACGATATATATACACCATACTGTTCACAAATCTATTAAAATGGTACTTGACAAACACTGCACAAGACAAAGACAATGCCGAAGCACTAATATCCCACATGAAAAATGAAGATGATGAAGATGACGATGTAAAATGAGGAAAAATATGAATATGTATGTACCCCGGAGTGAGCCGGCCCACTCCTCGAGCTGTCATGTATGTGCTTCTGTTTCATTGCTGACCTGATGCAGTGGATTGTTGTTCGCTTTCGTCGCCGTGGACGGCGGATTCGTTGATTGGTGGTTGTTGGTGTTGTTTGCTGCCTCTGCGGAGGAGACCTCCTAACCATGCTGGTCCGCCGCTCCAGGAATCACTGAGGCTTCGAAGGCGGTTGAGGTTAGAGATGTCTTCGTTGTTGTTTTGAGATCCACGGTTGATGCCCCGTGCTGGAGCTGGTTTTGACAGACCGGTGGGTATCCCCCCTGTCGAGTTGAGGCGACCAGTAGACACATTGAATGGAGAGTCCTGGTTCTCCTCGACAGCGCCGTCAGAGTCATACCCCGCCTCTCTGGCTTCACCTGTTCTGCGAAGTGCGCCATCCAAGACTGTCGTGCTTAACTGCTTCCCCCTGTCCGTCCTTCTCCTGCCCTTTCGCTCTTTCACCGGGCTGGACTCGCCACGGCGGAGAGATTCGGCTACTACAGCACTGAATCCTCCGGAAAGGGCGGGAAGAAGTGGACCAGGTGAGAAGCGCATCGAGATGGAATTCCGCATCCTACGGGCTGGAGGCGTTTCCGGAGCGGCAGGCTGGGCGGGATCGGCCTCTGGCGCCCCGCCGTCGTCATTTTGTGGGGCATTGCTCTCCGCACCTGGTGCAGGTGGAAAGCGGAGAAGAACTGTCGATCCCATGTTTTGGTCGGGAGCCTGTTCTGGAGGAGTGACTGGGCGAATCTGAGGTTCTGATGCCGATGAGTCGACGAGACGTTCTTGAGAATCGGCCCAGGGATTCGTGATAAGTGAATGAGGAGGTTCGGGCGATGGTGCGCGAAGTGATTCGGCAGTTAGTGAGCCTTCAAAAGAGGGGGCAGCCGACAGAATGCCCCTGGGCGTAGGGTGGTCATCTTCGAAACCATCAATGCCCTGGCTGAGTAGTGATCCCCTGGACGACGGTGGCTCCTCATCATAAGCCTCGGGGACTCGTTGTAACGGCTTGTGTGCCCTTGATTCTGGTCCTGGAGTTGATATATCGACGTTATCATGGTAGCGCTCCCCTAACAGACCGATTGTCTGTTCCTCATCGTCCGCAGAGTAGGTTGACTCATCATCCGCACGGACTCTACCGCTTGTGATGAAGTACACACCAAGGAATGTCATGAGACAGCCACCCACGAATTTCACTGCGCGCTGAGCACCGAACGACTCGAAATCACGGTAAAGAATGGCACTTCCGATGATCACGGAGAGCGTAAAGAGGACAAACTGAGTCGGGATCACTTGGGTCGAGTCAAATCGCTGAAGGGCTCGGTTGATGTAACGGATTTGCATCAAAGCACTGAAAACAAGGACGAACACCAAAAGATAGGTGACAGGGAAAGTGATCACATGCCACAGAGTATAGGACAGCAATGAGGAGACGCCTTTGGTGGATAAGGCAGTATATCCACCTATGTAGAATAAGCAATTGTCACGCGCTGAGATCAAGACGGGGGCAGCATACCAAAGAGAGCAACAAGCCCAACGTCAATGAGAATAGTCTGCGAGCCATTCTTCGCACTCATCCACATGAGAGCGACGATTAAACCTGCGGTCAGACCCAAGTATAGTTCAAACTCCCACTGAGTTATCATTTTCCAGATATCGTGGGGACCAATCTTTTCCTCGGATGATTTCGCACTGATCACGACCACCACAGCTCCAGCGATCGAGACAAGCACACCCAATAGATCCCGTTTGCGAAATTGCTCCTTCAACATGAATGGCGCAATGACACAGTTGGAAATCAAGGCGACGACACCCAAAGGCGAAACAATAGATGCTGGCGCAAAACCGTAGGCCATGAAATTGCCTGTCTCCCCCAGAACCATGAGCACAATTCCAACCCACCAGTATGGAGAACGGAGGTACGATTTGCGATGGACCTTATCCTCAGGTTGAATTGTTTGGTCCGAGAAGATAGAATCCTGTAAGCCACCATGCGAAGCAGACTGCTCGCCCTGTTGATCCCGAGCACGGGAGCTGCCGTCGCGCGCATGTTGCGAGTCTGGGGATTCATCCCGATACGTTTCGAGAGTTGGCTCGTCATGGTATTCCCCAGCATTACCATTAGCGCCCGCCGCATCTCTGCCTGGGCGCGCCCTTTTCCAGTCCGACTCCCGTTGTATCCTATCATGCGTCCATTCCTTATCAATCCGAATATGAGCGTAGCGCTGAATATTGAGGGCGAGAGAGATCAACACATTCCCGACCAGGGCTGTACTGATACCGATTAAGGATGACCATTCGTGCATTCTCCCTGGGCCCCCACTTCCATGGCCGTCCGAGAGTGTCTGATTCGAAGGAACGGATGACGGAACGATAGTCGAAACGAACCCAGCGAACAGACCTGCTGCTAACGGCTCCTGGGTGTGGTCCATTGCTGGCGAAAAGCTGTACAAAAAAAGAAAGAAAAAAAAAAAAAAAAGTCGACAGGGCACTGGCCCCGTACGAAGGAGGGAGTCGCTGTAGTTTAATAATCAGGCGATCGCGAGCTTCGAAGGATCGACTATCGTGTCAAACCGCCGCTATGATCACTGATAGAGGTTCACAACACCAGGATCGCATATACCCCTCCCTCTTCGACTGACACTCTGATCCCGAAAAAGATGGGTTTCTTCGCGTCAACGCTGTGGACATCGGATCAGGTCGCTGAAGGAGCCCGCATTCTGTTCTGTGTCGATATTGAATCCCCTGAATAAGTCCGTGCGCGCGATAAGAGAGATCAATAGCGAAATCAGGGGAATGTTTTCTGGGTATCGATAAATAGAACAAGAGTGGCCGTAGAATTATCGCGTATTGCACTAGGAGTAACTTGTAGACAAACGGGGAAATCGGAAGAACCGGGGATCGAAGGGACGGCGGAAGAAGCGATAACGAGAAACAGCAGACAGTATAGAACCCCAAGCACCAACAAACCCTCTTTGGATGGTGGTGAAGAAGAAAAGGAGTGGAAGGAGACAAGCGAAAAGAGGAGAGGAGAGAGACCCTCAGCTGGACAACGAACGCC
Source organism: Aspergillus glaucus CBS 516.65 (assembly GCF_001890805.1). NCBI lineage: Eukaryota > Fungi > Ascomycota > Eurotiomycetes > Eurotiales > Aspergillaceae > Aspergillus > Aspergillus glaucus. The sequence goes on from NW_019170456.1 coordinate 1,268,973, forward strand.
AAACGATCATGTGCCTCACCGCCTTCACATCCAACGTCATTTCTCTTTTAGGCATACAAACTATACACACCTTCATATTATCATATTCTACTATACCGGGGATCTAACACAGTGACCATCATGTGACTCAAAATGACTCTGTTGCCACATGGCTTGCTATATACTTTGCCAATATTCACACCTGTTGTTCTATAAAATGCCTGCAGACATTCTGGATAGCAAAGCCCGACACTCAAATGTATCAGAGTTCCTCGAAAACGAGATATCTCGCCTGTCCTCTGAAATCGAGTCTCTCAACGCCTACAATACAAGTCTTGTGGGAATGCACAAGAGCAGTGGAGTAACAAACTGGGAAAACGGAGCAGAAATCCAGGAAATTCAAGCCCAGCTCGAACAGAGCACAAAAGAATTGCTGACGTTGAAGCGCCAAAAAAGATACTAGAAGATCTCGACGAGGAGCAGGGATCGTATCTGGATACATATGCTTTCCTCATGCGCGCATGTTGCGAAGATACAAAGACCAAGAGAAAGCGATGGAGCGGCCGGCATGAACGCATGCTCAAGAAAGCTGTTATGGAGCGGTACAACGCTTCGACCAAAGAGAGTCGCTCAGCCTGGTGCCATCTACTAGACCAGTGCGTAGAGAGCGAGGCAAGAGTCGTGAATTTGGTGCCGGATAGCTTTCAATCAACCGAGCTGTCATATCTTTTTGGTGTCGGCGAGATGCCACGCATGGATCCCCGTAATGGTAAGTTTCCTTCAGCTACCCATATCATATCACCTAAAGCTAACATAACTCAATAGAATTGACGCTGCACCACAGGGTTGCGGAGGCCTGGGATCGGGGCGACATCGCCATCGTACCCGTCCCATCTGAGACTCCCAACGAAGTTAATCAATGGAAATTTGTTGTCGTCAATAAGAATATCCGTAAGGAGGTCGTCTACTGTTGGCCGACAACCTGGAATGTGAATCTAGCCCAACCCTCATCACCCAAGCGCAAACATAGCTGACCATATGGAAATACTAGGATGTCGACGGCAGGATCCTCCAGTTCCGGGGAAAGAACCGCCCAGGCAAGCGGTACCTTTATTTCGGATACTTCATGACTTATTTCCACCAGAAACGACTTGGGAATATGAAATCGGCGTACAACATCGAGTTGAGAGGACATTTGTGAGCAACGCTTGGTCCATACCTTCGCCGCACGATGCTAGAAATTCTAGCCAGAAAGGCCTCAGACTTAGTGCTCCCAGAGGAGTTTTGGAAGATGGTGTCAGATGATGTTTGAAGAATCCGAGTCATCCCCAGCCATGTCTTCAGACCAGGAAGAACTGCTTGCGACGTCCCTGGGAATGAGATGCAGGGACTATATGGATTTTAGGGAATGGATTTACCGTGACGAGTATGATTATTATAGTGAGGATGATTATGATAGTGATGGTAGCGAGGATTGTTGGTAGCTGTTATCAGTGGTAATGCAACATTCAATATGCTCATACTAGTATCGCCGTGCGTATATATGTATTAAACTAAACAATAACAAGAGATCACCGCCTAGCCTTCTTCTTATCAGGCTGCTGCTGCTCCTCCTCATCATCACTAACGTCCCGATAAATCGTCTTCGGCTGCGTCTCCTTCCACGCATTCGTGAAAATCGGATCCTTCTCAGCCTTCTCCGCATACTTCAACAACGCCTCCCTCGGATCCTCATCCCGCATCGAACTAAGCGGGATATTCTCCCGAATATGCCTCTCATCAGGCTGCGACTTGGCAAACGGCGTCTGCAACGGTAAATGCGGCCGTCGGGGATCCTTCGGTCTCCCCGACGCCGTAAGACCGATGGTAGGGTGTCGAGCAGACCAAGTGGAAGAGCCGTAATGTGGGACTCCGTTGGATCCGACGACAACGTTTTCGCCGGAGAGACCCTGGGAGAGGTCCATGGTGAGGTTGGGGTCGTCGTCGACGTGCCGGCGTTTGGGGGCCTTAGACATGACCATTGCAGCGCCCTTTGTGGAGGTGTTGGGGTTGTAGAGGACGTGGGTTTCGGCGTTGGCGGAGCCGGTGAGGATTTGGTTGAGTTTTTCGTGCCAGAGGACGGTGATTAGAGGTGAGCCTGGAGTGACTGGGGTGACGAGTTCGGGCTTTAGGGTTGCTGGGTTTAAGATGTGTAGATGGCCCGTTTCGGAGCCTGTGAGTACATTTGCGGACGTAGGGGAGAACACGATGTTCGATGTTGGGTAGCGGGTGGAGCTGGAAGGATGATAGACGGTGGTGATCGGTTGCTTAAATTTCCTGGTATCCCAAAGCTTGATGGTATCGTCGCCGCCCTTGGAGATCACAAGCCGTCCATCCGAGCTGACATCCAACCCGCTGGTCCATGTATCCCGAGTGTGCGCATCCCTAATTTCCCCACTGGGCCTGTGATATGGCCCATTCCCACCCCACATCAGCAAGCTCCCATCGAGAGCCGCAGCGACAAGGAGATTGGATCCACCTTGCTTCGGGGTCCCCCATGCGACAGCAGTCATCTTGCTCCGGCCAGCAGAACCCGCCACCCTCGACTTATGCACGATAACCTCCTTCTGTGACCGCCCAACATTGGCATCCCAAATGCGCACCGTGCTGTCCGTCCCAGCAGTGACACAGAGATTGTAATCCGTCGGATTCCAAGCTCCGCTAGTGACTTCCGATACGTGACCCTTTGTATTGTGCAGATCCCTCAGGTACATATCTCCCTTGACAAACTCGACAAGTGTCTCGCCGTCCCGATCCAGGATTCGCGGCTGCGGCGTCGCAGGAACAACCATGACATGGCTCGGGGTGATGGGATTAAACGCTGCGTAGTGAACGGCATGTGTTTCCTGCGCGGCGGACTGCTTCTTCACGGACGGGTCGACAGACTTGAATGCGCGTACGGTCGTCGGCGTCATGGAGGCAAAATCATGAAGCTTAATCGAACAATCATTAGACCCGGTAATCAACCGCGACCCTGCCGGGTCTACGGTCATGGTAGTCACGGCGCGTTCGTGTGTTTTGATAAGAAGCTCATGCGAAACTGGGAACTCGTCCTCGTCGTCCTCATCCGAGTCATCATCGTCAGAGTCATCGTCATCGTCGTCGCGGGGTTCCTGCTCTTCAGCCTTTGTCTCGGGTTCTTCTCGAGTCTCAGCGCCTGCGCTGTCAGTCAACTCTTTCTTAGTATCATCGCCATCGGGCTTGACAGAGACTTCCGACCGCTTGGTGCGGTCGATCTGCGCGTTTATATTGGTAGTTCGTGTTTGCTTCCCAAAGCTGGTTGGGAAGAACTGCTTGAACGCATCCTCGTCAAAGCCATCCATGGTCATTAATCTGTAGTTCTAGAATTGATGGCAGAACAGTTTCGACGATGTTGGTTTGTTTTTGTTATATTTGCAATGTTTGCATTATTTGCACCTTGCTTCGGCTTATGACGACATAGCTTTGATTCTGCCAAATCGGGAAATGCTACAGAGTAGACGTCCTACGACTACAGTACAGACGATACTTGAGTTTGGCTCATTTCGTTATAAAATACAACCATTAAACCTCTAAATGACATATGGCCCTGTGTAGACCGCATCTACAGGTACAGCCCTTCGATAGGACCGCCGTCCTGCTTCGTCTTCATAATCCGTTCCTTGGCCGCACGGAAGTCGTCCATTTGCACCCTCATCCGGCGTTCTCTCAACGCCATCAGACCAGCTTCTGTGCAAATTGCTCGGATATCGGCACCGGACAGATCGTCCTTCTGGTTGATGAACTCATCGAGGTCGACGTCGTCACTGAGAGACATCTTCGAAGTGTGCAAGGTGAAAATCTTCTTCTTGGTGTTTTCTGCAGATTGTTAGTTAGACTGATCGCTGCGGGATAATTTAAGGGTACTTACGGTCGGGGTTCTCGAAGAGAATCTTCCGGTCAATACGACCCGGCCGAATCAATGCAGGATCCAGGGTTTCGATCTTGTTTGTTGCCATAACGACCTTGACGTCTCCGCGGTCATCGAAACCATCAAGCTGGTTGAGAAGCTCAAGCATAGTACGCTGGATTTCACGCTCTCCACCAGAGCTGGACTCGTAACGCTTGGTACCGATCGCATCAATTTCATCAATGAACACAATCGAAGGCGAATGCTCAGCAGCGACCGAGAAAATCTGGCGAACAAGACGAGGACCATCGCCCAGGTATTTCTGGATGAGTTCACTGCCAACAATACGAAGGAAAGTAGCGCTGGTTTGGTTGGCCACTGCCTTGGCCAGCAATGTCTTTCCGGTACCCGGAGCACCGTAGAGAATGACACCCTTCGGAGGCTTGATACCCATCTCTTCGTACAATTCGGGGTGAAGCAACGGAAGCTCAACCGACTCTCGCACTTCTTGAACCTGCGACTCAAGACCACCGATGTCTGCGTAGGACTCAGTCGGCGCCTTGTCGAGCTTCATCACCGAGACAAGAGGATCGGATTCCTCGGTCAACACACCGACCACCGAAACCGTCTTGTGATGCAGCAGAACACTCGCACCGGGCTCCAGAAGATCCTTGTCGACGAAAGACATAATAGACACGTAGTACTCGGGCCCTGTTGCACTCGATACAATCGCGTGGTCATCGTCAATCAACTCTTCCAGGTTGCCGACACCCATCGGACTCCCTCTCATGTCATCGACCCGGCCTCTCTCATCGGCATTCCGATCCATGATATCCATGTCACCCTGGCTAACGGGACCCTGCGTTGCTTGCGCCTTGGCTTTGCGCATACGTTCCATGTTCTCCACGTATTCTTCCTCGAGCAATAAGTGGTCATGAACCCGTTGCATCCGTAGGTACCGGAGTTTACATCGCGAGTTTGGGTAGATATCGGGAAGTTTGGCAGCGGTACTCGGGCCCGCAGCCTTTCGCTTCTTACGTCCGATGCGAGTGGTAGGGGGAGGAGGAGGCTCGTATCTAGGCTTGTCCTTCTATCAAGAGGCTGCGTCAGCGGTGTTCATGACCATCAAGGTGCCGGAAGGGTTTAAAGCAAATTTACCTTCTTGTCCTTCTCATCTCTTCCGTCCCCACCGGGGCCTCCGCCGATGTTTGATTGTTGATTACCCTGTTTTCAAAACATGTTAGAGCAAGGTCGTTGAGAAAACAAGGCGATAAAGCAATGCTTGGGCACGCACCATCGTTAAGAGACAGCTGTAATAATTATTGACGAAAAGGGTCGATGTGAAAAAGAGCTCCCCCAGGCGCAGTTTTATCGCACTTCCGGGCAGCACTGCTGGGAAATGGAGTGATGGTGTTCGAAGGAGGTGATGTGATAGAAGAGAGCTGGAGCTGTTGTCGCCATCCGTGTCCAGCGTATGCTGCACGTGATGTACCGCCTTTGTCATACTGACACCTCAGGCAGTGAATATATGTCTTGGTGTCTGTTGCTGCGTCACTTTTTTCGAGGACTGTTGATTTATACATGTTTTTGCTGGAAGTTAAGCTCTGCTCTACAAGTTATCGATACTAGTGCTTGCCAGCAGGCAACTGTTTGCATGATCTACGCCATTCTTAAATCTCAATATCACCGATCTTACAGTGATTGTTCCCCTCATTTCGAGTTCTAAGCTAGTAAGTGGGATATCCTGTGGAGTACTCGGTGCTAGAAAATCTTATCTTCTTCACGGCCAGAAGATACTAACGCATAGTCGTATCAAAGGTCTTCGAAACTTCAACGGCAATAGGTCGAACATACCTCAGCCGAACTGCCCTGAAACCGCCACCCTCTGAAGCTTACATACCTCCACGACTCAATCGCACACAGCTAGCCCAATGGCTTCCCACAGATCTCGTCGCATTACGAAGGAGCTCGCTGATATCCACGCGGATAGCCAGTCGCAAATCGGAGCGGAACCTGTGGGTGGTGATGAAGACATTACCCATCTTCGCGGTTCATTCCCTGGTCCCCCAGGTACCCCATATGAAGGAGGCACATATTATATCGATATTAGGATCCCTCTTGAATATCCGTTCAAGCCGCCAGTTATGAAGTTCGAGACCAAGATCTGGCACCCCAATGTTAGCAGCCAAACAGTGAGTGCCATGATTCTAGAGCTATCGCAAGAGGGAATGGCTGATAGTTGCTTCTATAGGGCGCGATTTGCCTCGATACCTTAGCCAGCGCATGGTCGCCAGTCTTGACTGTTAAATCCTCCCTCTTGTCGCTACAGTCCCTGCTCAACACACCCGAGCCCAAGGATCCTCAAGACGCCGAAGTCGCCAACATGCTTCTTTATCGTCCGAAGGAGTTCGAGCGCGTTGCTCAACAATGGGCAGTGAACTATGCGGGAGCTCCGCAAAAGATCGCAGGAGAGGGTAGCGGTGGCGCGGACGAATCTCTTCGACAGGAGCAGGGCCAACAAAAGGACGATCTGGCAAAGTAAGTTGTCTTGGCTCTGTGTTTTCTTGCGCACGATGCTTACTTATTCATCACTTTGTAGGTACGATGGATACAACAAAGACCTAATCGACCGATTCTGCAGCATGGGGTTCGACGTCGAACGAGTAGTTAGCGCTTTCAAACATGTTGGGATTGACCGGCTGGACGGGGAGGACTATGAGCTGGACGAAGAAGAAATGGGAGATATCACTGCAAGGCTTCTGGGAGAGCCATGATTGATGTGTGACGATCTCGAGAATACTTTGCTTTAACTTCATACTGGGATGCATGGTGCATGGCGATGCTTTTTTACTGTTATCTGGAGGTTTTCTATGTATGGCTTTATTCAGGATATAAATTGTCTATAGTTCTGTTTCTCTCCAGTTGGTTTCGATAAGGCTGATAAGAGCGGAGCACGTGGCCTTGACTCCATTTTTGCTCCTTCAACCACTTCATACACACCACTCTTGTTTTTTCCTGGCCAAATAGAATTATTGGCTCTCTTTGCTATATGCTTGCCGAGAAGATATGCTCTAGCTGAAAATTACCCTCACTGAGTCCCACCACAGCCAGACCCGAGTCAACAAATCGCATACCCTCATCATGATCGAAGACGACATCTACCGTACCTCATCCCAGTTCCGAATTTGGTCCTTCACGGAGGAGTCATTAAAACAACTACGAGCTACAACAAATACCATTGCCAGTGAGAGAGTACGAGCTGCACTGCGTAGGGCACGAGAGGCGCGACAGTCGGCCGCTCCGTCCGCGGCCGGAACACCGACGGCAAACCAGTCCGGGAGCGAGGCAGATGGCAAGGGAGCTGAGGAGAGGAATATCGAGTGTTTGACGCCGGGGGAGGAGCAGGAGTTGGTGCGGTATTATTGCGAAAAGACCGTGGAGCTGGGGGAGACGTATAAACCGCCAATGCCGTCAATCGTGCGGGTAAGCACCATCCTTAGAACCAAAGAAAAAGGGAGCTGGACTTAAGAGAAATGGATACTGACAACTCATGCGATAGGCAACGGCAATCCAATACCTCCGACGCTTCTACCTCACCAACTCCCCCATGACCTACCACCCCAAATCCATCATGGCCTGCGCGCTGTTCCTCGCCACAAAGACAGACAACTACTACATGTCCCTGCGACAATTCGCAGCCGGAATCCCCGGCGACACAACAGAAGAAGACGTAATCGCCCCCGAATTCCTCATCATGCAAAGCCTCCGCTTCACCTTCGACATCCGACACCCCTTCCGCGGCTTCGAAGGAGGCATCATGGAACTCCAAGCCATATCCCAGGGCCTGGGCCAACCCTCCCCCCTCCAACCTCAACAAACACCAGAAGACCTCCGACAGCGTCTCTCATCAACCCCCCCAGCCCCAAACGCATCCTCCTCACAATCTCTAAACGACCGCCTCGCCCGCGCCCACCACACAACACGCGAGATCCTCAAATCCGCCGCCCAAATGACAGACGCCTACTTCCTCTACACCCCCTCCCAAATCTGGCTATCAGCATTCCTCCTCGCCGACAAACCCCTCGCCGAATTCTACCTTGACACCAAAATCGGCGGCCCACCCGCAAACGACCCCACCAGCCCCCTTCACACCCTCCGAACAAAACTCCTCACAACTCTAACCAACTGCTCAAACCTCCTAAGCGCATACAAACCCCTCTCCACAGACCCGGAACAAATGAAAACCCTCCGCCGCATCGCAAAGAAACTATACCACTGTCAGAACCCAGAGAAAGCGAATATCGCGGGCCAGAAGCGGATCCCTGCTGCTGCGACGTCTTCAGGTGCTGCTACTGCGGCTGGGACGCCGGTCGCTGGTGGGGAGAGCGGTGCATCGGAGAGTGAGATGGAGCGGTTGGCGAAGAAGAGGAAGTTGGAGGGTGGGGGGAGTAGTGGGACCAAGGCTGATGATATGTTTGGGGGTGAGTTGGTGACGCAGCGGAATAAACAAGGGCCGACTAGTTATCCTGAGGGTGGGTAGATCGTGTAGAATGAATAGAACATTAATTTCCCAACAGTTTAACATTATCGTGTGGATCTGGGGCTTTCCGGTCAAATGTAGATATGATAATATCATTGTCAATACAAGCTACAGCTATCCACGGCAAAAACCATATCAACAGCTAATGGAGAGTCATCCAGCCAGTATCCATATCAAAAGCAGCATGCGCCTTGATCCCAATCCATAAAAAAGAACAAGCGCCCCCAGTGAACCTGCGCGATCCTCAAATAAACTCCGGTGCCGTCAAATACAAAAATCGAACAATCGAGGAGACACGACAGCAACAGGACATTCACATGTCTAAGAGACAGTGTTGGTGGGTATCAGCAAATTCCGAACTGAAGCGCCAGATCAAGAAAGTCCAAACGCAAAATACATATGATACAAATGCGCATTGACTCCGGGGGTAAAGCAAGGTATAAGCGATAAGAGCATATCCGTAGCACGTAGTAGACACTCAGTTGAGGTTGGGCCGTTTGGACCCCAATGTGGTGTGGTCAGCACCGTAGTTTGTTGTTAAAACGGGAACCAGGTCATTGCCTGTAAACTCTTGACCAGTCTGCAAGCACAAGGTTTCAGGCAGTGTGGATTATTCAATCCTCCCAGATGGTTTCCAAATCCAGGTCCTGACGACGTTCAGCACCGCAAACACTCCACCGTTTCCGCTTGTCCGCCCTGACACCGTAACCTCCCCGCATCAACGAACCAGCAGGCCCCATGGCATCAGATGTTCCGCGCCATCTGTTCCCCGCGCCCGACGCCTCTGCCTCATCGATCCTGTCAGCAGCCGCTTTCAAAGCCGCGACCTGATCTGCCTCACTGGCCGCAGCCTCCGCATCCGGAATATCAGGGATCGTCTCCAATGAAGATATACTGGGGCTGCGAGAACGCAAGCTCGTGGGCGTTGAAGGCATGGAAGACGTGGACGAACTGGAATAGGATGGGAAGGCTTCGTTGTATTTCGAACTGAGCATCACTGGCGAAGAGGAGTATGTGGGAAAAGGACCGGGACTACTAGCGTTGCCCGAGTGAAAGTGAAGCGGGGACGAAGGCCGTCGACGACCCATTCGGGGAAAGGTGTGATGTGTAGGTATCGCAGGCGATACAGCATGCGCCGACTCTGCGTCTGTATGTGAAGATGGGTTCATGGTGGTATCCAGTTCCGAATGCTCTGCAATAGGCTCTGATATTCTCAATGGTGCCATCCTAGACTCAAGAGCATCCCCCGTAGCGACCTGCAAGAACGGATGCCGTTTACCATTCTCGAGTGGATTGGAAGTCGGAGCCCCACGACCATTCACGAAAATATATCGACCCCGGGAATCCAGCCCCGGAGAGGAGTAAGCGCGCGTCATGGGAGGCACATTCGGAACCTCGGCCAGCGAACGAGAACGGAAATGCGACCGGGCCAAAGGCGAACGGCTTGGAGGTGTCATCACTGGCTGAGGTGGTAGCGACAAGGTTATCATGACATCGTCGGATCGTTGTATCCTTCCCGTCGATTCCGTAGTAGACTCTCTGGTTGCTGTGGGTGCTGCTGCTGGTTCTGAGTCGAAGGAATCGACGGATTCCACGGGACTTGGAGGAGACATGAACCGTTCTGACGACATTCTTTCTGGTTTCTGAAGCGAGTAAAATTCCGGACGAACCACGCGAGGATCTTCTAGAATTCAGATCGGCTGCATGCTTGGGTAGAGAAGAATTCCAGTCTTCCTTTTTTTCGTTGGGCCTGGTGTTTGCCCCTTCTCCTTCACGATCCCGAAAAGAGGCAAGTGCGTAGAAAATAGTCACAAATAAAGCTTTCCCCTTCTTTTTTTTAATCCCCTTTTCCCCTGAACCCCCGGGATTCTCTCAACGTTAAGTCTGAGTGAGCAGACCAGAGTAGTCTGTCTTTGGGGGGAGGGGGGGGGGGGAAGAAGAAGAGGAAGAAGTGGTCTAAGAAGCGACGCTGCCTAGAAAGTCACGGGCCGGCGAAACCGAGGATCGGGCAAGTGACCTAGTGACTCTTTCTTCCTGGGAGTAAATTAGTTAACTAGTTAACTATTAATTATTGTGTGATGAAAAAGAAGCGAAAATTAAGAGAAAAAGCAAGGATATAAAAAGAAGTCCAGAGAAGACGAAGGAACACTAACAATCAAAGAAAAAAAATAAAAAATAAAAAAAATAAGGAGGCGATGAAGGAGCGCCCGTCCGCGATCTAAGAGAACCACCAGCGCTGAAACGAAGTCGACGCCCAACTGTGCAGCAGAAACAAGACCTCAAAAAAGAGGCGAGAATGCATGATTCATGTCAAGAGCTGTTAGAGGTAGTAGTCTGGATCGGGCCCAGACATTTCGAGATTGGCGTCGCATCGTGAATCCTGCGCTGAATGGCCGACAGATGTATGCAATACACACACGTACACACACCGTGATGAGTGGGCAGAGATGTGGCACTATGGCTGCTTATATATCCATTAAATCTTCATCGTTTTCACCCGTGCTCAATGGTTGCTGTGCACCTCGCTTGCATGCCGTTCTTTTCCTACGGCGCGCAGACTCACTATACACACTCGATAGAAGCCGGGATTGGAATCCTTCATAGATACCGGACAGAAGTACGGAACAGAGAGAGAGAGGCTAACATGCATCAGAATCCATTATGTGAGCCTACATACATTATCACTGGTACTATCCAACAACTCGAAATGGGGATATATAACCAAAACAAAAGGAAATCAGGATCGCTCCAAAGGAGGAAAAGAGAGGTTAAAGAAAGAGAGTAAAAAGAGGGAATTAAAAAAAGAATGTGGCCATCATTGCTGGTTCTCCTGGCACTTCGACACGCTCTTCCGAACATACACTTGCCGGACTGGATCGCCTTCGTGATCCTTGACAACCCATTCTCCCATTCCATATTCTGGCGGTGCTTTTCTAACACCACGACCTCCTCCTCCGACAATCAGGTTGCCAGGCCGGTAGTCGGGGTTGGCCTCCATACGATGAAGGACAGAAATATGAACCTGCGCATCCAAGGGGATATCTCGCACTTCACCACAGGGGAGGGGCCATCTGATGGGCTTCCAAGATCCGTCTGGTTGCAGGTCCATTCGTCGGAAGGGGAGATATTCCATCAATCGCCAGGTTACAACAGAGGCACCGGGTAACCCATTGCCAAACGACAGACAGTCATGTATCCAACCCTTGGTGCTGCCCAGGTGCAGGGCGGCGTGGAAATCCCGACTCGAGGGCGAGCGTTCCTTCTCATTGCCGCATGATCCGGCCAATTTGACTCCTGCGTTATCGTTGGTGTCCTCGTTCCAGATACCGTTATCGCGAATGGGCGAGAACTCCCCGTCAAACTCCTCCATGCATTCGAATTGTTTAACCTTGCGGGGATCGAGCTGGAGCCCTGCGCGCCAGGCCTCTTGCACCATCCAGACCAGTGGTGGGTGACTCAGAGGCCACTTCTCACCATCTTCCAGTTTCCAACCGCCGCCAATGTCGGCGTGACAACCCGGGAACCACACTTCTTGAATATCCTGGTCATCATCATCTTCTTCCATGCCGCTGGGCACTTGCAAAGACAGGCCCGACTGCCCACTCTTGATCGACACGAGATCCTCTGCGGACGCTGCCGTTGGGATGGGTTTGGGCCTGAGATGCGTGGCGGGCGCACGGTACCGATGGTCTGCGTTATTTTTCGAGCTACTCGCCGTTTGCGAGATGTGCGATGGACGACGCATCGATGGGTTAGGTGCTGCCTGGCTTGTCCCGTTGGTGCCATCATTCACGACAATGGCCGGCACGTCCTCGTGACTCTTTTCAAGGTGCAAATGATGCTGCAAGTTTTGCCAGGCGTGTCTAGACTTCGATTTCTTGACCTGGGGCTTCGCACCAGAGATCAAATCCTGCCGGAACTTGGCGCGACGCTCATCGATTCCGACGGCGTGTCGGATGACCCTGGCAGAACTGCGCGCGGTGTAGGGGAATTTACTCCGTTGCATCCAGGCGGACTCGAAACTTGGCACACTGTTGACGGTGTCGAACAGACCCATGAACCTGATGCGGGTCACGGGCCGAGAGAAAGTTTCGCGAAAGGCCTTCATGAACATGAACAGCTTCTCCTTCTCCAAACGTTCCTCCTCGGTATCGCTTCGCCGCTGCTGCCACTTGGCAAAGGTTTTCCAGGCGAAACGCGTCAGCTCTTCGTTTCCGGCCTCGAGCAGGCCGACGCAGTCCAGCATTTCAGAGAGAAAACGGGCAACGTAAGAACCTCGACTGAACCCGATAAAGTAGATCTCGTCGCCAGGTGAGTAGTAACGCATGAGGAACTTGTATCCGCCCATGACATGTTCTGCAAACGAGGATCCGACAGCGGAATCCTTGGCTTTCAGATAGGCAGACTTGATGCGCTGGAATCGTCCAGTGTGGGAGAAAGACTTGGAGGTCACATAGGTTCCAATACCTGGTTGGTAGTAGTGAAATTGGTGACTTTTGCTTCGGTCCAGCATCTATCGACGTCAGTATTGGCGCCTTTTTTCGTATATGTTTTGTTTTACAGATACTCACCCGAAAAATCTTAAGGACATTACTGTCCGACTCATCACCAGCAAACTTATTCCCCGTGCCATCAAAACAGAGCACAAACTGCTTCGGGATGGGAGCAGGTCCCAACGGTGCAGCCTCCATAGCCTCCATTGCGTCTACGCTCTTGGCCTAAGCGAACGAAAGAAGAAGCTTGAAGATGGTTATTGTTGAGAACCAAGAGAACCAAGAGAACCAAGAAAACCAAGAAAACACTAAAGAAAGTGACACATACAGGAGGAAAAAGAACCGGGCAACTCGGACTCCTTACTGTCGTGGAGAACAGATAAGGGTTCGTTGTTATACAGAACCACAGGCAGGGGGAGGGAATGCAGGTTGATGGGTCTTGGGGCCGAGCTTGGCTACGAATCAGGGGATTTAATATATGCAAAAGACGAAAAATATGGGCAAGCCGAGTCAGGCGAGTCAAAAAAAGAAGACAGGCTCTGCGATGTTCATGACCCTGCAGAAGTGGAATGTCCGGTTTTTTTCTTTCTTTCACTCAGCCTCCTCCGAGGGGTGTAAAAAATAAAAGGAAATTAACTTCGTGCACGACAGCGGGTGTTTAATTCGACGAGCCAAAGCGTCAAACTTCACCCGAAGCAGTGGGGATTGTGAAAAGGAGGGATAAGGATACGAAGTTGAAAAGGAAAGAGAGCGGGAGGCTGGGAAATCTTTTCTGAATGGACAAAACAGATTGGCACATTCCCTTGCCTTGCGCGTTCATGCACTAAGTCCGCTCTGGGATTGCCATACAGCATAGTTATCCTATACGAGAATTGTGACTAACAAGCCGGCTACTTGGTAGGATTTTGAATTCCTAGGGGATTTTCTGAGTGGGACTGTTCATTCTACCTGGAATACGTACGGAGGACGTCCTGTACTCCGTACAAGGACAGGCACATGGCGGAAGCGTTCATTCTGTTCCTGTCCAGGGGGGATACGCCAGCTTCAGGTTAGGTCGGTGTTAGTGGGAGCAGATCGCAAGGTGTCCTGTTCGCCGGACGATCTCGGTAGGATCTCACTGCTGGAATCCTCTCTTCCAGAATAAGCAACAGATGACAATATCATGGCTTCATACGATAGCTGACCATGATCAAACCCCGAGAACATGAACATTCTTCCCTGTTATCTCGGCGCATGAGACTCGACTCGATGTGAGAAATGCCCGTCACTTACTTGTACTCCGGAGTACATCCACGAAGCTGTCGATCGCTTCTTCGCGTTTCTTTTTCTTCACACTAGCAGAGAGGACCTACTCTATTAGGGTAATACTATGGTTCTCGAGTGGGTTCCGGTATCCGTATGTATTGATACATACGGATACGAAGTACATACAAGTACTTATGCATACAATGCGAGATCTTGCATGCGAGCTCTCATATCCTCTTGTGTTCAGGGCTGAAAAGCAAGGGATTTAGCTGAATGTGATTTGAGTCTTTGTTTCTATCTGTCTATTTGTGTTCTTTGCTATATGAAGCCTACGGAGTGAGAATCAAACCGAGTTTAGTGTGCTGCAGCCCTCGCAAAAGGGAAGGTGGGTTGGTAGTTGACTAGTAAGACTAGTGTTTTTAGTGAGATGGGGTACAGGCACATGGAGGTACGTGCTTGCATGCAGATTGAGATAGAAGGTCCTGTATCTGTTGCAAGGGAATTCTGAAATTCTGGAATTCTGTCTGCGAGTACGAGTGTTTTACGGAGAATTTATAGAGAATGGCATTGTTTCTATACTTTTATCCAAACTTCTATTCATATCAATCACTTCTAGTACCCGTAAAATACATACCGTAAATACAATACCAAACATACACCTCGGGAACACCCGCTCGTCCGCCATGAACCGTCTTCACCTCCATTCTGTCTCTCTCACCTCCACCACTGAATCAACATTGGCCAACCTCAGTGATTGCCAACCCACCTGCCTAACCGGCTTATACGGCCGTCCTTGCTCTCGTTCGGTACCGGAATACGGTCCCTGCACGCGAAATGGTCCTACCACACAACCAGACCCCGGTCGGAGATCGTATGAATCTCGATCCAGGATGAGTGAAGATGGGAGACATGGTGTGTGTGATGGCTTGCACTGGCATATGTACAGTACAAGTACTTGTACTTGTACTTGTACATTATGCTCATACGGAGACTCGGTTGGCGGATTTACCGAATACGCAAAGCGGACGACTCCGTCTGAGTTTGTGGCTAGCTGAACATTCGTAAGGGGCTTCTTCAGTTCAGCCAACCGAGCAACACAGACTGCTTGTCGATCGGGGTTAGCAATGGACCGGCACCGATTGGATTTCCACAATGGTTCTTATCCCGTCAAACTTAACCCAATTCCGTCGGCTAATTAAAATAACATCTCCACGTTGTTTTAACTAGCGGAGGAGCTGAGAACTGAAAATCCTTACGTTTTCCTGGATATGGTACGGAGTAATCGGCTAGGATGTCGGTGAAGCGAAGCTGCCTGTCTGGTCCTCTTTCTGGACCCCGGAGGATGCATGCCCAGGTCTTGCAACGTCGAGATGCGTTGGTTGAAGGCGATCTTATTGATCGGTCGTACTTGGGCATCACTGCTAGACATGCACAGAGCTGGAGTCCGTTGCTTTGTACGCCGTGGAAATCCTCGCATCGTACAATAATACCGAGTCTAGCGAAATATGCCGTGATGAAATTCCCGGGATGGAGGATGAGGGAGGGTCCCAAACCACTGCTTGGGATATTAGCCGGACCCACAAGTGGGGAGAGCACTTCAGCTCTGCTGGTTCAGCTGAATGATTATCATTTTATCATCTTCGATTTGTGTGGACACCTTCTGTCGGAGTACGAAGCCTCCCGTATTAATTGTGGTCTCGATGGCTGGACGATGATCCCGAACGAACCTGAGATCAGCTTCCAAATCCTTGGTTTGTAATTGGATCTGCAATATGCATCCCAATCTCATCAGCCCGTGCTTTTTGGTTTCCTATTGCTCATGGGCCGATTATCGTTGTCAGCTCTGAGAATACGAAATGCTACACTAGGATTCGCCGACGCTGGGTGCAGGATTCACAATTCACATCATTGAGGTGACCCAGCCAGCTAATTATCTACATACATTTTTATCATTGCGTGGTGTCGTTATTCGAGTAACCTGCATCGTACGCCACAACATGATTCAACCAGCGCATACAGCGTCGCCCAGCTGAAACCGCAACCTATGAGGGGGGAAGAAAAAAAAAAAAAAAAAAGAGAGAGAGAGAAACTGCTATCACCGTGGTTTTCTATTAGAGCGATCCACTCATTCCAGCTTGTCGACTTGATTTCTAAAGATATACAGTTGACATGTGTGACTGCGTTGTACTATTCATGGCAGTCCTTTTAAGGACGAACAACCCGGCCAGAAGATGAGAGGAAAGACAATTGGGATTATCCAAACGATCTAAATCTAAAATAGCGAACTGACTCCCACCAAGACTAGACTATTTGCTATCAATCGGATCTGATGGGCGGCTGGTGATCCACCGTCTGATTCGAGTGCTGCGTCCTACCTCATTTTGCCTCCCCTTGTTTTTTATTTTATTTTTATTTTATTTAATTTTTATTTATTTTTTTTTTATTAGCCCCATACCTCCGAGGTATTAAACTTTTATGAAATTCTCCATATGAGAATTCCTCCTCTTCCTGCTCTTTCTTTTTCTTCCTTGTCTCTTGTTCCTTCTGTTGTTGGTGTATTCACGGCCCTGTTGATATTGCACATTATGTTACGCCGATTCTCAACGAACTTCAAGAAGTCCAAGGGCGACAAGGAGGAGCGTCGCGAGGCCAAGGAGAATGGCCAGGTCAACGGAAAGCGTCACTCGCTAGTTGCGCCCATTCGCAAGTCGACTTCCTCGCCGTCAACCACCGAGGAAGAAGAGACTCCCCAAGGCGCAACACGCAACGCTGTCCAGTCTACTTTTGAGAAGTACTCGCAGGTTATCCATGCCTCGACGACCCCGCTGCCCCGTCAGACTGGCGATTCCACTTTCCTCGAGCAGGATACCACCCAAGGGATTTTCGGTGACATCAAGGCGCTTGGTTTCCGTGATGTCAATACCTTGAAGGATCTCATCAAGAGCAAGGCCTCTGGTGAGCTGGTCGATGACAAGACCATGCTTATGGAGCGGATTATTCAGGTATGCGCGCTCGTTATTCTCTTTGCGTATGCTCCAATCGCTAATTTGGTTATGATATAGCTCGTCAGTGGTCTTCCCGCCGGCTCCAAGAACCGTGTCGAACTCACAAACATTTTCCTCGACGAGCTCTGGAACTCGTTGCCGCACCCGCCGCTCTCGTACATGGGAGACGACTACCAATACCGTTCCGCAGATGGCTCGAACAACAACCCGACTCTCCCATGGTTGGGTGCCGCTAACACGGCATACTCGCGCTCCATTTCCCCATTGACCATTCAGCCCAGTGGCCTGCCCGACGCGGGTCTGGTGTTCGACAGTCTCATGGCCCGTGAGAAGTTCAACCCCCACCCTAACAAGGTTTCGAGTCTGTTCTTCGACTGGGCTTCTTTGGTTATTCACGGTATGTTTACTTGCGCCTAAAAGCGATGGCGTGGTGCTGATTTGCGACAGATATCTTCCAAACCGACTACCGTAATCCTAGTATCAACAAGACCTCCGCCTACCTCGATCTTTCCATCTTGTACGGTGACGTCCAGGAGGAGCAGGACTTGGTCCGTACCCACAAGGATGGTAAACTGAAGCCCGATGCGTTCTCCGAGCCTCGTCTTCAGGCCTTCCCCGCGGCTTGCTGTGTGTTGCTGGTCATGCTGAACCGGTACGTCTCTTTCATTTGCGATAGCTGCGGAATATTTTCGCTAACCAGTTATCGAACAGTTTCCACAACCACGTCGTCGAGCAGCTTGCTCTCATCAACGAGAATGGCCGCTTCACCAAGCCCTCTCCCAAGCTGCCCGAGGAGCAGGCCAAGCAGGCCTGGGCCAAATACGACAATGATCTCTTCCAGACTGGTCGTCTGGTCACCTGCGGTCTTTTCATCAACATCACCCTGTACGACTATCTCCGTACTATTGTCAACTTGAACCGCAGCAACACCACTTGGTGCTTGGTAAGTATTATGTCCCAATTGATTTTACAGGAGCAGAACTAACCTCGTACAGGACCCCCGTGCTCATATGGAGAAGGCGGGCGCTACCCCTCAGGGTATGGGTAACCAGTGCTCTGTTGAGTTCAACTTGGCCTACCGCTGGCACTCCGCCATCAGTGCCAACGACGAGAAATACACCGAGAAGATCTACGAGGAGCTCATGGGCAAGCCCGCGGAAGAGGTGACCATCCCGGAGCTTCTCATCGGCCTGGGCAAGTATGAGGCAAACTTAGACCGCGACCCGGCTAAGCGCACTTTCGCCCATCTAGAGCGTCAGGAAGACGGTACTTTCCGTGACGATGACCTCGTCAACATCCTGTCGAACGCTGTTGAGGATGTGGCCAGCTCTTTCGGTGCTCGCAACGTTCCCAAGGCTCTGAGATCCATCGAGATCCTGGGCATCAACCAGGCTCGTCGCTGGAACGTTGGCTCTCTCAACGAGTTCCGTAAGTTCTTCGGCTTGAAGGCTTACGACTCATTCGAGGAGATCAACAGCGACCCTGATGTTGCCGACTCCCTCCGTCACCTGTATGAGCACCCCGACTTTGTCGAGCTCTACCCCGGTATCGTCTCCGAGGAAGCCAAGGAGCCCATGATCCCTGGTGTCGGTATTGCCCCGACCTACACCGTCTCCCGTGCGGTCTTGTCCGATGCCGTTGCCCTTGTCCGTGGTGACCGGTTCTACACCGTCGACCAGAACCCGAGAAACCTGACCAACTGGGGTTACTCGGAGTCCCGCTACGACCTCAGCGTTAACCAGGGCTGTGTCTTCTACAAGCTCTGTCTCCGTGCCTTCCCCAACCATTTCAAGCCCGACTCCATCTACGCCCACTACCCCATGACCATCCCTGGCGAGAACCGCAACATCATGAAGGACCTCGGCAGAGAGTCGCACTACTCGTACGACCGTCCTTCCTACACTCCTCCCAAGGTGAACTTGTCGTCCTACTCCAACGTCAAGCGCGTTGTCGAGCAGCCCACCGACTTCCGTGCCCTGTGGGGTGAGGTTCCTGCCTTCGTCTTCGGCAAGACTGGCTACGAGCAGTTGCTTGCTGGTGACTCTTCCTTCGGAACCCAGCAGAAGGAGACCATCACCCAGGCCTTGTCGTCTGAGGAATGGAACAAGCAGGTCAAGACCTTCTACGAGGACATCACCCTGAAGCTGCTCCGTGAGAAGACCGGCCGCCTCGCTGGCAGAAACCAGATCGATATCACCCGCGACATCGGTAACCTGGCCCACACCCACTTCGCCGCCAACGTCTTCTCGCTGCCTCTGAAGACCGCCGACAACCCCAAGGGCATCTTCACCGAGCAGGAGCTCTACATGGCCCTAGCCGCCGTCTTCACCAGCATCTACTTCGACGTCGACCCCGCCAAGTCCTTCTCTCTGCGTCACGCCTCCCACGCCGTCGTCCAGCAGCTCGGCCAAGCCGTCGAGGCCTCCCTCAAGGGCACCAGCGGCTTCCTCTCCGGCATCCTCGGAGGCTCCCGCAAGACCCCCAACGCCCTGGCCGAATACGGCGCCAAACTCATCAAGCAACTCCTTGATAGCGGCCTCAACGCCTCCGAAGTAACCTGGGCCCAGATCATCCCCGCCGCCATCGGCATGGTCCCCAACCAAGGCCAAGCCTTCACCCGCATCATCGACTACTTCCTCTCCGCCGACGGCGCGCAACACCTCCCCGAAATCAACCGCCTGGCCCAGGAAGACACCCCCGAATCCGAGGAGAAACTTCGCCGCTACGTCCTCGAAGCCATCCGCATCAACGGCGCCTCCGCCGCCTACCGCGAGGCCCAAACCTCCGCCATTCTCAACGACAACGGCCGCGAAATCTCCGTCAACCCTGGCGACAAGGTCTTCGTTGGCTTTGCCGGCGCGAATCACGACGCCGAGGTCTTCCCTGAACCTAACCAGGTGCGCCTCGACCGTCCTCTTGAGGCCTACATTCCCTTCGGCGTTGGTCCCCACGCTTCCCTGGGCAAGGACACCAGCCTCGTTGCTCTTACCACTATGCTCCGCGTTGTCGGTGGTCTGCCGAACCTGCGCCGTGCTCCTGGTCCCCAGGGCCAGTTGAAGAAGGTGCAGGCTGAGGAGGGATACACTGCGTACATGCGCGAGGATAACAGTGGACACTTCCCGTTCCCGATGACGTTCAAGGTGCACTTTGATGGGGAGATTCCCGGTCCTAAGCGTGGTTAAGACCCGTGGTCGTGGGACTGGTCATGGTCTGGTGATGAGTACGATAATTTCTACGAAGGTAATGGGTCTGTATAATCGTGGATCTTTGTTTTATGGCAGAATGCTCTTGTTTATTTCGAGATATCCTTTGTTTTTTTTTATTTTGTTTGTTTGATCTGTCTGTCTGTCTGCCGGTAATATGATAATTGTTATGTTAGTAAATACTAGTTATTGATTTAAATTTTGCTCTATTTTTGTAATTACATGGTAGCATGTCGAGTAAGACAGATCCCTGCTACGATCATGTCATGATCTAAGTGATATGAACAAATACCAAGCAATGTACTGAATAGAGAGATATCCGGTTAGTACCTCGACACCACGACGCTGGGAGTATAGCAAGCACTGTCGTGATGTATTTGTGTGTTTGCAAAGTTGACTCGCAGACCTGGATAGGCTAATTCGATATAGCAAGTGCGCGACAGGTCCAATCACTTAGCTTGGATAGTGACGACCGGAGGAAATAATTAGGAGAACATTATGCAAAGGCCGCTTCTATAACATCAGATTTGAAAACGTAATATTAGAGAGATGATTGGGAAGAATTGGGACTTTATAGGTATCTTGAAGCAGAACTGTGCCAATGTAGATTCCGGATTAAATGACATAACGAGACCTCAATATCCAACTAGACCTTGCTCGCGTCATTCAAACGGAGTTTCCACTAAAGCATTAGTGCATGGCCTTGGTCTTTTTCTTTTCTCATCCGAGAAATCCGAGAACCGGCGAGGTTTTTTTTGTGATGCTGCTTCACTAATTCCTCTCTCGCTTGAGCATCAGCGCACTCTATGAGTATGGCAGGAGACAGTCCCTCGCGATCCACGATTTGAGGATCGGTACCGGCAGCAAGAAGATATTCAACCATGTTGTTATTGTTGAGGATTACGGCCTCAAGCAAAGGGGTCCGGCCATTGAGGTTTGTATCAACTTCACCAAGTCTTTATGATCCGCGCTCACGGCGTGGTGCAATAGTGTCTTGTCATTGAATAATGCATTTAGGGCCAATATCATCTCGGTTGAGGAGTAGCTACACTATCTCAGGGCTGTAGTTGATGACTGCGCTGTGCATAGTGGTCTCCACATTAGGTCGTGTGGAGGCGCCTTGCTCGAGCAGAGATCGAACCATGTGCGCGTTTCCCCTTTTTGCTGCTTCTTGGAGGGCAGTCTGGGTTCCATGGATATCCATCTTATCGTAAAAACGTACGTTGTGGTCGGTCCGGGGGTCTGCCAGTAGGACATCAACAACGGCATTGTGGCCTCTCACAAGGGCTTCCAAGATAGACGGTTTCAGGTAGCCATATAGAGGAACTGATGGGTCGGCACCATGTAGAAGCAATTCCTTCACTATTTCATCTTCTCCGGCCATGACAGCAGTTGCTAGGGTGGTCTAACAAGTCTTTCTCGGACCATTCTCCTGCGTCAAGTAGGATGTTGGACATTTCTACTTGCTTATTGCGTATAGCGATGAAAAGGCTTCTGTTACAGGCCTTTGCGCCCACCTGGAAGGTTTTCTGGAGAGTTCTTACCAGGCCAGTTTGTGCTGCATGATGCAGTGCAGTACTATGACGACTGTAAAGTTCACAGTCCACCTTCACATCAAGACTGTACAGCAAGGGATCCACAATGATATAGAGATCGCGACATGTTTGAGCAAAAGAATTGATTTCTCTGCATCTTCTGTAAAGACCGGATGCAATCTGGAAAATTAGTTCTGCTGGGAGAGTTAGCAGGAGCATTTTCGATCTTCTTGTTGCACGGCATCTGCGGGTTTCAGAGGAGCACATAGTTAGCCATGTTGTATTGAGTCCTAGCAGTGCCACTTCGAGTCTTCGATACTGCAGGCTGCCAAAGAGTGGGAGAATGAGAACGTCAAGCCGACATACCGCCTTTAACACCGAGCGAACTGCCGCTATATCGTGACCGCCCTTTTTACCGCTATCGCGACATCATACGGAGGTCCGCATAGAACATTCGCATCAATCAGTCAATCACCTCTTTCAAACACACAATTGCCATAATGCCTCCCAAAGCCTTTAAGGGTGAATACATCGAGACGGTACACCACCCACACCCCCACCTACACGTCCAAGAACCCACCAGCTAACCAATCCAGGACACGGGCAATAAAATCTCCCGCCGCGCCCAAATCCACGGAACCCAACGCATCATCCTCGGCGGAAAAACAGTCATTCAAACAGACGCCGTTATTCGCGGTGATCTCTACCGCTCCTCTTCCTCCCATGCCTCCTCCACAGATGATCCAGCCTCCGCCGCTCCGTCTCCCTCCGTCGCTATAACAGTTGGCCGCTACAGCTATATCTCTAAACAGGCAATCTTGCGCCCGCCTTCGCGTTTACACCGTGGTGTGCACTCTTACTATCCGTTGAAAATTGGTGATCATGTCTTTGTGGGTGAGCGCGCGGTCGTCGAGGCGGCTAGTGTCGGAAACCATGTGCATGTTGGGAAGGAGGTTGTGATTGGGGGTATGGCGATATTGAAGGATTTTGCGGTTGTGCTGGATGGGGCGGTGGTTCCAGCTGGTATGGTGGTCCCAAGTTGGTGTGTTGTGGGTGGGAGACCGGCGAGGATTGTGGGAGAGGTCGGAGAGGGGTATGGAGTTGAGGGGGCGGATGGGGGGTTGGCGAGGGAGAGATATCGGTTGGTTGGAAAGTGATGGGTCTGGGTCGGCTGATTACCTATTTCCTGGGTCAGTGTGGATGCGTTCTTGCGTATGGATCGTGCACTGACAAACAAGAAGACCATTACGCTTGGCACGATTCACCAGGTTTCCCATGTTCTACTTAATTAGGGCTTTCTGGCGCCGTACCATCTATGCTCCCGATGAGCCTGTGCAGAACAAGCAACCATACAAACCGGCCCCCTGCATTGCATATTTTTATTGCAGGACACAGTATCATCCGAGCTCATATGAGCATACAGGGATACTACGTTTTCTCCAGCAGCATCGAGTGCTTTCCGAAGAGAATATACTGGAGGAGGATTATCTCTAGCCAGGGATACAGTTTCTGTATCTAACCGCGAACGAGGATTGGGGCTGATATACCGTGATGACTGAGATATTCCCTCTATCACCATCTAATCCGAAGTATTATACATCTGTACATACATGAGTCGTTTCGAATACCTCCACTTACCCAAATTATGACATTTAGAGTCTCACATTCGGGGAACTGGACTCACTACATTCCCAATCATCCAGATGCCAATTAACCTCATATATAGGCCAACACCCAAGTTCGCTTGGATGCATGGAGCCAAAAGGGACGTTGCCATACTCCAGAGAATCAACTTCGAGGATAACTCTCTCAACCTCACAATGCGGGTTTGTTTTTCATTGTTTTAAACATCTTGCAACGTGAGCTTTTGCTCAGTCTCGCCATGTCTTAGTTGATCCATGTCTGCGACTTGAGGATTGGTGGAATGGCGGGGATTCGCAAAGAACTCGACAGACGATGTGCAAAACAATCAAAAGGTGTGCGAGAATGACGAGAAAGCAGCTGGTCACTTTAGGTCCATTGGGTCGTGTACGCTTATAGTGGGACAATCACGGTACGAATTGTCTAGCTTAATACCGCTTCTCTTTTCGAAGAATTCCATATTTTTCGGAATCCCAACCACGCACCCGTTTAATCCCACGGTCATTGCAAGCACTAGGATCACTCCATGGGAAGATAACCCGTAGAATGGGCTCATATCATTGGTATCGGATTGTTAATCTCTTATGGCAACGAGATCTTAAGGGTCAGGCGTATTGTCTATGCCATGACTAGTGGTTCTGGCCGTGACTTGTAGTCCTGGCCCCCATTCCATTAGGCACGCCAGCGAAGCCTAGATCCGTTAATGACTGTACGGCTTTATGGGCGGGTGAGTAAACCTCGCTTTTTTGAAATATGCCCCAGGAAACTCTCCGTCATTATGTTGATACTCAGGTGATTGTTCTTAGACAAAAGCATTGGTATTGACTTTCACCCTCAGTTTCAATGACAAGAGCTCGTAACCTGAGGTCTTGTTCGTTTCCGAGGGAAAATGATATTGCCTGATTGTCCAGTATAAAGGCCAGAGCAAGCTGAGGCCTTCGTTGACCGTCAGCTATTGTCTGAGAGATTGAACCACGTATAATATCTTTCTGATATTACATTCCAAGAACTTTTCAAGCTCTGGTCTGCATCGACCTCTTATTGCGAGAGCCTTTGCGGCCAATGCGGAGGTTCGCCTCCCAATAATCAAGGAGTAATTGGAGGATCCGCTCTCCATGCGCTCGTCATCCCCGGTTGTTACGGTGGCGCCAGGGCAGCATCTGACGGAGGCTGAAAAGTACGTTTGTACATTCTCGCAGTCCGTCAGGTGCTGCCATGATTGCCTTGTGCAATTCGACCGCGGGAGGGGCTGGAAGGTTGCCCTCCGAGCCATGGTTGTTCGATATTCCTTGTGGTGCCGAGTATTGTAACTAGTATTAACAGACGTTTAACGCGTCTTCAGTTCTTGGATCCCCGGCGGAGCTTATCTTCAGGTTCATACTAATGTTATAGACCGCCAGGCTAGTGTTGTGTTGTTGAGTTTAACTGTGTCCGGTCTTCTCCTTTAACATGTGGGATGCAACCCAGACCGCGCTATAGGGCGGGGGAAAGAGTCTGTATTTGCACTTACTTGGGGATTCAAATACGTACAAGCCCATGTCAATTTTCAGTACTCTCGTTGGACTATCAAGTGCCACTTAAAGTGCAGAGAGTGCGGGATCCTGTGTGGTGTCGAGAGACTCTGTTTTCTTCTGTTTGGTCCCGGAATCCCCGTGCTGTTTTGCATTTAACGGACTCCAATAGGAATACACTCCATATACAGGAGTTTGTCTCTGTTCTCTTCTCGAGCCGGCATTAGCCAAAGGATAGTCACCCATCTCTCAGCAGTATCTGAAGTAGGCTGTATCCGATATAGGACCCCACCAAGATGGAACACCTTGAGCTATGACCGAGGCCAACATGGTTCCCGGCTGATTTCCTTCGGCGCATCATCCTGAAATGCAAACTCGTGAACCAGTCCAGCTCGTAATTTTTCGCATCCATCGAATAGATGTGCGAGACCCCGTTTATGCCCTCGTCGACGTGAGTGTCCCTTTGAAGGCGATCGTAGATTTGAAGCCGTGTTTGTCCGTTACCCGTCTACAGTCGTCGTGTAGACCGGACCTATAGTGAATTAGTTTCCAAGCAGAATGGTGGTCTTTCTCGCTCACTTACTGAACATAGACTTGGCTTACTTTGAAGTCAAGCTCAGGAACAGTCTGGTCAACAAGCTGCGAAAGCTGCTCCTCGGTCGATCAGTATTTCGTACATGGTCGTGGGAGATTCTGCAAAAATGAGATGGCAAAATAGAAAGAGTAGGGAGTAATTGTACGGGGTAAAACACTACCCATCGCATTTTGGACTTCAAGAGCACCTGTCCTGCCTGTGTAAGTTAGTCCGGTGCTAGGTAGTGGCCGAGTCTGAGCAAATCACTAAGTAATGGATAGTATACGCATACACACCTAAGCTCACTCATAGTGCCTGTTGGATTATTGATAGCTAAATGGCATCTGACAGCCGCAAGGCGTCATAGGTGAATACCGGGGTCTATCCGTATTTCGAGACGTTTTCCGGTAAGCATAGCCTGTATCTCCGTCGTGATATCGGCCACCATTTGGCTGTATGCTCGAGAAGTGTCCGCGTCTGCATTCTCGAAGTAACTTCTGTCCAAAGGGGCTTTCGTCTCTCTGGCTTCTGACCCATACCATCCTTCGATCCTTCTCACGACGGCGGCGGGTCATGTCGTCAATGACTGGTTCTCTTATAATACCGACAGGTATCAATATACCGTTGGTGTGTGTATGAGAAAATTGTCCTCTTGAATATCAACTAGAGCAACCACGTTTGCAAGACCATCAAGTCTCAGTCGATGTCGTACGCCATTGAAGATTCTTGGTGTATCCCACTTTAAAACAACCCGTGTTTGCTTCGGCTGACTTGAATTCGAACAACATGTCGTTTCCATGCAATGAATTATCCTTGACGAGTGTTGAAGAGGTTGTTCTGCAATCTGGGAATCCTTGCGCGCGTTTGAGCTCTTGTGCTACCTGGAGCTCCATCTGTTGTATTGGTCTTATCTGCTATCCCTTGGCCCTCGCCTTATGCCGTGCCCTAGTTGGGTATAGGTAGTGACGACGACACCTCCCACATGTGGATGACACTGGCATGTGAGGCCTGTAACTTTTTGGCATTTGAGTTACCCTCTTCAGCCATGTTTGGTAGAAACACCAGCTGACTTAATGTCATTGATGAGGGACGAGGGCCGACAATAGCATCAGGACTTGAACTAGGAGTGCGAGCCTTGCAAGCACGCGGTTCATTCTCTCCAAGGTGGTTCTGATTTTTTCCACGACCGTGCTTGAACCGTCCCGCTTTCTGGTCCATCCTCAGCGGAGAGCAAATGAAAGACGACTTTGATCGGTCTGAAACTAGATAGCATGTATTCACATTCGTTCCCGACGCTGGTATAGACTTGCGTAGACATATAGGAAGAATCAATGGCACGTTTCTCTGGGATAGATGCCATATCATATAGAATGCTCATATAGTAGAAGGTCTCTAACGGGCTTTGGACTAGCACAGCGTGATGCATATAGCACCTTACTCCGGGTATGTAGCATATGTAGGTTAGTAGTGACAGGAAAAATCCAAATCGAAGAACTTTCTAACCAGACGAGAAGAAAATTAAACCCCGCTAACAAACCAAGTGAATACAACCCTACTAGCCCTCCTAACCCATTCCCAACGGTGACCGCTGCACCCTCTGCCCCGTATCCCCAAACAAAAACCCCATCTGCTCACCCCCCATAAACCTCCCCGCCCAATTAACCGGCCTCCCCATAAGCGCACTAACAATCATATCCCTCCAAAAATCATTCAACACCCCCGTCCTCCTATAAATTTCCTCATCCAGCGCCCTTAGCGCATTATCCTGCAACGACGACGGCAGAAACCCCTCCGGCAGCGTCGTGATAGCCTGATACGCATCGCACTCGAATACAACGTCGACTTCACGGATTGTGATGGGGCCGGGGGACGGGATGATAGGTGTCGGTGTGGGTGTCGCGTTCATGCCCCGGAAGATAGTCAGGATGCGGTAGGTGTCGACGATTCCGCCGTGGATTAGGAATTCGCCGATGTGGTCGCGGAGCATGCGGCGGGGGTTTGCGCCGTCGCCGTCGCGGAAGCCGAGAGTTTGGGCGATTTCTTCGGCGTTGTAAATGTTGGCCATATCTCTTGCCCAGAGGGCGGTGATTGTAACCTCATGACGACCCTCGAGGCGAAACGCGCGGTAGAGCGCGAGGGCGCGGCGGAAGTTGCTGAAGTAGGAGAGGAAGGGGGTTAGGAAGTATTTTGAGTTGAGGAGGTGGCGGTCGAAGTCGTCGGGGGTTGGGGGGGTGACTATGCGGGCGATGCGGGCTTGGGCGCTTAGGGTTCCATAGCTGGAGCTTAGGCGGTGTTCGACGCGGAAGAGGAGCCAGGGGACTTGGTCGCGGGGGATGGGGGAGTAGTGTTGGTTTTGGGTGGGGTTATTCATTTTATGGTGTGTTAGATGGCAGAGTGGAGGGATATGTTGTATTGTATTGGGGGTATGAGACTATTTATCAGGTTGATTGCTAAGTATACGAGGATTCCTTGACAATTGTCAATCATTCGTATATTAAAACTAAAACAAGTACCTAGCATATTTGTGCAAAGGACCAAGCGCATTTGGTGCAGCCTACATTGAAATCTGACGCTGACGTCGGATTGCATGGGTAGCAAATTATTGGGCATGACAACCCCTGTCAAGGAACCCAGACGATGCAAGACATGGTGGATTTGGCATCAATGCAGATGCTGTCATCTTCTGCACTGCATCCATGCCAGTAAGGTCTTCTCTAACTATAATAAACCCTGGCGCCGCTAATTCCATCCTGCGTACATCCTATGTACATTGCTTAACTAGGCAATCGAGACCTGCGAAGGGAGAGAATCATCCCTCCCGGTTCCAATTCCAACTCCATCAAGTCCGTAGATTTGACATACTCTTGTGGCTACTCTTTCTCCGCTCCAGTATGCTCCCGTCGTTGTTCCGAGCGCTACGAATGGCGCTGTATGTTCGCCGGCAAACCAGACCCCGCGTTCTTTCCCAATTCCGGCACCGTCGCGGAGGACTTTGATATCCTTATCGCCTTGTTCCAAGCCGACCTGGAAGTTGCTGTACGAGCCGTTGCCTGCGTATGGGTCTGTTTGCCATTGTGTTGCGAGGAAAGCGAGGGGTTTGCAGTCTGCAGATGCAGCGGAGTAGCCATGCAGACGGGAATAGAAGGGGTGGAGGAAGTCGTTGAGATAGTCGTGGTATTCAGATGACGAAGGTGACAAATTCGAGATGTTGGAAACGACGTGGCTCGCGCAGGGCCCGTGGATGTAGAAGAGGAGGGTTGGGTGGGCCTGTGGACCGAGGGTTGCAAGAGAAACGCATTCTTGGTTCCAGGTGATCTCTTTCGGATGGTTTGTATATGTTGGATCAAGGAACATGGCGAAGTTTGGGGCTTTTAATTCCACTCCCTCGGTATGCCAAAAGGCCTGCGGAAATGTCACATAGACTTTTTCAAGACGGCCATAGGAAATGCTATCAATAGCCTGGATAAGACGAGGGTGAAGGTCCGGAGTAAAGGCAGCTTTGTTTTGTTTAAGCCAGCCCAAAGGACAGGTCACGACGACCTCGTCGAATCGGTGCTTTTGTCCATCTGCAGTGGACAGCACAACCTGCTGGTCTTTCTGTGACTCGCGAGGTTGCGCTTCAATCCCCACAACAGGCTGATTGAACCGAACATCCGCATTTTTCAGCGCAGCCTTAGACACAAACTCCAGAATCTTCTGATACGTAGAAGACACAAAACAATTACCTATAATTTCAGCCATCACTCAAATCCCCATGAAGAACAGATCGAACCTACTCGAATCAATACACTCCTCCAAACAAAAGAACTTCAAGCTCTGTCTCTCAATTGGATCCCCAACATATGACCCCCACAACCTACAACTCTCAAGACAAGCCTCTTTCTCCGCCTCACTGAAACCCCTCTTCTCAACCCTTTCTTTGAAGAAATCAAATAAGCTCCGATCCGACGGGATACTATCTTTGTATATATTGCTGTATTCAAATGCCTCTTCAACAGTCGTCCACACGAAATCGGAAACTTTGGCGGCGAGTTTGTCGTCGAGTGGTGTTCCATCTCTAGAGAAAACGATTTGATTCTCGTCAAAATCTTCGAGTTTGGTATTTGTTGACTCCGCGATAACTGAGATTGGGTTGTCTTGACCACCGTGAATCCAGTTCGGTCCGCTATCATACATCAGTATGCCACTCTCGACATCACTTTCAAATACGGAACAGGATCCTACAGATCAACCAAGTGATCCCCAACCTTGCTCTGGGCGATCTATTCACCGTTAACCAATGGCCCTACTACGGGGGGGGGTTGTGAGACTCACCCTTCCCCCAACTTGATCTCTCGCCTCAAAAATCGTGACTTGAGCGCCGTTCTGGCCGAGGATATCTGTGCATCGTAGGCCGGAGATGCCAGCTCCGATAATCGCCACACGCGGGGTTTTGCCCATCATAAGAGGCTCTCTTAGAATAGAAGGTCTTTGGATTGGGAGTAATCGAGAGGTAGTAGTATACCTCTGCAGAAATGGTGTTGGAGGGTTCTGGTAAGAGTTAGTATTGATTTACGTGGGTATTTTGTAAGGCCAAGATGAATTTTCTGGATAGAATACTCACATAGAATTTGAAATGCTCGAATGTCCAGCGTCGTATCGATAGACCGAACATAAAAAACAATGATGGTGGTGAAGAAGCAGATGCCAAGCCAAGCGATATATATCAGCGGCCACGTGCCAGCCAGACTCGGTATCCTCTCTACAAATGCCCCTCTTTCTACGGAATACAGAGTACTACAAAAGCCACTGGTTTTATATCCTGAATTTTATCTTTTATTGATACAAATTATATCCGGATATCTAATACCGCCGACACAAGCCAGCTTACCATCAAAATGTTCCACCCAGTCCTGGAAGAACTAAATATGTCCAAAGTCCCAAGACCGGTCCAACGAATAATCAAGAGAATCATTCACACATCATGTGCAATCACCGCTTGCTAGATTGCATCTTTCAGCATGGATAAGACAAAAAAAGAAGTAAAGGGAATCAGTTAAAAACAAAAGAAATCACAAAGGAAAATGATAGGTCGTGTCACAGGACGGAGGGTATTTTCTACCTCCATGCACCTTGGCTAAGTGATAATAAGCCTTGGATGCAGTCGAGATCTTCTTCTTGGCTGGCGCTGCTGCCATTGGCCACGAATGCGGAGACTTCTGGCTCAACTTCGGGAGCGGTTTTTCGTTGCTGGTGAGCTTGGGAAAGACGGGAGCGACGGTTTTTGCTGTTCGCGTCTTTGAGTGCTGGGCGTTGCATATTGGAGGTTGTCGTGCGTCGACGGACGTTGGAGACCCGGGTGCCTGGGATCCAGTTCTCTTTGTCCGAATCACCGTTGTGGAACTCAAAGTCTTCATCGTTCTTCTTGGAGCTGCCCAGGAGTTTGGGCATCTTGAGAGAGTTACCCGATACCTGACCCAATGCATTTGCTCTGTTCAACTCCAGTCGTCCGAGAGACGAGACCGTGCGAGAAAGCTTCCGCCTCTTATCTCCTGCCTGCATGGGCACCGGAGTGTCAGGATGGCTGGGGGAGTTGTTGGCAAAGGCATTCTGCCTTGAGGAAAGGCTTCGGGTCAACGATCGCTGGCCACGGGAGCGGAAGAGCCCTGGGGTGCTATGTGGCGCACTCTGGGCGCTACCAGGAGTTGACAGGGCACTTCTGGCGTCCGTGTCGAAGACGGACTCCCAGTTACGGGGATCACGAGATCGACCGAACATTCTCTCTTTCTCACTCGAGGCCACTCGCGGCGTTGCGGGCAGGATTGCACTGTTACTCCGTCGAAGACCTGCGAAGCGGGACTTCCGAGTAGAGAACATGGATATACGGTTCTTGGATGGAGAGGGTTCATCGTCCGTACGGATGACTGCCTTTCCATCCGAAGACATGGATATGCGGAGAGCATTTTGTCCCTTTGGTGGGGATGGGGTCATTTCACCCTCTTTCCGTACCATTGCCTCGCCATCAAACGATAGTGAAATCCGCAGCGAGGGTGGTGACTTGAAGTCTTTTGACGCGTCTTTCTCTGCTGGCTGGGGTGCAGATGCATCACCACGCAGGTCAGTCACCGATCGCTTTCGCTTGGTGGTGCTCAACTGTGATGCGTCTGGTTGTGTGGTTTCGGGGTTCTTCACTGGTTCAGGTTCAGGCTCTGGTGCTGCCTCCTCGTTTGGCTGCTGGGGGACTTCAGACGTCTCTGAATCCAAGCTCGTCTGAGAGCTCTGAATAGACTGTTCCTGCTCATCCTTGTCCTCAGCACCAGATACAGGGTCCGACTCGAACGAAGACTGCAACGCGTCCGACGACGGTGCATTGTCAAGGTCACCCTGCTCCACCGTGCTGCGTTCCGCCGACATATTATCATCGCCCTCTCTCAATTCGTCTGCTATAGCACACGGTGCGAGGAGTTCATGAGGTTGAAGCGGTTTCGACTTCCGACGATCATTCTGACGGCGGTTCTGGAACCAAATCTGAAGTCGCGTTAGAACATATCCCAACCATGCAATTGTATCTGAAAAAGCCAACCTGCACCTCCTTCTCCCCCAATGAAACACGATTAACAATATCCGCCCTCGCAGTCTTATCCGGCTTCGGATTCCGCTGATACTCAGCCTCTAGAATAGCATGGTCCTCCGGACTATCGAGACCCACAGTTAGCCACGCGTGCATAAATCGCTCACATTAAGTGTGCGTACCTAGTCCGACGACGTTTCTGACGAGCCAGCAGCTTGTTGTCCACTCTGGGAGGCAGGTTTTGCGTCAATGTCTTTTGGGAATGGACGAGAAAGGCGTAGTTGAGAGCGGCGGCTGTGGCGTCGGAGGGCGGGACGGATGGAGGAGAAGAGGAGCATGCGGGGAGGGTAGAATTCGGCTCAGACATGGTGAGGGAGAGGAATGAGATAGGGATTGATCAAAGGAGCATTGGGTGAGACAGGAGTAGTCGTGGTAGGAGTAGGAATGGTCGTGAAATAACTAGTCGTCGAATAGTAGGTAGCAGTATCAACCAGAGAACTATGAACCAGCCAAAGAGCAGAACAGAAGACAAAAGATAAAACAACAGAAGAAAAACAAACGCAGAAAAGAAGAAATAAAAGGACTTGGTTGAGCACACCCCGAGGTGAAAAAGCCGTGGTGAAGAAAACGCCTCGACTAGTATTAAAGATCGCGTCGCGACAAGTGGAGGACGCGGCGGAGCGGGCGTGACTTGACAGTAAGTAAAGTAAGCTTACCGGAAAATTGCCCGCACGTTCTGTGTACTATGTATGATTGACTTTTCTATTTTACTAGGTTTTAATGCAATTGAATCAATTGCTCAATTTCAATTCTGATCTCGTTTCTGTATGAAATGGTCTATGACGAGGCGATTTCCTTACTGTTTGATTGTCGGTATTGACGCTATTCCACTGTACCCTGAGAACCAAGATACTCAGTAGTAGTACTCGGAGCATCGCATTTTATGCAATCGTCTATGTATAGTCACGATGACTGAGCTGGTTTGTATACTATGTACGAGAGACCAGCTCCAGGCCAATTGACCAAGCAAGGACTTGTACAGAGTACGCTCGTACTCGCTGTGCTCCATACTGTACTCGGTATACAGTACGCATAGCTGTTCTTACCGGTGGAATCGTCGTTCGTTACGGGAAATTTGTAGCTCGCGTGGTTTCCCGATTCGGACAAAAAGACGCGCCAAACGCGATGTCACGTGGGATTGCATACATACGGACTTATTACAGCTCAGAGATGATCTCTGGTTATGTACATATTCTGCTTTGGGATATATATTTAATATTAATAACTATTAATGCTTAAGGAACTGCAGCAGAATAACGGTGAATATGATCTATCATCGATCTGCATTCTCCGCACCACACGGTTGACACATTCCTGCCTACCCCGGATTCTACTAGGTTACTTGGTTGGTTATTGACGGGGATAGCCATTTGATACACTGTCACGGTTTCCCTTCTCCTGGCTGGCACACGGTTACTATTGTGCTATGCTGGACTCTGCAAGGCATGAGGCTGTTTCACAGAATCGTCTGCATTATGCCGGATAACTTGTTTGCTTGTCCAACTCCTGGGAAATGACCGTGGGTGTGCAACGTGTCAAGCGGGACGGAACGAAGGATTCAACTTGCTTTGATGTTGAGAGCTAAAATGGGGTGGCTAAACTATATCATTGTTAGCGGAGTATGGATAGCGACATCTGGAAATCGTTCTTGTCAATCATGCCATATCATGCCACTACTTGTACTCATATAAAACGGTGCAAGTACTTGTAGCCACAAAGTTCTCAGGCTATATATTTAGCTTAGAATACAAAGAGTTTTATTCCAAACTCCGTCCAACTGACCGGATCATCCGACCAGTGTGAGTGCTGCTGGAGGGTGAAGCTGTCACTCAATTCTAACCCCGCCAGATCGACTGCTTGGCTTTGTTCATCGTTTGAACCTTTCATTTTCTTCTCCTTCTCCTTTTCTTCTCTCTTTCTCTTTTTTTCTCAAAGGGCAAATGCCCGTCTCCTCCTTTGCTCCGTCCCCGCCTCGCGTATCTAATCATCCTCGACCAGGGAAAGAAATGGGGGATGTCGTCATCGTCACCGACACCGCAGACAGACCATATTAAGAATAATAATGCCGGATTGAACAAACAACATTTAATCATTGCGTTGGGTGTTGGTTTAAGTGTGGTCACTTTGATCATCATGTGTTTACTGTACGCCCCTATCACTCTCCTACAAAGAGTACAAATGCTGATTTACATGTATGTGGAGTCTCTCCATCTTCGTCAACAACCGCCACAGCAACTCCGACAACAGCGAACGTCGTCGCTTTCGCCCCTCCCGCTCCAAAAAACCCAAGAAATCACCCAGCGAACGACGCCTCCGCAAACTCGACGCCGAGTCACCTATATGCACCCTCGAGGAATGGTGGTCTAGAGCCAAGATCCCTCCTCTCCCGTCGGATGATGAAAGCGATCAGTTTACATGGTGTGCCACACCCCTCCACCACATCAGCATCCAAGGTGAGACAAGAGGTGCTAATAGGACAGTGCGATATGTCTCGACTCCGTCCTGCGAAGCCACGAGATCCGCGACCTGAAATGCCTACATGTTTTCCATCGCGAGTGTTTGGATAAGTGGTATCTGCAGGACCAGTTCCATTGTCCGTTGTGTCATCGGGCGTATTTTAAGCAGCAGTTTCAGCCGACGAATGAGTTTGTGTGGATGGTATGATATTACTTGATTTATTTTGGTGCAGATCTTTTGTTGATATGGGTTGGTTTTAGTGATTTTTTATTTTGTTGTGCTTGGGTTGGTTTGCCATCAATTGGCGTTGCTTGTTACTGATGCTCATGCTTGTGCTTGTGATGGACGACTTATGATTTATGACCATGTTTCTTGATTTCTTGTTGATACCCTTGAACGATACCCCTCGTTACTCAATCTGCCATATATTTTGCATGAAGATCCTATTTTGAAACAACACCGATACCAGGAGATACCAGTTGACGGAAATTAGATGCAAGCCAACCATTAACACCAAATGAATTCTAACATGTCGAGAACCAGCAAAAACAACGCCTATCCATTCCTTTCCACGGTCTCAACCCATACCCCAGATATACTCACGAAACATCCGGACATTATACGGAGTCTTGTAAGCAACAAGATCAAATGGCACAACCTCCAGCTCGTCCTCTACCGTCACCTTGTCCTGGGTAGAGCACTCTTTACTCTGAATACAACACCGACATGCACTAGTACAGTGCCCATGTTTCCACTCCCGCTCAGTCTCCCGGGCTTTCTCACAACACCCACATTTCCGTCTATAGCATCTACCCCTCCCAGCACAATCCCTGCAAAGCCATTCAGAAAGATACCAATTTGGCTTCTGTCTGCATGCTTCATAGGCCCGTCCCACTGCTCCCAGGGGAGTATTCGTCTCCAGACGCCAGAGATGCTGCTTATGCTGCCAGTAGTCATCATTTAGACGCTGGAGTTCGGCCTTGTAAGCAGCAAGCTGGCCTTCTTTCTTTTCCACCTTGTTGCCCTTTCCTTCAGCCTCACAGCCCCCAAAATCAGGCTCCCCATCCATGCCCAGCACCATTAATTCAATACATAGACTCTGAACCTCCCCTTTAACTAAAATCTCCCGCTGCACGACCCACCGGCCCTTAATATCCGCCTCTATGATATCCTGCGCCCAGCGGTGATTCTCCTTGGTCTCTGCTACTGACTGCCTCCTGGAGAGGAGGAGACGGATTCCATGCGCATACATGCCATCACCGGCATCTTCCAGTGCGCGCTCGAGCCATCCTAGATCGGCGAGTTCCTTGGCTTCTCTCTGTCCTCGTTCTTGATGTTATTCTCGAGTTTCCTATGCGATATCCCCGGAAACTCAATGAAGATCTGGTCTTTGTCGTCGAGGGATAGGGACTTGGAGCGGAGGGATTCTAGGAGTTCTCGGGGGTTGAGGTTCTGGTGGAGACGCTCGCGCCATTCTTCTGCTGTGGGTTCTCTGAGAGTCATGGTGTGTTAGTAGTTGAATCTGGAGGAAGATCGTATGGAGAGGGAGAGAGTTCTGCTACTTTGTAGGTTGAAGTAGGCAGCATCATGTCCTGTCTGGCTTCCGAATGATTACATGACGACTCTAGGCAGTTATACTGAATTTTTAAAGTTGTCGGTTAGGATGTCAATTTAGGCATCAATGGGACTGTTACTTTTCTTCCTCCAGCCTCATCATTCCTAATAGTTCAACAGTTCAACACTCACCATGTTCGAATTCCTATTTCGACCAAAAACAGCAGAAGACTGGCACGCCCATCTTCGTCGAAATCCTCATCCCCAAAAGATGCTGAAATGCCTCCTTTCAGACATATCACTCAGCGATAAACGCATGATCCTATACGCATTCCTCGAAGCATGCGTCGAAAAGAGACAAGAAGAATCTAAATGCACGATCCTGGATGCATTCCTCCACGCATCCGTCGAAAGAAAGCACAAAGAAGTGCAAAACCCAAAACATCTCAAATACCTGGCAGGCACCAAAAAACAGTCTAAGCTACTATGGCTCGAGTCTAAACTAGACGATGCCAGCCACCTTGAAATAACTCAGTTTATCCGCTTCGCACTCTTCGACGAAGAAGATGACTACAACGACATGGACTGGTGTTCACGTATCATCAAAGCGGATATAAAAGCGCGGTGGATCGTCCAGAGGGAGATTTATCTAAATGAGGAAGTTCAAGCGCTATACAAGTCACTGTCCCTTCTTCCTCCTAATACTGATGCTGCTGTTTCTGCTGCTGCTGCTGCTGCTGCTGAAGCGGAATCCCAGCTCAACGCCCATGAAAAAGAACTCCGATATCTAAATTATGTCTACTGGGCCCACAAGAGGCACATTTGGCTCCTTGAAGCAGGGACCCCAGTATCAGCAGCTGGACGGGCCTATGAAGCTCGCAGAAAACACATTCCAGATTGGTATCTCTCTGAATGGCTGCGGCGCGACTGCGCGGGTCGTGGTGGCTGTTGTGGACGGGGGTGTGAGTGCTGCGAAAGGGCGCGAAACACCAGGGACAGAGAATGGAGTCATGGCCATTGTACTAGTGCTTGTGGGTGTTGTGTTCGCACTAGGGGGCGTGGTAGGGCCAGGGAGGTTTTATTACTGGGTCCAGAGGAGGATATGGATGTGTTGCCGGATGATTGTGGGGTTAGCGAGGATTGCCAGGGGTTGTATGTCAATAGGTTGATGGTTGCCTATATTTGGGGGTTTGGGGGGTTTGTATAGGCGGGCAATTTTTAGAAGAAATTTGGGTATAATTTTGACTATTCAATCAACCTTCTTGGGCACTCTACCATTATTCTCCCTTGTCTCCGGGAACCGCTCTAAGAGGACAAATAAATACAAGAAAAACGCTAGACAACTCACCATTCCTCCCCAGAAAGTCCGCATGAACTGAAAGGAGCTATACTCGTCTTTGAAACCCACAGAATAGCATCAGTTGACCGAACGCCAAGCTAGCATGTCGTATGGAGGCTGTTAATGTTAGCCGGAGTTAATTCAAGGCTAGAGCTCGACTAAAGGATCTCATACCTAGCATCCCCCGATTCGAATCACAATGAAATGCACGAATGACGAAGAATACAGATGAGACGATTGAGAGTACAGTAGTCCCTATTTCAATCTGTTCATCTTCCAAGCGCAGGAAGGAGAGTGCTTTTGGACCGACCGAAACAGAAACGTCCCAACCTCTGTGCTAAAGACCTGGTTGAAAAACTTCACACCCGCACGACGAAGGTCGTTAGGGCGGCCCGAATTGCCATTGGTTGGCGATTTTTTGTGCAACGTCCAGGGCAGCGTCGTGTTTGGAAATGAGGATTTGGGTGATGTATGCTCGGACTTCGTTTGGACCTGCGGATCCGGGGGGTGGGGGGGTGGAGTGTTTTATGGAAGAAATTGGGCGAGGGGTTTGTCTGGTTTAGGAAAACACTGGACCTTGGTTGTGTTGGTCTTGGCATGTTGCTTAACTCCGAACTATGAATCTAATAGAAGAAATGACGGGGTATACGAAGAAAACATGCCAGAGGCAAAATGATAGGTGAGCAAAGGAAAGAAGCGATGATAGATTGATGTGTAGAGCTAGAATGCGACAGGGCACGTATCCATATTTACAGATAACCGCATAAAACATCTATCTAGAACGCTCCGTATAGCTGCAAGAAGAGCAGGAATTCCGTCTGAATAAAAACGGATATATGCCTACATATTCGAGACTGATGTAAAAGGAGAAGCTTGGAATATGCACCCTAACGAATTTTCCCGTTCAGTCAAAGGCAAACCTCATAAAATCATCCCTAATATCCAACCCCCAGATATACGCAAAATGCAATTGAACGCCATATAGACCGCCAATTATAGCCGGAACACCTTTCAGACAAGCCCCCAGGTCATCATCCAGCTTCGCCTCCTTACTAGAGTCTTTTGTGCGAATGCAACAGCCACAAGCACCAGTACAATGCCCTCGATCCCAGTCGCAGTTCCGGTGTGTCCCTCTAGGTTTCTCACAGCATCCACTGCGTCCAGCACAGTCTAGGCGAAGCCAGTTTGATAAATACCAGTTGGGGTACTTCCTGTGTGCTTGTAAAGCCCTGCCAAAGAGGAATGTTGGGGAAAATGCTTCAAGGCCCCTGAGGCGGTACTTGTGCTCCCAGTACTCGCTATCTAATCGCTTTAATTCTTGTTCAAATGCGCTGAGCCGGGATTCAGCCTCTGCTTTTTCTTCCTTTACTTCACCATTCTCATCCGCGATGAGCGGTAGCGTCTTGCGGAGGGCCTGTATCTCCTCTTCCAAAAATATCTCCCGCTGAACAATCCAGCGCGCCTTGATATTCCCCTTGATAACATGACACGACCAGATAATATCATCATCTTCCTCCTCCGGTAATATCATAGCGAGACAACAGCGGGTTATTTGGGCAAGTTTAGCCTCGCCGGCAGTCTCCAGCTTCGACTCGAGCCATAGTATGTCGGAGAGTCTGGGCTCTTTCACCTCTTTCACCTCTTTCACCTCTTTCAACGCTTTGGCTTTGGGGTCTTTGGGAGGGTTTGATTCTTTGGTCGGGTTTTTCTCTTTCAATTTTCGTTTTAGTCCCACTTGTGTGGTGGAGAATGCTTCGAATAGTCGAGCTTTGTCGGCGAAGTCTGTCTTTTGAGAGGAGGCATTTCAATAGTGCTTGGGGATCGGGATCCTGACCAAGGCGTTTACGCCAGTCTTCTATCTTTGGTTCTGCCCATAGGAAGCGGAATATGGTTGCGATAGGGTAGCAAGGATTGGGGATGAGAGATGGATGGATGGGTATAGGAGGGGGGCATCGCGGATTATAAGTTATTTGAGTGTGATAGTAAGTTTGATGTCACTCGACAATTCTTGATGTGGACTGGTCAGACATAATTAATAACATTAAAGAAACGAAACACACTCAGAACCCAAAATAAAAGAGAAGACTACTTCCAAGTCCTCACCCCAAAAGTCTCACCCTCATTAACCGTCCTCAACGGCGTCCCCGCTCCATCCGCCGTCTTCGTCGCAATACTATTTCCAAACCACTCCACGCTAACACCAGGATAAACAAGACAAAAGAAAATCAAAAAACTCCCAATCGCCAATGCTGCATCAAGTCCCGCAGAGAGAATGTAGTTATACCGCATCCACCATGCATAGAACCGGCGCTTGATGTACCCGTTGAATAACAGTCCGACAAGTCCCCAGGCCATATAGTTCGCGGCCGTGGCGGGGGGAATACTCGCTGTGGAGGCAAAGACAGCGGGGAGGTGGACCTAGTTTTTATCAGCACTATTCAGGTTATGGTGATGAGTGTGGTGGGTATGGTGGGTGTGGGTACCTTTCGCAGTCTGAGTTTCGGAAAGTATCGATCGAGGAAGAAGAAGATAATGGGTAGTAAGGCGCCGATAAGGAAGAACCATAGCATGGGGCGGTACATGGAGCCTTCTGAGAAGAGGCGCTTGGGTCCGATGAGGCCCCAGAATACGGCATTTGTTGCGTAGCCTTGGGCTAGGGGGCATGTGAACTTTGCCAGTCAGTTTTGGGACTTGCGTATGTTGGAGTGGAGGGGAACATACGCTGTTGCTTGCATTGGGGGTGCAAATCCCTTCGATGTTCCCCATAGCCCAGAGATTCACCGCTGTCTGTGTTAACCAAGAGACCAGGATCCCGGTACATTGCGCAGCAAAAGTGACTCTCGGTGGGATTTTCTACTCCCGTCAGCCATCACCACCCTCACAACCCAATCAGAAAAAAGAGACGAACCATATAATGCCCAATCTTCATATCCTGAATATACCCCAACCCCTGCGCCGAAGAAACCAGCGTAAAAATCTTGAACACGACATTATTCATCATCTGCCCCGGCCATATATACCCCGCGATAAACGCCGATATCACCGCCGTCGACAGCTGGATGTTGCAAATCGCCTTCATGATACCCGTGGGTACGAGGAGAATCACGTTGACTGCGATGGCGAGGATCAGGCCGTACCAGGGGAGACTTGTGTTGTAGACGTAGAGGAAGGCGATGCTGATGCCGAAGATGGAGAGGAAGATTGTTAGGTACCACCACATGGGGACTTGTTTGTATTTTTGCATGTGCTGTTAGGGTTAGTATGTACTCTACGATTGTGGGGAAGGGATGGCACCTTGGCGTGGATGTCTGGTTTCTGGGGCTTGGAAAGGAGGCCGAATGTTGCGAGGAGGCCTTCCCAGACTGCTTGGCGGTAGTAGAGGATGGTGTGGATTATGATGGATGCCACGGCTGCAAATCCCAGTCCGTATGAAAGGGCCGAGGTTGTTGCTAGGTATACCGGGGAATAATTATAATAAGCCGCTTCGTTGAGAGAATAATCCGGATTCATCACACGAGTCGTGTTATATGAGTTTCCTATACGAGTTAGCCTGCATCTCTGGCTAATGGTAGGATGACTTTGGACTCACCTGTATTGTCAAAATTCTCAGACGATGAAAACGGCATATACAACCCCTGCCACACATTGCTCCAATGGAGCGCAGGCGAAACAACCCACAGGAAAAAGATACTCCCACAAAACACGTTCACCAGTGCCCACGACGGAACCAACAACGGCGACCCCAAATACCCCGTTATCTGATTCCAATCAAGAGTAAGCGGCAGAAGATCCATGCCCGATGTAGCCCCGAAGACCTGGTTGACCGTCACATTCTTCGGCACGATCCAAGTAATCCACGCGAACGTAGTGAGTCCTGTGAACAGAAACCCAGGGACGAATTGATAGGCCGCTCCGCAGACAACGATGATAGAGAAAAATCCCATTCGGCTTATTTTCCACCCGTTGATTTCCTGTTTCTGGGACCGCTTTTCGTGGAACGTGTAAAGTAACGAGCAGATCGGTAGTGTTGCGGGCCATACGCAGAACGCAGGCTCTACCAGGAATCGATGGAAGAGTCCTGCGATGCCGAAACTCAGGGCCTGGGTGCTAAGAAGAAACATAAATCGGTAGCCTGCAGAGATGGGAATGTGCAGAAACTTGTCGAAGGCGACGTAGACATCCGAGGCTAGGGAGCCGTTATCGAATGCCGTCACTAAGGATGCCATGATGGCCACGATCGAATGCTCCTTCTGGTTGAAGGGGCCTGGGTTGAGAGTAAACTCGAATCCGAATACATTCCAGACCTTTGTCGGTAGCGTAGCGGCCATTAGCTTCCCACATGGTAGAGTCGCGAATATCGCAATGTAGGCCGAGAGAAACACTATTCTTGATATCAGCATGTATCCATCTGCATCGACTGTTCACTTACAAGGCGGATTATGAAGCTGGAAGA
This sequence comes from Aspergillus glaucus CBS 516.65, assembly GCF_001890805.1. Lineage (NCBI taxonomy): Eukaryota > Fungi > Ascomycota > Eurotiomycetes > Eurotiales > Aspergillaceae > Aspergillus > Aspergillus glaucus. The sequence goes on from NW_019170456.1 coordinate 1,311,019, forward strand.
ACTGATTCAATGCCGTCAAAAAAATCGTCCCGATAACTCCCAGAAACCACGCGCGAAAGGTATTGACGGGTAGATCTTCGTCCGTGTCAGAAACGCTCGCTTGGACATCTGGATAGGGGCTTTGACTGTAACTGTCAGTAAATCAAACAAATCATACCAGCACGGGGCAACGTACAGATCATCTTCACCGATGCTTTCATCTCCAGTATCGGATCTACTCTCCGGAAGCTCTTTCGACTGTCCAGAGAGCCCATTACCCTCGTCCTCCAGGGATAGGGTGGGCGCCTGCATGACTGAAATGTCTGCCCCGTGCTTTTCGGCCATGATAGCAAACAGTAGATATTCTTCTCCGGCTGTTAGCGCCAAAGTAGGACTAGAGAGTCACTGTATCAACTACTTGGTGCGGTGCTATGTTGCAGTGTAACTATTGACATCGGAGCCGTGACAGGTGATTCTATTTTGGTGGGCACCACCTTATACAACAATTGAGAAAAAGACATTTTCAAACGAGGCTAAAAAGTTTCAAGAAGAGGGGCAATTGAGTGAAAGAGTTCTGTTTGAAGGGGGGGGAGAAAAATCGGGATTTGAGTTTGCAGTTTCTTTATCCTCTTTGTCTGAGAGTTGATCGAATATCATGGCTAAAGCAAGGATCTACGATGGCTTCTTTCCCGGAATCGGGAAAAGGCAGAAAGGGGGATTGCCACTGCGCTGTATAATAATAGCTGCATGCATACATACATTAGTATGTGATCTACAGATATGATCAGTCACTCTTTTGGTGGAATGTAGATACGAGGTGCGTACGGAGTACGAGTTGCGGGTCTAAAGTACACTCTGTCGATGTTGTGGCAAGCTATGAATAGAATAAATTCACTAGTATCTATCTATTGTGTTATGCAAATTTTAAAACAGTCCGTGTCTTCAGAATGGTTCCTCGAATAGCCATTTCGTATAGAGATCGAGAGCCACCTCGGGTTGATCTAACGGAACCTAGATCGAGTCAGTACAACGTCCGTAGATAAAGCCAATGTCCCTAGATCAATAAGCTTACCATGTGTCCAGAATGATCGACCGTAACGAATGCAAATCGCCGTTCTGTGCTTCCAGTTCGTGTAAAAACTTCCTTGTAGCTTCCCACCTTTCTCATTCCCCCGTTAGTAACCGAGTACCACGGCTTCAGGTCTTGGGAAGTAAATTCAGCCTGGCCATTCCAACGGAGAGAATCGGCCCAGCGAAGGTTTCCGGCTGTGTTGCATGCCAGATCTAGATTTCCGTTGTAGATCAACACATCGACACCGTTATCTAGAGTAAATTGTATCTCGTCCATAACGGGCGAGTAAAGATCGTTGCCAGATGCAAACGCAGCTGCTACTCGCATCGATTCAATGGAAAAGTCGCCGATCTCTTGCGGTACTTGTAGTGCCCGCCAGGTAGTGGGTTTGTTGATGTATTTCTGAATGTCAAGAGTCGCTGCGTAACAGAGATGCTCTACCTCACAGGTCCGAGTAACTGATTAAATTAGCCATGGGTAGTATCATCTTTACTGGTAAGGCAGCTTACTGTCAAAGGGGTCTCTTCCGCCCGCATGCGACTCATTATGAAAGAGCTCTTTAATGGTTCCACATACTTGGTCGGTGGCTTTGCACAGGTCTTTATCGGGATACCGATAACAGGCCTCGTATACATAAAGACAGCGGGGTAGAGTGTCGGCTATTATTTGGCATCGAGTATGGTTAAAGACGGGTTCGGCAACCCCGGGCTTTGTCGTGCAGAGGGTTTCGAAGTAGCCGTAGGTTGTATCCAGCGGTGAGACATAACCGTTTCCTATCAGTATCGAGCTCAAAGGAATGGCCGGGCTATCACTTTGTAGATTATTCTGTCGTATGATCTCCGCAGACAACGTTGGGATATAATGTCCCTATACTGGTCAGCTCAGGTCAAAATACCATGTTTTAGGAACATACTGCAAAGCTTTCTCCTGCGATATGAAAAGGGACACGTCGTCGCTCCGGAAAGACCTCTGTCAAAAATATCTGGAGGAATATGTACATGTCCTCAGCCGCTATCGAAGATGTTGTCGGAACTTTTTCCCCAGGGTCCGTGTATGACAGCCCTGTCCCTACGGGTTGATCAACGAAGATCATGGAGGAATTCCGTGACCACGAATAAGGATTCCTATGCGTCCCTTGACCGCCAATATCGATACGGCATGGTCCCAGTTCGAGTAGCATCCCTGGTTAATGTTAGCTTTCTAATCGTGCCATCGTGTTGCGCCACAACTTACCAACCATGCTGCTTACCCCGGGGCCTCCTGTCAGCCACAACGTGAGAGGATCCGTCAAAGGATCGCTGAGACTGTCGAAATACCCTAAGTTATGCAGGTTAGCATTCCTTTTGGTTGTGTTGTCCTTCCTATTTGGGTATCCATTGCGAGCTTACAGAAAAACATGTGTTTTCCATGGAAATCCAACCATCCCGTATACTGCTTGGAGCCTGCATCACAGAGATTATTATTTTGCTCTTTGATTCTGATCGAGTGCGAGGGATGTATAGGGCTTTTGAACGTTTCGAATCGATGGTCGTCGGTGTTCGCCAGGTAGGACTGCGGCCCATTTACCAGGGCTGCCCGTCCAACGGCGACTAGACTGGCAAAAGCAATTGAAAGCCAAATCTTCATCTTGCCCTGGGAATTTGAACAATGTCATTCATCATTATAGGTCTTTATATATAGTAGTAGTATATGTTTTTATATGGTGTTGTGATAGATGGCTGACGCGCTTAACCTAAAGCGGTAACCCAGAACGAGCCCGGTCTCTGCAGCGGCGGGTGCTTCTGTAGTTTCTTACTACATACTTCTTCATACAACTCATTCTGTCGATCTCTTACGAGTTTGATGTGTCTGCTATTAGCTTCCGGGTGAATAAAAGTTTAAGTGATATTCTCCGGCTTTCTTATTCGCAGCCGAAGTCGTGGCAGACGGAGCCCGCTGGAGACAAAGCAGGCGCTCAGACTGCTCCTACACCTCCGTCCTCCATTATTCACCTGCCTATAAGGGAAATTTCGAAAATATGCCTACGTACACTGCTGGCTTGGCGTGGGCTATATGAAGAAGTGGCAGGCAAAATATGGGACGGTAGTCTGTGAGAAGGCGATGTGTCAGTATCCGGACGGAGCATGTGGATCTTCTTTTCTTTTCTTGTTGAATCGGGATACTTTTGACGGGACAGCACAAGGTGAGATTACTATAAGACTGGCCAGGAACCGCTGGCTGACGCTTCGTTTGAGAGTCCAACTTTTCCCCACGAACGCTGACTCCGTCCGTTTTGATTGGGAAGACCTGAGTTCACCACAATATGCCGTTCGACGTTGTGATCAGGCCAAACATGCTGGTTCTTGCAGGGCTATGCCTGCTGGTTTGCGTTGCGGATGTCCATTTCCTTTGCCGTCGAAAGCAGCCAGCCGGTCTGGCGTTAAATCTCCAACATGTGCTACTGGGTTTGCTGAACCTGTCGTGCTCGCTTGTCTGCGCATTCGGTACCTTGCTTTCTGGGTGGAAAGACCCTCAAAACCATTGGCCATTAGTTCTAGTTGGATCGCTTTGGGTAAGTCGCACTGAGCCAAGTTTGTTTTGGGACCCTAGTTTCACTGACGGAAAATCATGGTAGATCATGGTCTTTGTTCTTCGACTGTGCTACCTCGCGTTCCCAGCAAAACGCTGTTTTTATTTTGTGCACGCTAATATCCTTGCACTTGTTCTCTTTCTGGCGACGAACCTATCAGAGCAAGTGTATCCGTTGATATGGTTCCAAGGACAACACTATGAGAGTCTTTCTGTTCGAAATTTCGTTCAGCTGGCAGCTGCCTTTGCAAGTGCCATTGTTTTGCCCTTATTGACACCTGGTCATCAACCCCCCTCAGAGTATGGATGTCATCCAGAAAAGTCTTGTTCGCCTATCCAGAGATGGTGGTTATACACCTGGGTTAGTCCTGTCGTCGACAAAGGATACGACAGTAATGGGGTTATGAGCCCAAGCCACCTCCTACCTAACCGGAAGGGATGCTCAGGAGAGGCCTGGCTGCAGAGCTACTCGGACTATCATCAAACGCTCTCCTTTAGGGCAACCCTATGGCGACTCTTTCGATGCCAATTGGCAGTGACGGCGTTCTGGGCAGTGCTTTGCGGCGCCGTCGAGCTTATTGGAACTATCGGACTCTATCAGCTCCTGCTTTCCCTTCAAGGATCGCCCGACCCGAAGTTTCGTCCGTGGGTTTCGGTCATCTTGTTCGGGAGCTGTCCAATACTGCGTGGTTTGTGCATGCAAACCTTCGAGTACTATGCTACACACGCCATAGGAGATGCAAAGGCTTGCATTACCACCGCTGTATATCGAAAGCTGATGCTGCTGCAAGCAGATGCCGCTGTCGATGTCGGGCAGTTGCAAAGCAACATTTCGGCAGATATCGATAGGCTAGGTACTCTAAGATACACGATGTTGACAGCAATTATGGCGCCCGTCGAAATTACTCTTTCCTCGATTATCCTCTACAAGATTGTGGGATGGTATTACATACCCAGCCTTGTTTTTCTCCTTGTGACGAGATATCCGCTCAACAAGTTCATTGTATCAGCTCAAACGAAAGCCCAATCAGGGGTGTTGCAAAGTACGGATGAGCGAATTACGAAGACAAGTGAGAGCATACGGGCGATGACAGCTATCAAGATACTTGGACATGTGCAGCCCTTTATGCAGAGAATCCTCGGGGCTAGAAACCGGGAATTGGATGCTATTTGGCACAAAATGCAAGTTATTGTTGCTTCCGAAAGTGTCTCTTCAACCCTTACGTTTCTTGCACTTCTCCTCTGCTTGCTATTGTACACCATCGTGGGTAAGATGCCTTTGGAGCCGGGCGTTGTCTTTACGGTGGTGGTTGTTTTCAACATCGTGAACAACATGTTTAGCTTGAGCGTTCTTGGAGCAGGTCAATATGCTCAAGCAACGGTCAGCCTAGACCGTCTGAGCAAGTTCCTTGACCAGCCAGAAGCAGCAGCGTACGCCAGGGATGAGACAACAGGCACGGGTGAGACTGCTTCCCAGGACACATTCATCACCATTCAAACTGGATTGTGCAAATTACCCATCCAGGCGGACCTAGAATTTGTTGCACCCGGGTTGAATGTTGTCACCGGCGATGTAGGGTAAGTCATCATGAGCTACCTAGTCATCTTCGCTTGCTGACATTTCTCAGTTCCGGTAAATCTCTGCTGCTGCAGTCGTTGTTGTTCGACCGACAAAAGCTCCAGAAGACACAATTCGAGCCGATCGCTTATACACCCCAGAATCCCTGGCTGTTCAGGGGCACCATCAGGGACAACATCCTTTTCGGCGCTTCATTCGACGAGAAACGATACAAAAACGTCCTCAAATGCTGCGCGCTAGAGCCAGATCTTGCAACCTCCAAAGACCACGACATGAAAGATGTAGGAGAGGGTGGTCGCAGACTCTCCGGAGGTCAGCGTCAGCGAGTTACACTCGCTCGGGCGGTATACTCCAAGGCTGATACTTTGCTATTGGACGATGTTCTGTCGGGGTTGGATCCGAAGACCTTCGAGTGGATTATCAACAATTGCATTCTGGGACCGCAGATGAGGGATCGCAAAGTGGTTCTCGTCTCAAACAATGACATGTTACTGGGAAGGGCCGATATGATCGTGTATATGAGAGATGGCACAGTTTCTCGAACTGTGCGCCCAATAAAGAGTGAAAATGCGGTCGTTGAGAATGGGAGCGTCGTCAACTCGTCTTTAGTCTCTGTCGTTGACGTTGTCTCAGAAAGCGACTGTCCTGAGGAGAACAATGAACCACGTGAGGACAATAATGAGAAATCAAACGACCTTGACAACCTCCGAGGGCGCATTGGTTTCAAATACAGTAAGTGTCTTCACTTCCCCGATGGTTTCATCCGCTGACTCGCTTCCAGTAAGCAAGTACATCCGATCATTTGGATGTCGCACCTATATTGCTACCATGGCCGTCTTCACCATCTCAGCCCAGGCTATGGATATTGCTTTGCCTGCGTGGCTCTCCGTCTGGAGCCAGGCTTATACTGAAGGCAATAGCTCTCAACCTGGCTTCTTTGTTGGCATATTCACAGGTAAGTCCACCGACAGGACGCTATTCATGTGGGAGACCAAGACTAACTAGAGTCGCAGGCCTCGGGATTGCGCGTATACTATTGATAGCCGTCTCACTCGTCTTTCTATATTCAGGCGCCTGGAGAGCAAGTCGCGACAAGCACATGGAAATGTTGGTTGTAGTGTTTGGCGCTACATACGCTTGGATTTGGCGTACACCAGCTGGACAGGCCATTAACCGGTTTTCTTCCGATATGGCCAGCTTGGATGACACGCTATTTAAGACCCTGCGACCAGTTCTCGAAACCTATCTTTCCATCGCCTTCCGCATCCTGACCGTGTCTTCCTTGGTTCCACTTTTCCTGCTACCGTCTATTGCGCTGACAGGTCTTGCGCTCTACATTGGTTATCGCTATCGGTTTGCATCAACAGCGGTGAAGCACATGTACGCTGGCAGTCTGACACCTCTCCATCACAGTATCTCCGAGACTGCAACGGGTCTGATGACCGTGCACGCGTACAAGGCGGAGAAGATTCTACAGGATAGATTCAACACCGCTGTCGACCATCATGTCCGGGCTTGGAACGGGGTTAGTGACCTCCAGCGATGGCTGGCGGTAAGGATGGACCTTTGCGTCGGGCTCATCTCTTTCTCTGTCGCGGTTTTGGCCGTTACACAAAAGCATGCGAATGCGTCAACAGTTGGTCTCAGCTTGACACTGACAACGGGGCTTTGCACATCACTTCTTTGTGAGTTTTGATCCACTTTGCGTTACGCTCTGAGACAGGGAAAGGATGTTAACATCGTTAGATCTTGTGTATCTTTCAAGTCTCCTGGAAGTGGAGATGACTAGCTACTACAGGGTTGAGAGCTATATCAAGGATCTCCCACAGGAGCTTGGTCCGTGTGATGGATCTAACGTAACCGAGCCCGAGGAATGGCCAACGCAGGGGGCGGTCCACATTCGGAATCTGACAGCCGGTTATTCATGGGATGAAAATGAAGTGCTGAGAGACGTTGACTTTAGCGCGCTAGCTGGGGAACGGGTTGCTATTGTAGGCCGCACGGGAAGCGGGAAGAGTTCACTCGCGTTGAGTCTGCTTCGACTAGCCACCAAGCTCCGCGGATCTATCACCATTGACGGGGTCGATGTAGAATCACTTGACGTGGAGAAATTGCGACAACGCATAAGCCTCATCCCACAGGACCCTACCTTGTTTGACGGGACTATTCGTTTCAACCTAGACCCGAGCAGCCGACTGCCCGATGAGCACCTACAGGCTATCCTGGATGACGTGGCGGGCGCACCGAACAAATGGAGGCTGGATGACCTGGTCGAATCAAACGGGAAGAACTTCTCTCACGGCGAACGACAGCTTATCGCTCTTGCTCGGGCGATCGTGAGCCAAAATCGGATCGTCATCCTAGACGAAGGGACAGCCAGTCTTGACAAAGACAGCGAAGCGCGTATCCATTCGGTCCTGCGAGAACGATTCCACGACTGCACCGTCATTGCCATTACACATCAGTTACACAACATTGTCGACTTTGACCGGGTTCTTGTGTTAGACCGAGGCCGAGTAGCCGAGCAAGGGAATCCACGAGATCTACTGAGTGCAGCAGGGAGAGGGTGGTTCCAGTCGCTGTATATGCAGCAACATGGTCCTCATCCGCATACTGACTGATTATGGCTGATTATGACTGATTATGACTGATGCTATATTGCGGAGAACGGAGTACGGAGTATTTGGAATGAGATTTTGAAATTTTATTTTTATTTTTTGTACAGAGTAGCCAAAACAATATTTCGGTTTCTATTTCGCCTGGCGTGACCACTTCCAATAAGCGCAGCCAGTTGAGATCTAGATCTACATATTTCTTTCTCTTATTACGGGGACCATCGGCTCTTCTAAGCGAGATCAAATGCCAGGCATAATCCCTTGAACAACAAACTAATCGGTGCGACATTCTCGATGGCGATAACAAGTATCGGTGTACTATGTAACTGTAAGTTCCTCGGCGCTGCGCAAACAAAGAAAGACAAAAAAAAAAAAAAGAAAAACGACCTCGCATTTTTTAGTACGTGTCACATGTGCCCATCACTTGCACCCCCTTATTTTTTTCGTTTGTTTTACCTTCCGCCGATTCCTTCTGCCTTCCTCTTTTTACAATATTTTTCTCTCACCCGGTTTTATCTCCAGTTTCTCTTGCTTCTGTGCATCCGGTTTGTTAGGGCTTCAGGGGGAAGATCTGTAGTTGGCCGATCCCTTGCGCCTCAGTTGGAGATCGGGATTTCCGAAGTTATCCCGTGATGGATGGCAGGAGCAGGATGGGAATGCAATGCTCAATGTCGATAGGATGCTTAACGCCGAGTCTGATGCTGTCTCACTGCGATTATTATTATTATTATTATTATTATTATTATTATTATCGCTGTTAGGCTAAAGTTGCTTCCTTTTTCCCCTCTTATTGTTTTTTCTCGGGAAGGCTTTATATGAACTACATACTGACCTCTACTACAACTACCGAGCAATCCGCATCTACTACTGCCACTAATACTACTGCTGCTGCTGCTGCTACTACTACCATGTCTCAGCCGATTGATCCGGTCAACACTATGACCAACAAGCCGCCGAGGAAGCGGAATGTGATTACAAGGGGGAGGACGGGGTGTTTGACTTGTCGGAAGAGGAGGTTGAAGTGTGATGAGAACAAGCCTGGGTGCAATAATGTAACATCGCTGTCCAATATATGTATAACCGGAAGCTAACATGAGTCTTCTCTCTCTATAGTGCAGGCGTATCAAGGCCGTGTGTGAAGGCTACAACCAGAAGATCACCTTCAAAGACCAGACAAACTTGACGGTCGAAAAAGTCAAGAAGGCTGCTAGAAAGAAGGCCCAGGCGTCGGATGCCGCTAGGGAAGATACCAGCAGCGATGAGGAAATGTCTTCTACGACCGTAGTCCCGCAACAAGCGTCGTACCCGCCAGCTCAGTTTGTGGATTGTTCGGTTGGTCTCACGTCGCCCGAGACAGTACGGAACGACAACTTCGATTCGCAGGATGGTCTCGTGTTCCAAGACGGTCTTCTCGCAACTCCACCTATGTCGACACCGGACGATCTCTCATCGTCGCCTGCTATGACCTCTTTGAATACCGGCTACATGACACCGACTTCGCCAGCGTCGATCGACTTTCTCCCTTCTCCCACTCAGGGTGTCTCCAACGCGACACTCAGTCTCGCCGGAGCGTTTGAGTTTCCGGAGGATTACACCTACTTTCAATATTCTGCTGGAGGCAGTTTCGCCAGCATCTCGAAGATTCTACCCCTAGCAGAACTATTCCAATCAGAGCCCATGTCGTCCCATGTGTATGATGCAGCGATAGCTCTAGCCGCACTTACCCTATCCAACTCCAATTCAAAGCCTGCCAATGCCAGATCTATACGCCGGCACGCATTCCATCACAGCCTAAAGGCTATACAGAGCTTGCAGAATGATCTGACACAAACCGGGAAGCTGGGAGCATCGACGTCGTCAAACTCTCTCCGTGCAGATACAGCGCTCTCACTCTTTGCCACGATCATGTTAGCGGCCAATTTCGAGCTCCAGCGGAACTGCGTCTTGCTCTGGTGCTCGCATATGCGAGGGGCCGCGTTGTATCTCAACGCTGCATATATGGAGCTGATGAAGAAAAATACGGGGATGTTGCTGATCCGTGCGTTTTCGCGGATGGCTCTCCTGCTCCGTTTGTATAACGAGAAGTACTCCGTAACAACATCAAAGTTCATGCCAGAGCATCTGTCAACCTGGCTGAACGAACTCCTCCGCGACTCACCCAGCTTACACGACCGAATCCTCCTCTTCGTCGAAGAAGTCACAGCCCTCGAGATCCAAAAACGCCAACACCCATCCCTCGAAAAAGACTGGGCCGAGAAAAGCGCAGACCTCCTCCACCGCCTCGAACAATGGCGAAACGATCTCCCACTCTCCGACATCCCCATCGACGACCACACCGGCGCCTCCCTAACCATCTCCACCACCACCACCACTACCAACCCATCCACCCTAATCCGCATCCCCGCCCTCCACTTCCCCAACTCCCCAGACCCCTGCATCGCCGCCGTAAACTACGCCTCCTACCTCTGCACCTGCATGCGCGCGCGAACCCGCTACCCACAGAACCACAACAACCCCAACACCCCAGACCGCATCCTCCCACCGGAAACCGAACAAACAGCCCTTACTATCTGCCGCATCGCAGCATCCAACCCGCCCTCCCGCTTCGGCGACTCCTTTACTTACAGCTACGGCATGCTCCCCTCCGTCGTCGGCGCGTACCGCTGGTCCAGCAACACTGGTCTCCGCGCGTGGGCGAAGCACTGGCTCAAGGGATACCGGATGACAAAAGAGGGTATCTGGAATGTTGTGCATACGCTGAAGTTGATTAAGATGATGGACAGTCAAGCACAAGGGGATAAGCAGGCGTTTGTGGCGATCCGGACGATTGATGAGCCTGTTGATGCGTCGCCGGAGGCGGAGGAGGGGGGTGGGGAGGGGCCGTTTAGGGTTGTGTTAAGTACAAGGGGGGTGGAGGGGGCGAGGTCGAATGTTATTATGGTTAGTTGATTTTATACTAGGCTGGTAGGAACGGGTTCGGTTGGGTTGGGTCACGGCGTCTTTTTGGGTCTTATGAGTTTATGATATCCCTTTGTTTCTTCGGGTTTTTTTTTTTTTTTTTTTTTTTTTTTTTTTTTTTTTTTTTAATCGGCTTTTTATACCAGAACTCGTCAAGGCCAAATAGTTGGCATTCCATTTGAGAGGGTCAAATGATTGAGTCTAATCAAAGTATTCCGTACTTGTAGCAGACATAAGTACATGTAAAAGAACTAATCAGTGTCACTTGTTTCAGCCCTACCATCGAGAATATGACATCCAAATTACTATCACAACCGTCAGTCTGCTTTTTCAGCTACCTCGGATTGCTCCATTGATTCAAGATCTCTAGCCCATCCACCTTCAGGTGCTCCCGATAACTACACCAATGTCAACCATTACCACACTCCGCTTCCTCCTAGGAAAACAGTAGACGACTGGTGCGACCGCCTAGCCCAACACCCCCACCGCGATAACCTCCTACAATGTCTCCTCTCGGGCATATCTCTAGCCGACAAACCCATAGTCCTTGATAAATACCTCACAGCAGCAGCAAACGAGTCGACAGATCCCTCCGAATCAAACAAATCCAACGAGCCCAACGAGCCCAAAAAAAAAAAAAAAAAAAAAAAAAAAAACCCCTCCTCTCTGGCTCGAATCCAAACTAACAGACGTCAACAACGCCAGTCTCGCTCAACTCATCTGCTGCATGCTGTTCCTTCTCCCACCAACCTCAAACTGACATCAAGAATGATATGAAGGGGTCACAACTTATGATAAGAGCGGATATTAAAGCGCGGTGGGTTGTTCAGCGGGAGAGTTATCTTCACGAGGAGATTCGTGCCCTGCGCAAGACCTCATCACTACAGCCACTAGTGCCGCATCCGCACCTCCACGTCCTTTCTCCCCTCACAGCCGAAGAAAAACCACAACTCAGCGCCTATGAAGCACAACTCCGCCACTTAGACACTCAATACACAGAACACAAGCGCTACATGTGGTTCCTAGAAGGCGGGAAACCACTATCCGCCCTTGGCCGGGCATTCGAGACATGTCGGAAAAATCCAAACTGGTATCTATCCAAATGGTTGCGTCGGGACTGTGCTGGGCGCGGGGGATGTTGTGGACGAAGCTGTGAATGCTGTGGGAGGTCTAGGGAGATTGTGCGCTGGGAATGGAGGAGGGGGGGTTGTACTAGTGCTTGTGGGTGTTGTGTGCGTGCTCATGCTGTCAGTGGTGTGGAGGGGAAGGGGAATAGGAAGGTGGATGATTATTTGGAAATGCCAGCTAGTATCACTGGTTCTTGTAAAACGATGTATAATGTGCGAATGCATTTTGCGTATATATGGGGGTTTGACTTATTGGATGACGTTAATGGGAGGTGATTCGAGATGTAAAGGACAAAAACACTGTCCAAATACGGCTTATGAAATGAGTACCTAAGTTCTCCATAGCATAGTTATGTAGACTCCCAGTTTGTGTTTGCCTTCTCGATCAGGCAGTCTTCATTTCTATAACTAACTAGTTAGTTATAGTTACCATGACATCAAATTTACCATGACTATAAATTTCAACCTAGAAAATATGTACGCCTACTCTTCATCATTAACCTCCCTGAGACCATCCCCGCTGTGTATCTCTGGCCTTTTCACAGAACCCACAGTCTCTCCCACAGCAGCCACCGCGTCCAGCACAGTCCTGGCAGAGCCACTCAGAGAGATACCAGTCTGGGTTCTTGCAGCGTGCTCCAAAGGCTCTTTCAATGACATTCATTGGACAGCCGCTCTTCAAGAGCCAGGTGTGCTGCTTATGGGCGCAGTAGTCATCATCCAAGCGTGCGAGTTCTTGCTCGTAATTATTGAGTCGTGATTTGCTTTCTTTTCCTGGATTGTCTTCTTCGTCAGTGAGGGATAGGGACTTGCGGAGGGCATGGATCTCCTCTTTGAGGTATATCTCTCTCTGGACAATCCAGCGGGCTTTGGCATCAGCCCTAGTAACTAGCCGGGACCATTTATGGACTTTACTGCCGGCATCGTCAATTTCTTCCTCATTCTTCTTTTCCTTTCCTCCCTCCTCGTCTTTCTCTTTTAACAAAAGCCCAAAGATAAAAAAGCGTATGTTCTGGACGATCTCGAAATGGCCGCTCTCATCCAGTTTAGATTCGAACCATAGCAAGCTGTGTTTCATCGACTTCCTCGTCTCCCTCGACCTGTTCGGCTCTGCTATCCTTGAGCACTCTTTATGGGAAGATACCACAAGGAACTCATTGAGAACTGTACATTTGTCGTAAATCGACATGTCTGAAACGAGACATTTCATCGTCTTCTCTGGATTGGGATCCTGGCGAATACGGTCACACTAGTCTTCCGCCGTTGGTTTTCCGAATAAGAACCGGAACATGGTGACGGCTGACATTGGCAGTTGATATAGAGCCTCAATAGGATAGGTACGTTAAATAATATAAGAAGTTTTTGCCGTGTTCGATGCTCTTACTCTCTAGGCAGAAATAGAGTACGGAGACATGATGTAGGATACATAAGGCAACAGTGCCAACCTTATTGTAGAAAAAATCAACGGCCCTGCTGAAGGTACTTCTGAATAGATCTGTCTCTAACTGCATGCTTATAACGTTTACACCGTCCTCCGCTCAATATATATAAACGTAAAAACACTTACCCACACCAGTATCTCATACAATTCGTGGACTCACACGGCTCTCTTCTGCTCTAGGTGGTTACTCGGTGTAGTTATATGCCCATGGATTTCGACTCTCGCGAGGACGATTCGTGGATCAAGGACTATCGAATACTTGAGAATGGACAATGTACAAGAAGCCCAAGGGATATGGTGCATATTTATCAGGTTTCTAGAATCATTCAAATCTTACTGACGTAGATGCTCTAGACATTGCGCGTAACCCGGAGACTAGGCACGAAGTAATATCGTCAATCTGTTAAAATCCGCGAAACTAACTCAAACATCAAAGACCCCAAACACCAAATGACCACTGGACGCCCATGACAACAAAAACAAATCAACAAGAAGAGGAAACGTCATGATGCAAAAGTATGGGTATGCAATAAGATCCATCTCCCAACGCCCGCAAACGTGGAAAAGTGGAACATGGAGATGAAAAAAGTAAAGGTGAAAAAAATTAATACGAGAAGGAAAAAGTCGTAAAAGTGTCTTCAAAATAACCGAGACCACATCAACTTTTGTTGATTCACTTCACCCTGACAGGACTCCCAGCGCTCCCGATGCGCCCACTGGGCTTGCGGACCCCCCGGGATTCGCTCTTGCTGTCGGTTACCCGGCGAGGGCTGGAGCGGACTTTGCTCACAGAGATAGGGCCACTGGTGGTCTTGGTGCCGCCCGGGGTTTTGGGTGTCTTAGGAGTCTTGGGTGCCGCGTACGTTGTCTCACCCCAATTTTCCTGATCCTCGTGGATGTCATCGGCCAAGGTGACGGTAGCCGAGTAACTGACAGAGCGGTGGCTTGGAGATGCGACGGGGGACTTGGAAGAACGCTTCGCAAGCCGGCGGAGTTGGATCTCCTCTTCACTTTCGCTGCTGTCGCGCTGGCTCCGGTGACTGGAGTGCTCCCCGGTCCTGCGTGCATCCTTTTCCATCGCAATACCGCCAGATGCGGTACGGGCGTACGGGTGATGCCGTGAATCCTTGCGGTGGGACTTGCGTGGTTGCCCGGGTGTTGGTGCGGGGAGGTTCTCTTCGGCCTGATGGGATCCCACTTCGTTGTGATCAATCTCTCCCAAAGCTGCACGCTTCGAGGGTGGTGTCGCAACCGCAACGGGGGTATGCTGAACCCGTTGCTTGGTGGACGTTCTGCCCGGTGTGACGGGCGCGGCCACCTGAGCCAGCTTCTCCTTCATCGAATCCTCGTACCACCACTCGCGGAATGCATTCTGGTTCAGGTGCAGCCAGTGCTGTTGCGGCCCGACCACCATACCAGGACGCATGAACCGCATGAAGGCAATGATCTCAGTGGCGGTGAAGCCATACCGGTAGATCAGGTATGCACCAATGAGACATCCGGTGCGACCAAGTCCAGCCTTGCAGTGGACAGCGATGCCCTTCTTCTTGGCGATCATCTCGTGTGCCATCTTGATGAACTTCCGAACCAACGGCAATGGGGGACATGTTCCATCTTCAAAGATCATGTCAATGTGGGTGATTCCGAGAGCTGTAAAGTACGAGGGAGAGTAGAGTTCGGAGTTCAGTCGCACGACCAAGCCCACGTCCCGCGAGGCAAAGTGGGCGAGGACATTCTTGAAAGAAAGAGGCATCTTGGAAGCAAGGACTTCGGAGACTGTGGAAGGCAAGGCCGCGTATTCCTTCGAGTTTGGGGGAATGGGGGTAATCGGATGGTGTTGTGGAGAGGCAAAGGCGAGGAATTGCGGTGTAACCCAGTTGAAGTCACCCATGTCGACTCGTTCAAACTTCTCGTATCTGAATTGATAATCGTCAGAACCTCAGTTGTCAGGCTTAGGGGACGCGATACATACTCTTCAAGGTTAAACTCACGCAACCCACATAGAGAGTTCTCCTTGGCTTTCCAGACACCATAGACGACATCCTGGATGGTCAGGATGAAATCCGCTTGGCTGTATCCAGCGTCACGGAAGGGCATGTACGGCGGATCTGCCTGCGCGATGGGCGCCAAAGCCAGATGCGGGGGCCACGATTGGATCAGAACCATGTAGCAAGCAACCAAGCATGCGGCATTTGCACGGCTCTTCCCGTCGGTCTTGCTGTAGAACACAACCGCCCGGTCACTGTTTGCGGGGTCCCCAAGAATCTCATGGAAGTGAACCGCAAAGCGATAGAGGTGACCAATGTGGTACGGGCCAAAATCCGCATGGAAAGCATTGTAGAACAGGGTATCCTCCACTGTGAAATAGACCGGGCTACGTCTCTTGCTGCTGGGAGTGCTGGGATGGGCTCGACGCTTGCTGGGAGACTTGGTTTGCTCCAACGGGAAGGGAAAGGGAGTTCTCGAATCCGGCGGGGAATCGTAGGAGGCAAGATAGAGACGATCTATAGTGGTTGACTTTCCATCAGCTTAATTCAAAACAAAAAGCACCGGGTTGCCATCGCGCCGGTCAGGGACGGGCAATCAAAACAATAGCACACGAACCTTGAATGTATTCAATGATCTGGCCGCAGCCAGTACTGTTTCCAGCCATGACGATTGGAAATGTCGTTTATGATATTGTAAATAAAAGAGAAGAAGAGTTGAAGAATAAACAGCCGGACCGACAACAAAGGCGCTCGAAAGAATAGGATCGCAGAAGACAACACTAAATCGTATACCCGTTCCAAAGCTAAACAGTCATGATCTGTTGCTAATATTCCAAAAACAAAAGAATTGACTTGTTGTTGCTTTGCTATCACAGCTATCAAAAATCGATGCCGCGGAGGGGAAGCAATGGGGGTTGACTGTTTGGGGAGAAGGAGGTATAAAGATACACGAGACCAAGGCGACAATGGCCAAGGAGAGAAGGGAGGATAGAGAGGATGAGGAGGGGAAACTCTGGGGAATGAGAGGGAAAGAAGAGAGAGAAAAAGATGAAGTGGTGTTGTTGTTGTTGTTGTCTGGCGGTTGAGGTGTTGGTGATGACCGATTGGGCAACTGCGATGCACGCCTGGCGCTGTTATGTTGTGGTTCGCCCAATGCGGACTAGCGCGGACAGTTGGCACGACAACCATTTCACGTGATAAAACAACGGTCTATCAACAGCACGTGACATGTCAGGTGCAGATATTGTGCCACAGTTAATCCACACTGTGGCTGGCATGATTACCGTTTCTGGAGCACATCAACACTCCAGAGCATTGCTCCGAGCGAGTACAGAGTACAGGGTACACTTGCTCTCTGTGAGGACAATCTTTGTCAATTCCAGAGTCAGAGAGGTCTATAGCACTCTACAGAAAATTCATCAAGTCAGTCCCGCGTGTGGTAAAGTGTTCATAATGAGCATAGATTCAGGCGAGGGCATGCTAAGGCAATGTACTCCGTACTCCGTGCACTGGTTGAACGAGGAGGGGTTCCAGGGCAATGGATACAGATCCAATAGAACGGCAAGGGGTTCTTCAAGATCGATTATCAAGATCAAGTCCAATTAGCGAATATTTAGGGAGTTGCATAAGAACACCTGATCGAGTTCTGGAAGGCCGCACAGCTGCAGAGCCCGATGGTTCTCCGTTGGCGATGCGTATTTGCACGAGGAACTCGCACACCGTATCGTACGGCATTCTCCGTGCTATGGATAATGTCTAGAACGGTGTTGACCAATGACATGTAGAAGTATTGTGATAGTCAGGAACAGACCGACAGGGAAACCGGAAGCAGCATGCTCTGCGGACTCTTATTGAGGGATGTGATAGGGACAAGGAGAGGTGGAAGTTAATCCTCGACAGCGAAGGTACACGGGATTTGGCAGCTGCAGAAGATCTACTCATCCGAACCAGAAGGAGATGGGACTCCGAACTATGTGCAGAGTACTAGCAAAGAGTTCTCGAGTCCTGCACGGAGGAATCCTACAAAACTCAATCATCAAAGACGGGACAGCAAAGCAAACGGCGCCTTGTGTTACTCAAAGTTTCTGGGTGGTGCCAGTTCTCCTGCCGGGTTCCAGCGATCTCAATAATGCACCGGCTGGGAGATGTTTCCACTGTGATGGAGACGTTTGTTTTGTTCTCGGAGCAATCGGATTCGGAATCCTCCTGATCATCTGTGCTCTCCTGTGTGACCGAATGTTCTGTGAAATGACCGGTGCGTCTGGGCAAGAACTCGTACTCGGTGTAGGGGGAATTCTCTTGCCAACTCGGGAAAGTGCATGCCTCGTTCGATCCAGTTTCCAGTGCGACAAGGTGGTCCGAGTGATTGTTCATTTCGTTTTCTACAGCCGCTAGTTTCCATCGGGGAGGGGAGAGGGTCATAGCAAATAAATAGTTATTCGGAAGATGGTCAGCGAAGAACAATAGCGTAGTCTCAAAATTATGTTCCTGGCTCTCCATTCCGCAGGTTCATTTTACTCCGGAGTTGACCTGGAGAGTTTATTTTGCCATTTGCCATGGGCACGAGCCATTTAGAATGTTGCGTGATTTTGATAGAGAGGCGAAAGAGTTGGAGCTGTGATGAGGATAGGCAGTGGCACTTGACGGTGGAGTGAGATCGACAGGGATGAGTACAGTGTATGGTAATGCGGTCACACTTGGTAGTACAGAGTTCAGTGATGGCACATTGCAGTATTCTTTCAAATTACTCCATACATATTATGTAGCATGCAATCGGATATATTGTGAGAGAAATCTCCTGGAATATCACGAGAATATCGAATTCCCGAGTAAAAACGATAACAGAATCATAATATGTAACAATACCATTCCCCGCCCAAACAGGCAAGTGTGGAGCGGCAAACGGTTTTTGGCTTCGACTAGTTTAGCCTCGTTACTTTCCATTGGGCCAGATACAGTGCCTGATTGGTGGTATACTGCGGCTGTTTGCATCTGACTGGTTGTTGAATCCCTAAACCGGGGAATATATTTAACCAATGATATCCTTTAGTACATAAAGAGTGGATTCTAAATTGCCGAATGGGCAAGGAATTAACGTCATCTATCCACCATCTGTCCCAAAACAGAAGTACACCAGGCTCATCTCCTAATAGGGTAGAGCTACTCACCAATTGGAATAACCCCCTAAACCGCAGTAAAGCTTACCTGGTATAAACTTGGACCATGTAATAACCCCACTGAAGGCGCCATGTGCGCTAATTCCTACTGTATGTTGACGATCCATATTGCTTTGTTGTGCTAGTCGTTGAATTCGCCCGTGTCGTAGGCAATTAGGGCAGATTTGTCTCCTATTCCCACTGCCAATTTCCTTTCTTCCCCCCCCTGATCTGCGCTGTCCGTCCAAGGAAAGAGGAACGGGGGATCCCGCCGATAAGGAGAGCCATGAAGGACCCGCGTTCACAGTCTATATAAGCTGGGCTCGTTCAGCACTTCCTTGTGTTCTTTTCTTTCCTCTTCACACCAGTCAAAGGCCAGTCTTTCATTCCAGTCGTTCTTTCTCAACCCACCTGCTTTACGCAGTCATTCATTCTTTTTTACAAACCCAACTTTACAACAGTCACTCCTTCTTTCTTTCAAACCCCAAATAAACCAAATTCGTCACAATGAAGTTCACTGGAATCGCCGCTATGCTCGCCGTTGTCACCGCTGTGACCGGCGCTGCCATCCCCAACGTCAACGGTGCTCTCGCCGAGGTTCACCAGGTCACTGGTGACGTCCAGGGTCTCCTCTCCAAGGCCCTCGGCACCAAGGACGAGGCTCAGGTCAACAAGCTCGTCTCTCGTATGTTCCACCGATCTACGATTTCTTCCCTACGCAAAACATAAGGCTAACAAAGGGTATTATAGAGCTCCAGAGTGTCGAGAAGGCTCTCAAGAACCTCTCCAGTGGTGAGGAGAAGCGTCAGCTCCTCGACGTTGGTGTCGGCGCCAATGTCAACGTCAAGCGTGACGAGGGCCTCAGCGATATCCCCCTCGTTGGTGACCTTCTCCAGCGTGACGAGGGCCTCGTCGATCTCCCCGTCGTTGATGGCCTCCTCCGGCGTGACGACGCCATCTCCGGCCTTGCCGAGCAGATCACTCCCCAGGTCACCAAGGTCGTTCAAGACCTCAACGTCCAGCAGGTCACTGGTCTCCTGAACGTCCTCAACGTCAACGGCCTCCTCACCAACGTCGAGTCCGTCCTCGACAACCTTCTCGGTGGTGGTCTCCTCAAGGGCCTCACTGGTGGTCTCCTCGGCGACCTCCTCAAGCGTGACGACGCCATCTCCAGCCTTGCCGAGCAGATCACTCCCAAGCTCACCAAGGGCGGTATCCTCCCCGAGGACCTTAACGTCCAGCAGGTCACTGGTCTCCTGAAAATCCTCAACGTCAACAACCTCCTGACTGGCGTCGAGGGTCTCGTCCAGGGCCTGCTCGGCGGTCTCCCCCTCAAGGGTCTCACCGGCAACCTCCTGTAAATAAGAAGATCTTTACGCATGTGAAGAGGATTGTTTAAGGTCTTTTGTTGAGCAGGACATACTTACCTTCTAATATTATACCACTTTTGCTTTTACAAATTTTCTTTTTCTCAACATGTTCGTCTCACGGGCCCTGGATATAATTCTGAAGGATTTTCTTTTTGAGCAACGCGTCATGTCAAGGTTACCTCGTTTTGTTGGCTGCTGGACACTGCTAAAGGCCATGCCTATGTGGGAGTATTAAGCGGATATCTTTTTGTTTCTATAATCTTCATGTGAACTTTGGTTTGTTTATTCTTCGACGATCTACGGATGATTACTTGTGTACAGTACTTTTTCTTTAATTGATCGCATTCTATTCATTGCTTTGCAGTAGATTGGATGGTCTTGTCCATTGTAAATATATATCATAGTAGTCGTACATTTAGAGATAGACCATGCAAGAAACGTGTTAGATCTTCCCCAGATGAACCATTGCTTAGAACTCTGTACTCCGTACAAGATCTCGATCTTTCGTTCCCTGTCCATCCATGTCCCGTAGAAACCTCTGGTCTTAGCAGGTGTGCTGAGGCTACTATGGACCGTACAGCAACAAAGCACTAAATGTATATTATGTTGATTCAATCGGCCAATTGGTTCTTGAAAACTTACTTTATTATCAGGATTATCACCCAATAACATAGATTACTGATACAGAGACATACATCGCTGCATCCTGCTCCGTACCTCAACTGAGCCGCCTCGGTTACTACACCACCGCAAACGAGCCCCTCCAACACTTCCACCTCGACTCCTCCAAACAAACAGCACTGCAACAACACATTATCAATTCTTTATTCCTTCCTATACATCACAATCACAAAAAGAACACAATGGCAGCCAACGCGACCGAATTCCCCTACACACTGTCCGTCCTTCCTCCCTCATCCCACCCCGCAAACCAATTTTTTCGCAGACAAACACACACCAAACCAAAGAGCAAACTAACAACAACAGAACAATAACCCTCCCCCTCCCCTCCACCCACCTCGCCTCCTCCGCCCTCCGCACGCTCGAAGTCGACACCGAACTATCGCCCTTTGTCCAGCGGCACTTCGAACTCGTCGCTCCGTCCGCATCTTCGGAAACCGAAACACAGAAGATGGAAGTCGAGGGGGAAGACAAATCGGTCTTGAAGACTATGTATCGCGCGACGACGAATCGGATGCTACGGGTTGCGGTTAATGGGTTTATGGAGAGTTTGGGGGTTGTGCTGGAGGTTATGCAGGAGTTGGATATGGATGTTTTGGAGATGGATCAGGGTCACGAGGAGTGAGCTACGGTCGCCAGTGTTGTTATTCAATGATATGAGGGAGAGAAAGATACAAGGAATATTGGATGTTGGTCTGCGTTATGCTGGATGAAACGGTTCGTCGCAGCCATGACTCCCGCCGGTCGCGGTCACTATATCACGGGTAATATCTTGCTGCGGGGTATGTTCCGAAGGAAACTGCATCCCGATATTATGGCTACGAAATTATAGCGCCGGGAAATGACCCAAGTTTAGATGGTGGAGGTGATACAGTCGGACGCTGGATATATATTTTACTCCATGGGTTGACGTGCGCCCGGACCAACGAGCATGCAGGAAGGATTTTAACTGTTGGCCTCTGGCATAGAATGGTGATTTTTGTGCAAGACTTGTTTGGAACCACTCTATTGCTTTATCCTAAGGTCATCATGGCATGACATCGAAATCTATGCTCTCTACCTCTACGGAACACGGATCTATACACTTCCGTACTGAATTTATTTCTCTACTTGTCGGAACAAACACAGCCGTTTAACTGCTTATATATCACATACTTCATAACTACTGCTAACTATTTAGAATTCTGGCATGTAAATTCTAGAAAGTCGAATTTGTAATTATCCTTCGTATGGCGGCATAATCTGCATTACTCAGCATATGACACGGGCGATGACATCAGCGCCGTTAACGGGCTCAACGATCTCCTCAACGGTCCAACCTCGGCTTCTCCTATAAAATGCGACCTCTTCCATCGAATATCGTTTGCCGTGGCTTATTCTCATCAACTGCCAGATCCATCGCTGTTCCTAGAGTACAGTATCTGCTATCATCGTTTACACCTACACATCAACGCGCGCAAATCCAACCTCCAAACACCAGAACCATGTCGTCCGCGACTACATTCTACGACTTTGAACCGGTCGACAGTACGTCCCCCCTCTACCCCTTTACCAAAACAAAACTAACTCTGAAAAACAGAAACCGGCAAACCCTTCCCTCTCTCCAGCCTAAAAGGCAAAGTAATCCTCGTCGTCAATACAGCCTCCAAATGCGGCTTCACCCCGCAATTCGCCTCCCTCGAAACCCTCTACAAATCCCTGACCGAGAAATACCCCGACACATTCACAATCCTCGGCTTCCCCTGCAACCAATTCGGCTCCCAAGACCCCGGCTCCAACGACGACATCCAATCCTTCTGCCTGATGAACTACGGAGTCAGTTTCCCCGTGCTGGGCAAGTTGGATGTGAACGGGGAGCAGGCGGCTCCCGTGTACAACTGGTTGAAGGAGGAGATGCCCGGGATTATGGGGTTGAGGAGGGTGAAGTGGAATTTTGAGAAGTTTTTGATTAGCGCGGATGGGAAGGTTGTTGGGAGGTGGGCTAGTACGTCGAAGCCGGAGGGGTTGGAGGGGAGGATTGCGGAGGAGATTGAGAAGGCGAGGAAGGAGGGGACGTTGGCTGGGGCATCGGGGGAGCAGGCTAAGTTGTCTTAGGGGCTTGGTTTTATGTTTATGATGGTGTCCCCCAACTCAGTTGTCTTTTATAATTTTGTAAACTAGTATTGATACCTCGCGATAATCTATCTTTACTTTTCCGTGAATTAAGCCGTAGCACTACTTGGGAATCAAATTGCGCAGCGAAAGATCATAGACAACATCCTCAACCTTTTTGACCTGTTCACCGTTAGTACTATGTCACAGCATCTCACAATCTGAAAAAGACTTACGCTGTACTTCATCCCATCACTCCTCTTCCGCAGCACATCATTCTTCAAATTGAGCAACTGGAATCCCGCAAACAAATCCTTGATGAAACTGCCAATCTGCATCGGACGCGTGTAGTCACCAAGAGTCACGGAGTTGACAGCCAGACGAGACTACTTTAATTAGCCAAGCTCAACCTCAGTACAGGAGACAGGGACGAACCAATTCCTCAGCCATGGCAATGAGAGAAAGCAGATACTCCTCGATAGTCAGGTGGAAAGCATCCTCCTCTTTCAAGTTCACGGGGACTACCACGAATTAGCACTATCTGCATAAATAAGAGACAAAACGGGGAAATAGCATACCATCCAAGAACTTTCCAACCTCTTCAATCATCAAAAACTCGCTCGAGTCCGCGCTCTTGTACTCTTGGAATCCGCCCAACCACGCGCAGAGCTCGATAGCCGTCACCTTTCCAATCAGCAACCAGTCAATAGCAACAGAGGGTAGGGTGCGTACAAGATTCTGCAACTCCCGCGTCCACAGCCCGTTGTACTTGTAGAACGGGTGCTGGTCAGCCACGACCTTGAGACGGGTGACTTCTGCTTTCTGGGCGATGATTTCTTTGGTTGCGCTGTCGAGGACGGGTTTTACTGTTCTTTCTTTCAGCTTTCTATCACTCAAGCAAGTAACGGGTAGGGGAGCTTACGCTGGCCAGAGGGTGTAGAATGAGCGCGAGAGAGGATAGCTTGCGTCGAGCGTCCTGTACGTCGTTAGTCTGCATGCCTGCATAAACCATTCGATTTAGGATGGAGATGTACCCCGTCTCGCGAGCGTCTGGACGATTTCTTGGAGTTCCTGTGTAAATTAGCTTCCATTCTTTCCTCGCGCGTCAAGTCGAAGCTCAGCTTCTGACAGGTCAACATACATCACGAACGTGAGTCTCCTCATCGATCTTTGTCTGAAGATCCTCGAAAATGCGATGGTCGATCATCTTGTCTCTGCAGAGGTAGAGTCCTGCAGAGGTAGAGTAGATGTGGTGGTTTGGTTGGTGGTGTTGCGGATTGACGTCAAGAAAATATGTCAAGGTGAAAAGAGGTTGCCAACGGGGATGTTTGCTTTGTATTCACTTGCTGATAGTACAGGTACGTCGTACTACGAAAGAAATAGTTGATAGAGCTCAATACAGCTTGATATTACATTACTGCTTGATCGTATTCGCGTGGGATCACTGGGTTCATAGACATGGAAGAGCTTTGCAGTCTTAACACGGACATGAAGGCGTCAGAACTCTATGGGTACAGAACAGACATTGTAGACACAGGACTAAGCTTATTATATTGAACCCGATCTACCAAGTTAAATCTACACAACACGAAAAAAAAAACCATCTTCTCCAACCAGTCAGCAAGCCGACCGTATTGATGAAAAAGGTGTTCGCGTCTATCAGGGATAGTGTAAGCCCGATGACACTGTGCGGCCAGACATGCGCAAGCACAGAGGCCCAGCCACGGAGACCAAAAATAAGATTAATCAATGTTGTGTTCCTTAGAACACTTTCAGAGATTAAACTGAAAAGAACAGATACTACACTTGATCTAAGCCAAAAGGCAAAGAGAGCTGGAGAAAAAAGAAGAAAGGTTGAAAGAGTGGCGGGGATAGCATAGTATTTATATGTTGAGGAAGGGGGTCCGTGCACGCTAGTGGTAAGCGATGAAGGGGATGAGTCATCCAGGCAGCTGCTGCATGTGACTAGCTCGTACCCTACTCTCAAAATAATAGCCCTATTTCCCAATTAGGACTAGTCGCTCGCACCGCGCGACGAGGGTTGGTTATCGACAAGACGGCTCCACCACGAAGATTTCTTTCTCTCGATCATCCACCAGGCGCAGGATACTCACTTCTTTGCGTTCATTTTTCTTTTCAAAAACACCCAAATCAACCCCATACCAGTCACAATGGCCCCCGTCACTGTATGTCCTCCAAATTCATGAACCGCTTTGCTGTTCCCCCGGAAGAAATTCTGGGATCCGACATTATGGAGCAGTAGGCTAATTCCGATTTTCCTGTACATAGGCTCGTGGTCGCAAGGCCCAGAAGGTCACCCAGAAGGTATGCGCCCATTTTACTTACTCTCATGAAATCGCAATTGAAGATGCTAATAAAGCACAGTTCGTCATCAACGCTTCGCAGCCCGCGAGCGACAAGATCTTCGACGTCTCTGCCTTCGAGAAGTTCCTCCACGACCGCATCAAGGTCGAGGGCCGTGTCGGCAACCTCGGTGACAAGGTCGTCATCTCCCAGACCGGTGACGGCAAGGTCGAGGTTGTTGCTCACATTCCCTTCTCTGGTCGCTACCTCAAGTACCTGTACGCACACCTACAACATTCAAACCTACACGGAAAGACAAAGGCAGGGCTAATGAAAACAGGACCAAGAAGTTCCTCAAGAAGCAGCAGCTCCGTGACTGGCTCCGCGTCGTCTCCACCTCCAAGGGTGTCTACGAACTCCGCTTCTACAACGTCGTCAACGACGAGGCTGAGGAGGACGAGGAGTAAATTACTCCGCTCGAGACGAACGACAATCTACGATCATGATCCGTGCTCGGTCCATTTAAGGGGTTTCCATGAAAAGACGGGAGCAAGGCTGGGTCTTGGTTGGGGTATAGATGAGCTCTTGTGAGGAAATGCTTTTCCTGCGCTGCGCTGGTCGGTCCGCGTATTGCCTGTGATAAGGCATTGTTGGATTGGTCAGTGCGGTGTTTCTACTCATGACGTTACGAATGGTAGATATAATGGAGCAGTCTTTTACCCAAACATTTATTACTCGTAGTATCCTATGCAACAATAGATGTTGTCCAACGGTGCCATGAGCACTCACGACAACCCCTTCCTCTTAACCCCAGCCCCAACCCCCAAAGCCCTCTCTTGAGCAGCCTCATTCTCCCCCATCCCCGTCCCCTCCGGCGGCACAAGCTTCCCACCAGCAACATCAATCCCCCACCCCTTAGACTTCAACACCTTCCACGTCTCCCCAACCTTAACCCTCACCAAATCCCCCGTCGAAACCGCATCCTCCTTCGAATCATGACCCCTCTCACCACCCGTCTGAATCTCCCGCTCAAGGAACTTCCTGCACAGCGTCTTCAGACTCATTCGGTTGGGCAAGCCGCCGCGTGGGGCGGGGTAGAGGATCACCGTGTCGATGACGGTAGGATGGATGATGCGGCAGGCGTTGAGGTCGTTGTCGATTGCGTGGCCGATGATCGGGGTCGTGGGTTGAAGGTGGGTGAAGAGGAGGGAGCGGGCGGCGGCGGGGGAGTCGACGACTTGGAGGGGCTGGTTTTCGGTTTCGTTTGATACTGGGGTTGATTTTGATGGGTCGTAGGGCACGGCGTTTGCGTAGTGTTCGGGGAAGACGCCGGAGAAGCGTGAGTTGAGATCTAGGACTTCGCCCATTGGTCGGACGAGGATGTCGAGTAGGGGTTTGCCATCAGGCCAGCTGACGGCTGTGAGGCGGATGAGTTCTATTCCAAACGTCGTGTATCCCATTTCGCAGTCGAAGCATACAGGCGGTCGTGGTCTCTTATCCGGCTGCCAGGGCGTTTTCTCGAACTGTAGAATCGACGCGAGGCGTTTCGTTTCTGAGACCTTGAAGACATGCGTGTCGCCTTTCTTGCAGCCGGGCGATGTACCCAGCGATTCGTTACAGCAAGAGTAGTATGCCTCCCTGGGTCCCGTGATGTGCTCTGTTTGCGATTTTGGAGGATACATCGGTTTCCCCGGATGATGGGTACACTGTCCTCCGCTCGTCAATGAACCATCAGGACGCCGTCCGGGCCAGACCTGGAATCGTCCACCGCATCGAGCGCATTGTTCCCAGCCTTGGGACCCTTCGACGCCCTTCTTGGCACTTTCGATTTCCTCCTTTGACGGCGCGCGGGTGACGTAGCCAAATCCTTCGAGACCTTCTAACGGCGTGACCAGTTTACCGACAATCGCGATTTCTTCCCTCGCACTTAATCCAGTCGTGAGATCCTTCGGCTTGGACGGCTCCTGAACCGGCTCGAACTTATAATACCGAGCATTCAAATGCGCCTTAACCTCATTCGCCCAGTCCTCCTTGCTCATTTTGGACAACTTAACAATCCGAAGCTTAATAACATTCCCGTATACACCTGGATTATCCTTCGCGGCTTTTTCCTCCTCATCAAGCGCCATTGTCACGAGCTCATTAGGAGACAAGACCAGGTACTTATTCCCGCTCTTCTGATCTTCCGCTAATTTGGCATTGAGCTTCGACATGGCAGAATGTAGTTTGGTCAAGATAGATAACCGCACACCGTGCGATGCAGGCGCTTTGGTGAGCATCCGAGGATTCAAGCTTTCCTTGCGCGCCTTTCTTGGTGGTAGTTGGGACGGTGTCGTCGCTTTTGTAGGTGCATTCTTCTCCGGTGTTGATACCGCGCGTGGAGGCGGTGGTGATACCTTTTTCGACGTTGACTGCAGTTTTGCCGGATCTTGAGAAGCAGGTTTTATGGGTTTGTCTGTTGATTTCTGTGCTTCTTTTGCTGGTGCTGGCGAGGCGTTCTTCCGGACCTTATCCGCAGTCGCAGTCGGTTCTATCTTCCTCCTCTTGGGGATCGGCGTGCTTGCTGGGGTCGCATCTTTTGCTGATGCTGGCTGTGTACCCTTCTCTTTATCAAGAAAAGACTTGGTATTCTTGTGCGAAAATAAACAGACCAGAAGCGAGCAATCCTGAGCCTGAGGACATGGTACGTCCTTGAATAGTCCAAGGGGAGGGAACATTATGATAACAATAATTGTATGAATAAGAATGGGTGGGAAAGGATGCTTTGATTTATGAATAAAACGATTGTATCATCTCTGCAATTCGGTACTTCAAGTAATAGAGGATGTCATTTCGGTGTTCAGGTTGCTATAACTGGGAGATGTCGGACGGAAGTTCAGGTGATGCGCCGGCCGTGATCTTCATGTTAGGATACAAAGCCGCATAGCGGACTTATGCATGTACATAACACGCACATGCGGTTAATAAGCACCCGCACATCACATGACCGCGACATAAAGTCTTAACCTCGCTGATGGCCGAGGACAGGACATCAGCGATTAGTACCGTGAATACTACGCATATACTTCTCATAACACTCACTGCGCTATCTATAGACCTTCTCTCACACTTCAGAAGTGAATATTTTTGATTCAGTAGCTTTAGGTCCGTAAGAATACAAGAGGATTAATAAAATAAAAGCAATAAATAACTTGGGAACAAAAGCACGAAGAGTATCTATCGACTGGCGAAGTTGAGGACAGCCAAGGAGATCTGCAAACAAAACAAACAAGTCTATAGATGCCTTATCTTTGAGGAAGAAACTAGCCAAACAACCATAACTACACAACATACAATACAAATAAGATATACAAGAATCTAAACAGACAGTACCCCATACCACCGACAGAATTATTGCTCCCACACTGGTGTTGTCTGCAGTTCGAGGCTTTGTAGCGGAGCCGGTGCCTGGAAACAAAGTCGGTTCAAGGCTGTATTTGGTGTCGGGATGCCAGGAATGTGGGCGGTTTGAGCCAGCCGTCAAGTATTTATTGGCAATATGACGGGTATTGGACATCTGGCTGAGCAAAATAAATGATACAATATACGCATAAGACATACAAGATTATCGAAAGTACACGAGCTCCTGCCATGATTCTTACTTCATTCGGTTCAGACTGTAGAGTAGCCTTGACGTCTTTTATGACGTCGTTGTATCCGATTTAAAACAGTCTTTCTGTCGTGCCAATATGATAATATCGAATATTGCATTCTGCTCCATCTCCAGGCTTTCTTGTAGTCATAAACCTTTTTAGACCAAGTATAATTATCCACGGCTTTGTAGCGGGTATTTTGGTATAGGTACAATGCGATGAAAACTGAGAATGGGGGAGGGGGGAAGGGCGAGGAGGGCAATAAATTGGAAGGAACAACGGAAATGCAATGGAGGAACTGAAGGTTGCTCATCAAAAGATCAAATACAATTATCTACGGCAATGCTTTTATGAGGACTTCGATATAAATCTTCGATTTTGGAGGTTGCTGATTAGACCGTACATACAGGCAGCGCATGATAATAATGTCTGATATGGTTCGGCTACTTTCGCCCTTCAAAAATTCGAGACACCTCCCCTGAAATTGCTATTTTTATTAATGGATGGGGAGAGAGAAATGTGCAATCATAAGCGACATCAGCAAGTATACCATATATCCTAGACACACGCCCGAAGTATAACTTCTCCATTGACTACGTTGATCGAACTTTTCGCAACCAAGACAATACCGAGTCAGCTTCGAAGGATCCTGGCCAAATACCTTTCCCTAAACTCTGTGTAACAGCCACCACAGTCGACTCTGAAGTGTCCAGTCTAGACACATGTGCAAGACAACGCCCACCATCCTGTTCATCATTTGAACGAGATATCCAGTCCCATAAATCTGGACCATGGCAAACATGTACAGATTCCCGAGAATTTCTTTTCATGTCATGAATTGCAGAGGGCACCTCAAATTGAGTACAGGCAATCGAGTTGTCGCCATCACTAAGAGAGAATATTGTCACGGGCTCAGAAACTAGCAGATAAAACGAATAATATTCATATCTAGACTAGGTAGCCTAACGACGAGAATATCGAATCTGGGGAAGAAGAAGAAAAGGAAATCTATCTAGGCGATGAACGGTCTTTATAGGCATTTGTGTGGTGCGGCTTAAGCCCTTGTTTGCCCACATTGCTTGTATGGCATCGTTTGATATGTTGGCGCTGTTTGTCTGGCGTTGAGCCGTTGAGCCGTCACAAATATAGCATCAAGTATCACTGTTGAGTCGGCGCTGCATTATGTAAGAGGTATTTTTCACCTCTTGCATTGCTAGACTTCTCCAAAAGGCCATTTTTAACAAGATTAATATTGTGTGCATCACTAACTGTCCTCATAAGGTATTCCATGATGATCTGTTTTCGACTGCGTAGTGTCAATGTAAGACAAGGGCATATGTCTATTAGCCCAGCCCACCAGGTACACATCCATGTGGTTGGATCATCCACTAGTGACATCTCGTAGAACTCTTCTCGTGGATGCAGTTTCCGACATCTAGCGCAACATGCCCATCGGCTGTCTTCAAGCTGAATCAGAAGTTTCATTCGCAGATAGTACTCTTCTGCTTGGGAGAATATCTGGAGAAGGAGCTCTATTGGAAGACTGAGAGTTGTTGTAGGCTCAGGTTGTTATATAGGCACTAGCTGCCATAGGCTATATCGGTGCTAACGGTGCTATGTAGGATGAAGTCTCCAACAATCTGGCTGAGAAAAACGAACGAGACCTCAACCATCAAAACAAGCATCAAAACAATCACACATAAGTATCCGCAGAGACGAAATACGCATAGCGCATATACAGGACTGGCGAAAACACAGGAAGCATCGCAAGTCGCCGACAGTATTTTCATTTCATTTGCTCGCACTGGCGCTGTTCGAAGCGCAGAAGCTAGGTGCTTAGCCGGAACCGGCCCACGAGTTGTCAACCCGATGAAAGTGTTTAAGTCTGCGATAGAGACCTTCGAACCTCGCCTCCAAGCAAGTCTTCACTTTCTTCCCGCGAACTTGAAAAGTGCGAGGGAATAGAGGCCAATATCAGGAAAATGGAGGAGAAGTACAAGGAGCAAATCAACAAATTGGAGCAAGACCACAAGGAAAAAAACGGACAAGGCGGTTCAAGGGGCGCTGTTTGGATGCCAGGAACTTGGGTGGCTAAAACTATAACCAAACCAGCCTGCGTTTTAAAGGCGCTGGTAAATTAACGGAAGTGTTCGAAACCGTGATAGAGGCTGTCGACCTTTGCGTCCGCAGATTCCTTGCCTTTCTTCAAGGTACTATTGTCGTTTTCTTTGTGCTTCTTCTTCAAGCGCCTTATCTGGACTTCATCGGCTTGTTTCCACTTGGCATACTTCGGAATTTGATTCTGTTTTGAGCCTTGATCATATCTTGTCTTCGATTTTGGTCTCATTGCGACAAGCCGGCGGAAAGGGGTATTGAAACCATTGCTTAAACGGGGATTCGTATAGAGCTAAGGTATAAGCAAGTGGGTAGTATTCATTGTTTATGGTATAATCAGAAAGAAGAACAGAACGAGTGACAATATCTAAATCAGGAAGGCCCCCCCGCAAGACCCACTAGTTAGTTAGTTAACTACGAATAATGCCTCACATGCCATATCCACTAGGCAACCACGCCAAGCAGCTTATCTTTAGATTGCAACAATATCGCAAGATAAGGGCACACTAGCCCCAGGCTCATAAAGATGCGACGAGGGGCTCAATTGAAAATCTTACTCACCCTCTCCCTGCGCTGCGAAAAAAAGTCCCCTGCAACCGATCGATTCTGGAATGGCCTCAACGAGTGCATCTTCAGCAAACCATCTTTGCGTGCTCGTCCACGGGTATGTCCGCTAAACTTCCCGCCCCCTGATGACTAAGAATACGGGGTTGACTGACGTTCCGGTATGAGAGGAAAAGGTTATGGGGAAATCCAACACATTTGGACTACGTGGCTACGTCGCTGAGGGAGAGATACGGGGCTGATCGTTTGCATATTCTTGCTGCTGAGCGAAATGCCAGAAATTTCACCTATGATGGTATCGAGCTGGGTGGGGAGCGATTGGCGCACGAGGTGGAGGACACACTGGATGCACTGGCAGGACAAGGACATACGATCAAGAAGTTGAGTGTTGTGGGTTATTCGCTGGGAGGCCTGGTAGCCCGATATGCGCTAGGGCTGCTCTACGCACGCGGATGGCTGGATAAGCTGGAGCCCGTCAACTTGACGACGTTCGTAACGCCGCATGTTGGCGTGCGCACTCCGCTGAAGGGCATACAAAATCATATCTGGAATGTGCTGGGGGCGCGAACGATCTCTATGTCTGGAAGACAGCTTTTCATGATTGATTCGTTCCGGGAGACGGGTAAGCCCCTGCTCAGCATTCTGGCTGACCCCGAGAGTATCTTCATCAAAGCGCTGGCGCGATTCAAGCATCGATCTGCCTATGCGAATATCGTGAATGACCGGTCTGCTGTCTTCTACACCACTGGAATCTCTAAATTCGACCCGTTTCCAGACCTGGAGACTACCAACTTCAACTATGCCAAAGGCTACGAGCCAGTCGTCGTTGATTCAGACGTATACACCCTTCCTCCGGAGGGAAAAGAACCGAACCCACTTGATTCCCACGCATGGCACAAGACGATGAGAATCATTGCCAACCTCCCATTCTGGCTTTTCCTCCTCTTCTTTGTCCCCGTAGGCTCGTTCATTTTCCTCCTG
Source organism: Aspergillus glaucus CBS 516.65 (assembly GCF_001890805.1). NCBI lineage: Eukaryota > Fungi > Ascomycota > Eurotiomycetes > Eurotiales > Aspergillaceae > Aspergillus > Aspergillus glaucus. Next base: position 1,343,239 of record NW_019170456.1, read on the forward strand.
AACGCCGTCGTACAAACCGTCCGCAGCCGTCAACGCATCCGTCTCCATGGACAGGGGGAAACGGGGGTCTTTTTCGGAAGCTACCATGTTCCACTTCTAGTCCAGGATGTTCAAAATGCTGTCGAAGACGTTTTTGAAAACATCAACTCCAGCCAAGACCCTGACTACCTCTCCCCGGCTGACGAACAGGACGTTGAACTTCCCAAAGACGAGCACACCTTGTCGCCATCATCCCCCCAAGCACCAGAGATTGTATACAATGGACTAAAATACCCCGTTCTGGCCCTCACACCCGCCCAATTCGCCATTATCGACTCGCTCAATGCCGTCGGATTTCGTAGATACCCCGTCTACATCCACAAGCACCGACACAGTCACGCAGCGATTATCGTACGAATGCCAAAGAAAGGATTCGAAGAGGGCGGGGTTGTCATCAAGCATTGGCTCGACAATGAGTTTGTGGTTTGAATATCCAAGGCGGACAATAAAACACTTTGTACATTGCCTATTCCCTTCCCTATTGTACATATCACCAACGCGAATGTTCAATATGTTCCTCCAAAGATTTTGTGGCAGCGAAGTGTCTTCGGTATGAACTGAGAAGAGTTCCCCAGCGTCATAAACAGGATCCTTCGGCGTCTGGTTATGGTATTGCGCAATAGCAGCAGCAAGAACATCTTTGGGTTTGTCTGTAGACGAACAGACTTCTCCCCCTTATACTCTACGCGAAAAACCCAAAGCCTCGAAGGTAAAATCCTCCTTTCCATCTAGATTGTGTGCAATAGCGTTCGCAACTCGGAGGCGTACTTGTATCGTCCGGCATCCCTGGTATAGCAGCCCTCCTTTCTCGTAGCTTTCGGAGGTCACTGGTCACGGATCGCAGGCTTCGAGGCTAGCATTAAAGGGAGCGTAAAGGAATTTGAATGCTCTAAGAATTGAAGAATTGCTGGTTAGCTGATGTCCTCAGTAACAAATTAGAAGCAAACGGAAGAGGGAGAACTTGTTCCAACCAGGACCCTTGAGGGAAGGTAGTATTCATCGTCACCAGCGACAGTCATGTGTATTTGTGGCATCATGCAGACCAAAAAAGCTAGCTCTGTCTTTGCGTCAGTTAGCTTCTGGACTTTCTCATTCTCATCCTCAGTAAGCATTGACATTCATACCTCATGTGGCATCTGTTTGGTTGAAGTGAGAACCAGTAGATAGTTGATTGAGGGAGAGATTCCCTGGGTTCAAAAAGGTCCGGTAGCCTAACACAGCCTCTTCCAGCGGTGGTGAGTAACTTGTCAAGAAGGGGGACTGTGTAGAGATGAAATACATGGCGAGCAGAGTCAAGAGTCTAAATTTCAAGACAAAACCAAGTCAAGTGAAGAAGCTGCACTTTCATTACCATGTAGAAACACAACGACAATCCGATTCCCTTCCCCACGCTGTTCCCTCACTGCACAGAAGCCACTCGAAAGCGTTCCCGACACGGACGTGGATTGTCAAAGCTCCTTCTGCAAGTCACAACCAGCCAGACCGTCCAGCTTCGAGGCACACTGATAACTCACACTACTCCCAAAGGGACAAAAACTTCCTCCAAATAGCCACCGCGGCAAGCGAGAAGCAAAGAGTCTCAGTGATGACACAAACTATTTTCTTCTTGCTTTGCAGAGGCCAACCAGATTCAGATGCAGTGTGCTGGAGCTCGACGATGTCCAAGATGTAACTGAGAAGGACACACAGAGCCGCAAACAAGTACACTCTGGCGTTGGTCAAGTTCGTGAAGCGCCATCCAGTTGCTTGCTTGGGAAGACGAGGGAAGTCGTGTATCTCGGAGTGCACCGTACATTGACTAGGATGAAGTTGCAAACGGAGGGGCCGCATAGATATGTATGGTAACCGGAATCAAGAGTTTACAGTTTGAAGACCAAAGGAAGTGAAGTGAAATCAATGAAGCTTGACTTTCATGACTAGTAGTACATACTGACGCCGATTGATCCTAACCATCACTCCAGCTGACTCTGACTCAACAACAATCAGACCCTTCCCTCACAGCATATCTGCCACTCCTACACCATGCTACTCACACAAACCGCGCGGAAGTCTGCCGTCTTCGTGACATGGACACTGCTGCAGGTCATCATCAGCCAAACCCTTTCCAGGGTAGAACCTACACACTCCCAGATGTTTATCGTCTTACGACGGATAAAGTCAACGGTAAGAAAGAAATAAGCGGCCTCCGCGAGCAGACACAAAAGCCTCTGCTGGTACGGCAGAGACCAGCCATAAACATTTCCAAAGTGGTAGGCTTCTTGGATCTCCAGGGCGTAGCGAAGAAAGACACTCAAAGCAAGCACCTAGTAGGTCTTGGGGCCCGCGAAAACAGCGAGAAGGAATACGAGGGTGGAGGAGTTAAAGACGTTTATGATAGAGAGCAACGCGATGGTGCTATTGGGCGAGAGAGGGTTCATCATCGTGAAGTGATAGAAATGGAGATTCGGAGGATGAGAATTAAGAGGATGGAGCTCGACGGATGAAAGAAAGGAGAATGAAGACGGAGAAGATGGTTGACAGAACGAGGGAGGAGCTCCTCGCAGCTGTGTCATTTAGACTGTAGGTGCTGAATAATACACACAGGGCTGTTTGCACCACAGGAGAATCAGGTATGAATGCTACGAGTACAGGACACCAAATAAAATGGAGCAGGCTCAATTGAAGAACAGGAGTATTCAATTTGCTTATATACATCTTTCAATTGGTATGTAGCAACTATAGGGCTGTTACGAGGTTTATATTCTGGTATAAGAGCGTCAGGGCTACTGAGCTGTAAATATTTCCGTTGGCTGACTATCATGCTTAGGACGCTCAAGTGCTCTCCAGAATCTCTGCAAGTCCATCAATTAATTGATTGGGAATACGAGGGACATTGCACAGACGAGATATGTGGCGAATTGAGACTTGATCTGGATACAGCATTATCATTCCTGCAAACATAGTCCATCAACCATTGCTCTTTTGATTGATTTGACCACAATATGACACCCTCGATGACAGCCCACGGTTCTCCTACCCACCCCCCCTTTCCTCGCTGAATCATATTATCCTCCCACGAAAAAGCCGCTATAACGTATTCGAATTCACCCAATGCTTCACGTTTGTCTCGTATACCAATCGTAATAATCGTAGCCAAAGCACCTATTATAATCCATCAGCAAAATATCCCCAAAACACCTCAACCCATATGAAAAACCCACCAAATCAAATCCTCCCCATCTCCCTCCGAAAAATAACCCATACAGCAAATGAGAACGAAAAAGTCTGGATAGCAGTGCACACCACAAGCTTCTTATGCGCCGTCGCCCAACCAAACTCTTTGGCACCATCGTAAACGTCGACAAGGTCCAAGGCGTAAGTCATCAAGACCCAGAGGGCCACGATCAAGGCGGGTCTGGGGTGAAGCAGTCTCGCGAAGATCCAGACGATGGCGCTTGCGAGGACGACATCTGAGCTCGTGGATAGGGCGAGGTCTCTGTTGGATGGGAGGGGCATGGTGGTGAAACTAGGAGGTTTGGTTTGGTGATGGTTGATGGTATGGATGGGTGGTGTTGAAGTTGATGAGTTGGTGGTGATTGAAGATGAAAGGTTCGCAAAGATGAAGGAAGATAGTTTTGATTGAAAGAAGTCGAGAAGAAATCCTCGAAGATGTATATGCTGAATAATACAGGGTTGGGGCTGCCAATGTTTGAATACTGTCTGTTTGTATCTCGCCACCCAAAACTATCACTGATCTAGATGGGTCATGATTGGTATATAAGAGTGGAAAAGCTAATATAACTTCTACGATTAGAACCACAGCACAGAGAAGAAACCACATTCTCATTACTAGCCATTAATCCGTCAATCCCCAGCCGTCGTTTTGATTCAATCGACAACAGCCTGAGACATTTTGACAATCGTATTCATACCCAGCGACCCCAACAAATCATCCAAATTGATCTTGTATCCCGTACGTCAAAAGCCATCATGCAGTTAGATCGTCTATTGTTGAACGAGTACCTATTGCGCTGTCCATCAGCCAAAGGGTCTTTCAGAAGCCATCTGTCAAGTTTCAAGGCACTCACACAATCAATCCATAGGCCTCGCCTACACACCCCAAAATATAACCCACGCAGCAGGCCTGAAGTATAACCCGACCAAACTCTGAGAAACCATTTCATTCTGATCCCGGGACACCCAACCGCTTTGCTCACTACGATCATAGACATCGAACGTGTCAGAAACAAAACTCGCAAAACCCCAGCTAGTCATGACCGCGGCGCATCTGGGATGGTTGCTTTCCACGAGGACCATGACTGGGGCGAGTCTCATCACGACGGCAGTAATTATGTAGAAGGCAAATTTCTCAGTGGAACTTAGAGCGGTCAGAAGGTCTATCATGGTGGTAGTCCGTTAGGTTATTGAGTTGAAGGATATGAAGAGTATTAAATTGTAGATCTGCATAAGTGTTAATATGTCGAAAAGCATTATTCAGACTATTCTTGCCTTTGTGGATGTTTGAAGGATGGAGAGGAGAGTACGCCAGCGAGGTAGGAGGAGAGGTGGAAGGAAGTAGGGGCTGAGGTTGAAGTACAGTGTAGGTTTGCTGAAGCGCATCTAGATGCTGAATAATACTTTGCACAAACCTCACCAAGTACGAAATTAACTTGGGAAGAGAATCAAAACGCAAGAAGAGCATTCAGATAATTTGGATTGGTCCATCTAATCAGAATACACGAAGCAATAGCTACGTACGGATTCATAAAGGCTAGCACGACCCCGTATGTCTGGCATACACCAAGAGCGAAAGGTTACTGAGCTGTAGATTTTATTTGTACCCTCAGCTACCCTAACCCATCATCCACATGGCATCGTATACCGTGTATGTCGAGAACCACCGTGTAGGAAGATAGCACCGTTTATCGTCGACACAAGTACCTACTGCGCATTATAAGGTCAGCCAAAACGTGTCTCCGAACACATACATACATCAGACCTCGAGGCACACATATCACCTACCTCATTATCCCCTAGGCCTCGCCCACACGTCCCGAAAGATAACCCACATAGCAAGTCCGAAATAGATAGCCTCCATAGCATAAGAGACCATCAACTTGTAGCCATATGGCGTCCAATAATGACCTCTTTCACAGAAATAGATATCAGAGAAGTCGAAGATATAATGAGTCAGGTGAAAGAAGGCCACGACGGCAGCGAACTTGGGATAATTCCATCTTGTAAAAATCCAGACTGAAGCAGCGTTGATGACGACGCTGACAATGCCCCAGAAGGCGTTGTCGTTGTTGGTCGATAAACCAATGGGGATGTGCATCGTGATGATTTGTGATGATTATTCAAGGTGGTGAGATAGGAAGGAGTTGAGCTTGAGGTGAAGTCATGGAAGAGGCTTGGGAGAGACATCTAGATGCTGAATACTGCGTCAGGCACGGAGTATAATGGAGCAGATAATCAAAATACAAGACTATGCTGGTATTATAAACATCGAGATAACTGAAAATAGGAGTACATAGAGTTTTAAGTATAAGTACGGACTTATTTAAGACCGACCCCATAGGGCTATCTAGCATATACCAAGAACGAGAGTTATCGAGCTGTAGATTTGGCTTTCAATAATCCTCACTCTCAAGAATCTCGTCCATATCCCTCAGAATCCGATCAATTCGACACAATCTAACGCCAAACCCGACAATCGTACCCTGTATCCCCACTGCACCGTACCATAGATATCCTGCCGCGAAAGCCGCCATAACATATTCCCCACCTCAATCAATATCTCACATACGGCAAGGACTCGCGCCGAAGCGCCTATCGCAAACCATCACAGTCAGCCCACCAAGCCAATCAATCAATCAGTCAACACGCATAAGGTTAACAAACCTCCCGCTGTCTCTCTCTAAACCTCCAATAAATACCCCCCAACGCAACCAGATAATAAAAAACCGAGATAAAATGACACGCCATATTCTGTTTCTCGAGAAGCGGCCAGCCCTGCTGCGCACCAATATCGTAGGCGTCAACGCAGTCCAGTGCGTATTCGCCCAGGAGCCAGAGAGCTGCCATTATGGCGAAGATGGGACGAGTCCAGGTTGCGAAGGCCCAGACTATGGCGCTTGGGATTGCGGCGTCGATGAGGAGGATGTAGAGGGAGACTATGTGGTTCCAGAAGATCATTGTGGTGTTGTGTTGTGGTGGTAGTTGAGGGGGAGGGAGATGATAAGAGGAAGAGAGCGTGCGTGTTTGAGAAGAGATAAAAATATGTTTGCAGGAGTTGAAGTTCTGGTTGTTGTGCAGTGAAGGGTATGTATGTGCTGAATAAGCTGTTGAACCCTCACCAGGTACGAGGTACAATGGAGCAGATAATCAAAAGACACGAGCATTCAGGTAGTTTTTATACGTCAATCTAATCAGAATATACAAAGCAGCAGTATAAATATGGATTCATTAAGTCGAACCTATAAGGCTCGCTCGTAAGAAGAAGCTTGTCCATCCCAGGATCCTTAACCCGACAACAGCAACCCAATATCCTCCCCGACAATTGTGCCCAGTATTCCCACTGTCTGCACCGTACATAGACCTGCTGTCGCCATAACTTATCCTCCGGACCTCCATCAACCTCGTCTGTACGGTGGGAATCGTGTCGACAAAGTCCTTATTACAAACCATCAGCAACAACATCCACCAGATCAAAGACAAGCGCACGCGCACCACTCACATCACAATGCCCTCTCCCGCACCCTCTTATAAACGAAGCCCATAGCAACCAGAAAAAAACACAATCGCCATACCCACACATGCAAAGTCCTGTTTCTCATCAAGCGGCCAACCCCGCTGCGTGCCATTATTATAGGCGTCGATCAGTGCTAGCACGAAGCACCCCAAGAACCAGAGAGCTGCTGCGGCGCCAAATGAGCGATAGGTCCAAGATTCAATAATCACTGCAAAGCTTGACATGGTGATATTGAAGACGATGAGGAAGGAGTTGGTGCTGACGTGGAGGATGTTTGCCATGTATTGCGATTCCATGATTGTTGAGAGAGATGAGGAGGGAGGTAGGGAGGGAGGGAGAGGGAGAATGCTGGTTTAGAAGGAGATGAAGAGAGGTTTGCAGGGACTGAGGTTCAGGTAGTTGGCGTGCAGGGAAGGGTGTATTTGCTGAATAACACGCAGCCCTGAAGCATACACTAAGAACACACATCTAACCTACATCAAGCGTGAGCCACTCATCCCATCCCACCCCTCCTCCAATAACAACCCCCAACCCACCCAGAAAACAAACAACCTCTATCACAACACCCACCCCCTCCAAGCCCACTGGCCACATCCCTATCCCCATGCCCACCTATCCCAGCAACAGCAAAATAAATACCCACCAAATCCAACACATAATGCGCCAGCAACCAAATCGCCAAGATAACGCTAGATATCGGATGGATCCATTTCGCAAAGAACCAGACTATAGCGGTTGATATTGTGGTGCTGAGGGTTGTTGTCCAGGCGAGGGTGTTGATATCGTTGTTGTTGGAGAGGAGCGTTGTGAGAAAAGTTCTGGTTTCGGATGATGGGCCTGGCATGGTTTGGAGGATTCAATGAGGAAGAGGATAAAAGATAAGCAGAGGAGGATCGGTTGGTACTGGGTTTTGTGGGAGACGAATCATTGGTTTCTAATAACGGTAGTAGAAAGTGATGAGTCTTCGTCCATCGGCGTGCTTCGCGAATAAATCGGTCATGTACGGAGTACTCCGCACACCGGGGGTTCAATCCGATGGTTACTACGGGAGAAATGAGCTTTCCAATTATGTACTATCTAAATGCCATTCGCGACGCAAATCAACGATGTTATATAGAAGCTGAATAAGACATAGGGATTTACTGCCGATCCTTGGACTCTGGAACCCCACTGCGGAGTGACTCGCCAGGTACAAGTACTATGTACAAGGAGCAGGTACTCGAAAAACAGAAATATGAAATAGTTGGTTGGTATTTGATTGGGTATATGTATGGTTTTATTGTCACTACTCTATGGGTTGTCTTAGTATATCCACCTCAAACAGTCATAAACAAAAAGGTAAATCAAAATTATCATGGGTCATGAGATGGCATGGTTTATTTATCGGACACTCCGGATGCCAAATGAGCGTCAATCGGGGAATCTCGTGTAAACGTATATACAAAGAATTGCATATGTATGTGTAAAATAACCAAAAAGAAAGGAAAGAAAAGAAAGGAAAATGGAGTAAAGAGCTCAGTTGCGAAGACAAGCAGACTCCGAATCAATCCCAGAGTCCACATCGTCAACCTCGCCCTTGCCCCTAGCCTGCTCCCGCTCAACGGCATATTTAACCGCCTCGAGAACATTCTCGCAAGTATGACCAGGCTGATACCGGGGTGTAGCACCATCCTGGAAGACACCCGTCTTCACAAGAAGCGACATCCACTCGGCTTCGCTAACGTCGTTGAACTCGTTGGTACCACGCACATCCGACTCGGGGGTATCCCCGACGAAGTAAACGGTGCGCGGGGGCTTGTTGATTTCGTGGTTATCCTTCCGCCACTGCTGCAGCAGACGCATGGCGAAGTGGTACGTACCGAGCTGCGGTTTTCCAAACGCAATGGTCGACAATTTTCGTCCCGTGATGGCCTTGTAGACGGCCTCGAGGGATGCGCGCAGGGCACCCATTCCAAGACGGCAGTGTTCGTGTGAGGTAGCCCAGACAACATCGGTGTGGGAGAAGAAAACAGGGGGTCCTTCATTGCCGGTTTGCGAGCGAGTGCCTAGGTGACCATTTACACTCATCAGACAGTCAAGGATGATCTGCTGGTCACCAGCCCAATCCCGGCTATCAGCGAAGACGAAAACAGCTTCGATCTGAGTGTTTTTCAGGTCTCGAAACCGCGAGTTTTTGTACTCGTCATCGGTTAACCGGCGAAATGGTGTAGTGTCGTCCTTAGTCTTGATGATATCCCCGGGGGTGATCACGTCCTTGAACCCGTATCCTTCTGCAACAATTCGACATTTTTCTCCCTCGCCACCGACAACCAGCACAGTGTGGTATTTATCGGCCATCTCACGCATTGGGGTGTGGCCACAGATGAACTGGCCAGGGGAGATATCCAATTGTAGTTGTTTGCTGAGATCGAGGCATCGTTCTTGTTCGGTCTTGCCACCGCCATTGGTCACGAAGATATACGGTCTAGAGAGTCAGCATGGGAATTGAATTAAAGAATAGTTTCAGAATGACAAGGGAAGTACATACACCTTGATCGAATACGGGTTCTCCCCGTTGATGTATCTCAACGCATCAATGGCCTCCGGAATAGGCTGTCCTCCTCTCAATAGAACCCCATCGATATCGAAAGCGAACGCAAAGTTATCAGAGACCGTAGCAGGTCCATCTGAGACGAGCGAGACGCGGTCTGCATTCTCGTGGTTCTCGACGTACTGTTGTGCCGTGTGTCCCACCATGGTGTATATGTGTGTATGTATATGTCTAGGTGTATGAAAAAGAAGGGAAGAGGAAAAGATAAAGAGTTGCCAAATTTGTCTAGTTCAATTTCTGGGGAAAAGAGAGATGGGGGGAGAAGGTCGCCGAAAAGTCGGGCCGGGGTCTTTCGTACAGCCCCGAAAACGTCGACGGGTGGCCAGTTCATTCTTTTCTTCTTTCTTTTTTCTTGGAACTGACAAATCACGCAAAAGTTGAAAGAGTGTTGATGTGGGTCTGATAAAGCGGGCCTGAGAGCTGGCTTGCAATTGGAGATTACCAGATACTGTAATTGGTATGATATCAATTGCTAATCATCATTATGCTCTGTACTGAGTGATAGATATACATTCAAACTGGTAGATAACATCATTGCTCTGCGAGATTGCACTACGGTCATTGATATGGACTCGCAACGACCTGTTATCGATAACACCCCATGCAATCACGCCCAAATCGTATCTTTCTGATTGGTCAGAATTCTCCACAAACTCTGAGCTAGAATCGGTCTCCGCACCAACGGGATGATGTCAGGTGGGTCTGCCTCGGTAACGGTTTGGTGGCGTTCCATTTTTAGTTAGTACTTGCTTGTAGTATGTATGCATGCAGCTCGTATTCAATAGAGGGGTATGCGGGAAGATAGAGAGGTCAGTGCCTGGGATACTATGTAGAATATATATTTTTGTATAGATATATAGGAGTATCAAGAAGGACGGAAGTGCAGGCAGAAGAGTCAGACCGGTGGCAAGAATAATATTCTGGGTGTACCACAATGTTAGCCAACCAATGATAGCCATCTTATCGCCCTCAATCCGGTTTCTGATGTCAACCAGGGACTATCGGCGATCACAGTGATCAATATCAAAACGTCACCTCAGCAAATCCGGAAAGGGAAATTATGTAATTATGTACAAGAAGTCGCTAATGTCATATCATAAGTCATTTAGAAAAATTCCATTAATCCACCCGTAGTATCAAATCCGCACCCTCCTTCGACGGCGTCAAATTACGCTCAAACACTGACTGTCTCTTGGCAGGTTTACGAGTGATAGTCTTTTCAACGGTGGGAATAGAAGTACCAATTGACAATGACGTCGGGGTAGTCATAGTGCTACTACCACCAGTAGTGACCTGCGTCAGGGAGTTTCGACTAGGCTCATTCCAATAATCATCGGGTGAATAAGGAGAACTTATAACAGGTGTGTTAATCTCCCGGGACTTGCCACGGCGGATCTCAACTCGCTTAATATCATGCTGACGGACGATACGCGGTCTGGAGACTATTTCACGTGTTGGTTCGAGATTGGGGGTTTGGGGATTGGGGTGGTAGAAGCGCTGTTGCGGACTCCCCGTGGAGAACCCTATCCGGCCCTGCAGACTAGGGTTGGAGAGGCTGCGTGTTGGGGTTCTGCTTTCTTCGCGGACGGGTGTGAGTGGTTTGAGGATGCCTGAGTGGCGGGATATTCGGGGTGATTCGAGACCGCTGTAGTCGAATCCGGTGTTGCTCCAACTTTCGGTTGATGGGCTGGGGTAGGAACGGCGGTTTGCGATGCGAGCTGGTGGTCGAGGTTGGTTGGTGTCGTAGTCTTGCCAGTAGGAATAGTTATCGTCGTAGCCGTCATCCGACATAGATGACTGTGAACAACGCCCTGGTGTTGCTGTTATGAAAGAAGATGGCCTGGGCTCGGGTTGGAGATAAGTCGGCCTCAAAAGACTATCTTGACTCCGTTTAGGTGGTAAGTGATCCTGTGATCCGAAGCCATACATCATGGCTCGAGGGTTAGCTGGTAGTCCAGCCATTGGTCTTTTACTATTCATTGGCCTGGGGCCTAGCGGGCCAGAGAAGTTAGGGTATCCATTAGAGAGATGACCCTTGGGTCGTGGGACATCTTCTTCGAACATGGTAAACGCATCGCTATTCGATCTCGAAGGTCTAGGGCGATCCCATTTCAATGGCTCGGGCAACAACTCTGGTTTCTCCGGTAGCAACTGATCAGATCTCGTCCGTTGAGTTGCAGGAACGCTCCGCGGCGTGTCCACTTCATCAAACAGAAACTGCGGTAACGCATGCGCAGTCCGTTCTGGATCCTCACCAAACCCACCTCCCCCATCATGATGATAATCATCATCCACGTCCGTCACAACAACAGCCGGATTCGCATTCGGATTCACGGGTCTCGGCGTAGGCAGAAATGGCGACATCAACCTCGACGTCTCCATGGTCGGGATCTGATCTGGAGATTTGGGCGGAGGTTGCGGGCGGTAACCATTAGGGCCGGGAGTCGGCCGTCGAGGAGGTGGTGCGTCAAAGTCTGGAGGCTCTGACATTCTTCCTCCGATTTCGAAGTAATACGCATCATCTGCTTCTTTGCGCTTGCGTCGCATTTTCCTCCACCAGAAGAATATGGCGATTCCGATGAGGAAGGATCCTGATAGCCCCGAGGCAAGTGACACACCTACAACTCCCCCTGCGCTGAGCGAACTGGAATCTTGATCTTCATCTTCATCTCCGCTGGCTTCTGGCATGGAACTGGGAGACTGAGATTGAGACTCCGTAACGCTACTTGTAACAGAAGCAACTCCCTCCGACCCAGTCGTCGACACCGGACTCTGGAATGTCGTGAGAACAGGCGAAGTCACAGAAGTCTTAGACCCAGAGGCCGTCGTCCCCGAAGCCGATATTGTTGGTGCATTCGTATTACCAGAAACCGCAGTGGACGTCACACTCGGCACCAGCGTAGCAATAATAGTAGCATGCGTCTTGGAAATAGCACCCTTTATCCCATCGCAGATTTTATAAACATCGTCGCCTGATTTTTCCACCACATCGTCCGAGCAGTAGCCCATTATGCATTGTACAATGCCTTCTCCTAGTGTATACCCGTTCTCTGTCTTCGTTTTGCAGAAACAGTCTGTGTTGGATCGGTTTGGACATTCGCTTGTCGGGAATTGGGATTCTATGAAGCGTTCGGCGCAGGAGAATGCACAGTCTGGGGCGATTTTTGCGAGAGAAACGTTAGACGCGCCGGAGGCGAGATTTAGTAAAGTGAACAACATAAGGATAAAAAATGTCATATATATTCGGATCTGTGTCAAAGAAAAGAGTAACATATTGAGCGGATATTTTTGGATCCCATAGTTCAAATTGGAAGAAGTGAGAGGGAAGAGAGAGATAGGAAGAGAGCGCTCTTCCCCACGCGAGTCCGGATTGAATTAATTGAGATATCAACCATTTTTTATCAGATGTAGTAAAACATCCTTAAAATAGTCTGTTCGCTGTCTTTGAGTGGTTGGGTCAGCCTTAGATGCAGGGTAAGTAGGGCGCTACGCTGTACTCTGGAGAGGGCGCTTAAGTCGCGGTGTCTGGGTCATTGCTTCAGGGCTGTGGGCTTTGTTTGTCTGTTGGTAGTTGAAGGATTGGTGTTCTTTACTTTCTTGGATAAGAGTTTTAAAGTGAACTATAACACAAATAGTCTTTGTGCAGACCTGGAGCGACATGTCTAGCTTCAATGTGGGGTGAAAGATTGATCTACGCATGCTGCCATTCTGAGACAGCTTTGAACATTTAATAGCAGTTTGCAGCGGACAATCCAGATCTCAGCTTTATGATCCCATTTTTTGTCGTATCTGGACACCATGCTCAAACGAACTTGTCTCGCAACCCTTGTCCCAGTAGTAGCGTGACTCTTTAGAAGGCATTATCACTCAGCTGACCATCTTATATTCGAACCATTATGGACGAAGAGGCAAACATGGAGAACCCCAGGAGCCGCAGGGACGCGGCTATTCTAGTCACCAACGAAAGACACTAGAAGAAAGAATCTCACACACCAAACTGAGCCGCAGTTTCGCTGATCAGCGGTTCAATCATCGTCGCGACGTCTGTAATCCAGATCCCTCAAGAAAAGCAACTGCGATAACCTGTGGCGTTCGTTTCAGTTCAAAGTAAGCATGGTAAGCATCTCACACATAGCTCGCTGATCTTAACGTGTTATAGGCATTGAATTGAATCCAGGCGCCCGATATATAGCAAAACAAATAACACTGAGATCATTGCGGCGCCAAAAAAGAATAGTGCCTGGTCGCTAAGTGCACTGGCTCCATAACCAAGTCAACTCGAACGAGAGCGAAGAGATTGCCTCTGTTAGCGCCGCGATGGAACCAGTGAGAATTGATTGACAGCATGATAATAATAGACCTGGCGATGATGATGAATTGTTTTATTTGGCGGTCCGCTGTCCGCTGTCAGAAGCAATACGCGCCGTGTTGGCGCCGAAGCTGCAGATGATGTCAGATCAGGTGATTTGTCACGAAACGCACAAGGCTGTGGTTTTACGAGAACCTCACTGGCTCTAGACGCGGGCACGGGAAATATGTATGTGCTTGTGCTATGGATTTTACTATTGGACTGGGCAAAGTCTATTTGCGACTGGTTGACATCGCAAGACGTCCGGAGTCAATACGTGCAAATACTCTGTAATGTCTATTGTAGTTGTTTTTGCGTAGGAATTAAGCCTTGCCATTGCCATCAATCATTAAACTAAGCATTGACAACGATAAACAGGGGAATAAAAGGCCCAGTATCGCAACAAACGGGCTGGTATCATCCGTAACAAGAAAAACAAAAAGCAGAAAATCCTAAGACATGAAAAAAAAAATCCGAGCCAAATCATAAACCAGTAGAAAGGAAATAAGAAGATTCCGCCGCCGTTTAGATCGGGCTTCGAAGTAAGTGGGGGCCGCATATTAGGCTGCTACGATCTCGGCCGGATCTTCTCGGAACCTCGTTGACAACACCATTCCCACCATATGAGAGAAGTATTAGACGGTAGGGAGTAGATGGTTTGTGAGATCCGATCGGTGATATCGTGGTTGCGCCGAACGGAATCACACGAGGCGGCGGGGAGGGCTAGGCATTCTCTAGTATTTAAAGATGATATAACTGTTGAGTAGTTAGTTATGCTGAAACGAAGATTCTCGGAGAGGACATAACACGTACATCGCGTGGATGATACCAGGAATCCAACCCAGGATGGTCAAGCAGATGTTGATCAGGAAGTCCGCGCCGCATCCGCGCTCCAGGAAGACACCCAGAGGGGGCAGGATGAAGGCCAAGATGATCTTGCAGATGTCTCTGTATTAGGCATTACATTAGCATGCAGACTCATCAAATCGGTCGCATAAACGAGAAATTCAGCTCCGGTCATCCAGCGACGACGGATGAGCTGACAGAGCAGGGATATAACAAGGAGACGACTTACGAAGCAGTGAAAGGCATTTTGGCGATGAAGGTAAGAGATCAGATGGGAATCAAGAAGATTTGTTATGTTAATGAGTAGAATAAGGAGGATTTGAGACGAAAGACAGTGCGCCAAGCGAAAATAGAGAGGAAGAGAAAAGAATCAGGAGAGACGGACGGGAGAGCAGCGACGGACTTCTTAAATATGGAGAGGCGGCCGTGCGACTTGCTTTGGAGAGGGGGCAGAAAGGGAGTGGCCGGAGTCATGCTGGCGTAGGGCCACGGCACGATACTTGCTTGATTAGGCAGGCGGAGAGTCGCAAGGCTTAGTCACTGCGTCCTTAGCGGACCCCATACGTCATAGGGTCACCCGCCAGCTGTGGCTGTAGCGAAAGCTGATTGGCTGGGTCCCTGCTAGGGAAACGTTAGATTTTCCGCCTGCCTAGAAGAGATCTTCATTGACTCGGACCCTCTGACTATGTCCTGAGTACTCTTAAGTACTCCGTGTACGCACGAGGTCGCTACTCTTCATTTCTTGAGTTGCGTCATCTTGAATCCATGGAAAATGGCTCAATCCATCTTATTTCACAGGGTGGCCCTGTAGAGTGCTTGTGGCAGTGAATTGAATGATATTTCACTGCCTTGGCAGCCCATACAGAGGCCATACAGAGTCCAAGGTCTTTTTTGGTTGCCTGGAAATGCTTGGCGCGGTGAATGAAACTAGCGTTATATAATTGTGCATAGCTCCATCCAGCCTTACGAGGTGGCTTCAAAAAGGCTGAAGGTTTCTAATTTTGCAAATCCGCCTGATGACTGGTTTTGCTAAAGTTTAGATGTTCTCAATCTTGGATCATTCTCCGGGATCTCTGGAAATGACCGGGATAGCATCAGCCACTCTCGTCTCTTCTCTCGCCTCGACATTCTCAACGTGTGCCACAGTTTGTCATTTAGAGTACTCGTTGGACTCGGTACGCCGTACAAAAACCCTTTATTCTTCAAGACCAGGTGACAGTTATGTCCTACGCTAAGCCACAGTAGTGTCATTCTACTAGTATGTACAACTTGTAGAGATGTGACTTCACCGCCTTCCGTATTAGTAGCAGAAATGGATGTCAATAAGCGGCATCATCGTGATGCATACGGCATTCTTCAGTACTCAGAACAGTTTCGCTAAGGACCCATCAGCTTACCAGCGCAATTGCTGTCCTCCATGCTTCCATGTCCATGATACCCGGGCGCGTCCCGATCTCAATGCCAGCACGTCTGACCCTCCAGTCGAAGCCGCTTCGACTGTCGTTTAGGAAAGCGAGCTGGCTCTGCCCCCGAAATCCTCTGCCAGCACGAAGATGGTATACGGCACAGGCGAGGTCTGCTTGTGAGGCTCAATCATTTGCGTACACGTGGCTCACGAAGACGCCGGACGAGATTGTGGGTGTTGCTTTTTCTTTTTCTTTTTTTTTTTTTTTTCTTTCCCTCCGGCTGCGGTACGCTGACCATATCGATTTCAAAAGGTTCCAGATGATGTGCTCGCGAGCCTTCGCCCGATCCCAGCATCCTTAGCAGAGTCAGGCCATATTCCAATTCTCCTCGTCACCCCCAGCTTTGCGCCATGGGTCGACCCCGCAAGCCCTTTCCTTGAACAATGCGTGAACCGGTTTCTCAGTGATACTCCGAATGCCCGCTCTCTCAGTCCTTTCCACGCGGTTGCGGCTATTATTGATAGACTGCCGGATGTTCGTGGACAACCTGGGGATGCGTTGATAAGCGGTCAGGGTCAAGCTCAGTCGGACTCCGAGGGCATCTCCCTGTTATTCGTGAAAGCGGAAAACGTCCAAGGGAAGGCAACCGAGACTCGTCGGATCAGAAGTTCAGGAACCGAAGAACCAGCTTTTGTATTCTCGGTTAATACGAATGCGCCGGACAGACCGGCTCATGAGGTCGGATTACGTCTCGCCAACACAATCTTCATCAATGGCAATGAAAACACGCTCTTCGGTATGCGATGGACTTATAATGCCACATCAAGCCGACTTGCATTGGATCAGTACCTCAATCTTTCCAACTGTATCATTATATCTTCCGCAAACTCCGTTCACAATGCCCTCCGATTTCCACTGTATCCAGTCAGCCGCAGGAGAAAAGTTATTTCCGGCATGGGCAACATTCTGCGCCAGGTAGCGAAATCCGCTGATGACGCCCAATCGAATGTTCCAATGCCGGCTTCGTCTGAGTTGGAGAGGGAACTGCCCCGTTACATTGACGAGCATGGCATTGTCGACCAGAGAGTATCTGTCTGGGCTCTCGTCGAGACACCTGAAATGGATGTGCCGACTGAAGCCGGTTCTTTTCAGGATCGTGTGTCGCATTCTCTTCGGGCAGGTGGTAAACTACACCACGTCATGAGCGGCGGAGGTGGTTGGGGAAAGAAACAAGGTCTTCTATCTCTCGATCCAGAAATCAGCTTTTCGGAAGCAACAAACCGCGAGGAATTATTGACTGTCGATCAATTGTTCGAGCCTGGCGCAGAAAGTGCAGACCCTACACTTGGTTTGCCGCCATTTTTGAGTAAGGGCTTTGGGGAGGATCTATCGACTCTTTCTCAAACGGCTAAACCAGGTGACTACGTCCAGTTTTTTGTGGGAGTAGAACCGAGTGAAGACCAGGATAAGCGTCCGGACATTGCGAAGCCCCAGGAAGGGTCCATTTCATGCCAGTTCGGGGTCGTGACTGGAATCCCCGAAGTACAAACGATTGACGGACAACAGAAGGACTTAGTTATTATTCCCAATTACTTTGGAGCGCTGTCTGAGAAAGCAATTACCTATCAGCAGCCTATCATGGACGTTCAAGCAAACGAACAAGTTTTTGAATCAGGTACTAAGCTCAATGTACCGGGGTGCCGGGTGGAGTTGACTCTCGCATGAGCAGCACGAGAAAAGCAGTTTTGTACGAGTACGATGTTCTATGATAATGTACAAGTAGCCCTATTTCTTTAATCAACCCTTCGTAGACCATTATAGTTGGAGGCTGGAGCTGATAGCTGACGACGCCAAGATCAAATCACGTGGTTGCGCAGGCGGTGGTTGAGCCGTCCCGAAGCCACCAGCGTGTTCGCCTCCAACCTCACCTCCGTTTCGCACTGCAAGCAGCCTTCGCATCCATCGCAACGCTAGTCCTTGAGGCCTTTATCCTCTGAATTAACATCTTATTCTGCTCTTCCAAGCTTCTTCTATCTTCATTGACGTTTATCGCGTCAATTTAGCGTCAAAATGGCCACAGAACTCTGGTACGTAACCTTGGACCAACTCCTTTACCTCTGGCGTCCTAGGCCGTGAATCCATGTTTATTCGTTTTTGCGCGTAATTTACTTGTTGCTAACTTCTTCTCTTTCAATAGCCCCGTCTATGCGGTGAGTAGCTACTATTTCCCCCGGTTTCCTACCTGCGCCCGGAGCTCTTATCGCTATGACACGGACGTTGGCTCCATCGTTTCCCATCCCCAACGCATCGAATGGAATCATTCCTCTTCAAATAAACCATGTGGTCGCTAATACTTGACGAATCTAGCCCTTCTTCGGTGCGCTGGGTTGCTCCTCCGCTATCATCTTCACCTGCTTCGGAGCCGCCTATGGTACCGCCAAGGCTGGTGTCGGTGTTTGTGGAATGGCTGTCCTCAGACCTGACCTGATTGTCAAGAGTATGTCGAATTGAAACAAACGTGGCGATGGTGAATTTGTTGGCTAATCTTCGCAGACATTGTCCCCATTGTCATGGCTGGTATCATTGGTATCTACGGGTTGGTCGTTTCGGTCTTGATTGCAAACGATTTGGGTCAGAGGATTTCGTTGTACACTGGATTCATTCAGCTCGGAGCTGGTCTCTCTGTCGGTCTGGCTGGTATGGCAGCTGGGTGAGTGATTTTACATTGGACATTTCGCAGTGACTTCGAACTAACTGTGGTGCAGTTTTGCCATTGGTATTGTCGGTGATGCAGGTGTCCGCGGAACAGCTCAGCAGCCCAGACTCTATGTCGGAATGATTTTGATTCTCATTTTCGCTGAAGTCTTGGGTAAGTTATTCTCTTGGTCTACGTCATTTTCAGGGCATACTAATTAACACCCGTGACAGGTCTGTACGGTCTGATTGTCGCCCTTCTGATGAACTCCCGCTCGAGAATCGATGCCACCTGCTAAATGGACCCTCGGTCTCCTCCCCGGTGAACGAACAGCGTCAAGCAAAACTCTGGACATCAAGGATGGATGCCCAGAGACTTACTAGTTCCCCGGTTATACGACATCGTTTCCACCAGTGTAGTCCTTTGCTATCCCCCGCATTCGTCTGGAAATGATGGGTTCCTGAGCAACTAGGACTGAAAGGAGTTTGGATAAAGGTGCTTTCTCGTTTTGCTTGCCCACTATTTTAAACCCTTCCTATAAAATGGACAAGGTTTTCTCTTGTAATCTGAATGTGCGTTGCTTGGGACGGAGAGTGACTCGCTGTAGATTAGGACATGTTGTGGTTTGTCTTCTGTCTTTGTCTTTTGACTTGTTTGCTGCTGCTAGATACATCATTGCATGCCCTGTTTCAACGTCGAAATGTACTTTACGGGTTATTGTCTATTTCTGTTTTTGCTTTTGCCGTTGCTTTTTAGTCACTGAATTGATAGCCTGTTTTACTCTTAAATCCGGGGCTTAATTGAAGTTCGACTCATACTTGGCGATAGCCATAGACAATGATCACCACAGCATATATAATTAATTATCAGAAGGACAACGTCTAATGCAATGTTCTTCATTCATAATGGTAGTCTGTAGCAGAGATTTATCTAAGTAGATAAACAGGAAAAAGAGACGATAGATGCGAGTTATAAGAAAAAGCGATAAGCCAACCATGAACAAGAAAAAAAAAAAAATAGTCAACAATTGTGATTTCGTACCACCATGGGATATCTAGATGTCAACGAAACATCCGAGAGACGTTAAATAGGAAAAGACGAGGAAAACAGATGTATAAGGTACAAAGAGGAAAACGAAGAGAAACGAGAAGCTTAAGCCTTATCAAGCTTCCGTCTCAGGGTTCTTGTGTTGCGCAGGAGCTTCTTGTACTTGTGCTTCTTCATCTTGGCCTTTCGCCGTCTCTTGGTACTGATGGCGTGCATCGTGCGGTTGTTGCGCAGACGCTCGATATAGGTGGTTCCCTTCTTCTCAGGAACGTCGATGAATTCCTCGTACTCCGTGGCGCCGGGGGCGTCTCGGACGAACGGGGTGGTGTGAGCCTCGTATGTCTTGCGGCCGGTGGCGTCCGTGGACTCGTGGATGGTCAGGACGGTCGAGTATGAGTTCTCCTGGGGGGAGGGTTCCGATTGGCGCGCATTGGCGGCTTCCTTGGCCTCGTCGAAGGGCATTGGCGGCGGAGGAGGGTGGAATGGGCGGAGGCGCTTGGCGAGTTCGTCGACGGAGAGCTTGACGTCGGACATGTTCATGGAGTCGTACGGCTGCACGTCCACTTCGAGTTGTCTGCCGAGGTCGTCGTGCTCGCCCGCGGTGTTCTCCATCGATTGGACGGCGGAAGACAGCGTGAGCATCACATCCTCCTGCTCGGCCTTGGCCGATTTCTTCGAGGAAAAGATCGCGTCGAACGCCTCTTGGTTCGAGGACGGGGGCACGGTCGCAGAGACGGAGATGGGACGGTGGATCGAGAAGAACGACGCTACATGCACATCTATGCGCTTGTTAGCAAGGTTTTCTTCGTCCCTTTAATTCCATCGCAAATCACTCACCATGCGGCTGCTGATACTGCGTCGACGGCACACTCGGCAACTTCGAAAACGCCGCATCATGCTGCTGCTGCTGAGCAGACCGCTGTTCCTTCCCCGCTCTCCGACTTCTCCTCCCCTCCCGCTTACTCTCCCCAGCACCACCATTCACACCCTTCGCAGGCGTCTGCCCCGACGACGACGGAGCCGACGCATCAAACCCATCACTAGGATTCGACGACGAAGACGAATACCGACGCTGACGGACGTACTGCGGCATCAATCCGCTGCTTGTGTTGTTCGAGGTGGTGCTCGCAGCAGCGCTAGCACCGGCCGCTGCACCGGCTACGCCGGCTGCTGTGCGGGCAATGCCGGAGATGGGTACAATGGGTGCCCATGTCGCCCGGCGTAATGAGGACGACAGCATTTTGTGTTGGAGTTGCGCCCAGAATTGCTGGGAGAAACAACCAGGTGGTGTTGTTGGAAGAAGTCAGATTCGGGTCGGAAGAGGCGAATTCGAGGCGGACCGGAATCGGGGTCATGATCATGCGGGCATTATGTAAGCAGGCCACGATGGCCGTCACATCATCCTACATAAAGATACAAGCAGTGATAGTTATTTTGGGAATTATGGGATGGAGGAATGGTCAATTGATTAAATATAGTCATCTAATTACTTTTTGAGTTACGGATTCGTAGCTATTTAGAATAGTTGATACCGCCACCTGCAACATACACCTTGAGATGCGGAAATATATATATATATATGCAGACACCGAACTATAGATGATCCAATATCGAGATCAATGTTACACTGATGAAATGTTGAGAACACGATAAAAATCACATATTAGACACTACCTGAGCGGAATGGACGGTAAAGAAATACATCCCAAAAGAAAATGGTATATAGATATCAAGACAGTAACAAAGAGACAGTGAAATAAACAAACAGCAAAGGATGACAGTCGTTAGGCCTTAAAGGCAGTAGTAGAAGAACAATGAAGAAGAAAAAGGAAGGTATCGCCTGTATCCTAAAGAAAGAAAAAATTATCACCAAATCAAAGTATATACCCAGGCATAGGCATAGGCCTCAATGCAAAATGGTAGTAACGAAATCGAAAATAGTCCACACGGACGCCGCTATCAAGCGCTTCTTAAGAAAAATAAACCAAGAAAGAAGAATGATATCAATCAAGATGCAAAAGATGAAGAAAGAAGAGAAAGAAGAGAAAGAAGAATAAGACGCTGAAATGCAATGCGAAGTGACAGACTTGGGAAGAAAACGAAATTCTGGTTCTCATGCCAGCGGAAAATCTCATAAAATAAACGCCAGTCGCCCTGATAAAAGATAGAGAGAGGCTTAGAGTATCAGGGTATGAAGATTCTTCTGGATAATCATATCTTGGACTGAGTCCATGGTAGCCTTGAGCAATGTCGTATCGGTGGCATTCGTGTAATGAATGTAGATCTCGCGGTCAGGTATCCGGTTGATACCACGGAATCGATCGGCAAAGTACCGTGCGGCCGCATCGAAATCGGTGTTCGAGCCGGTGAAATCGGGGAAATGTTTGGCTACTGGCGACATATTCAATTTCCCCTTGAACAAGTCAATCTTGTTCAGAAAGAGGATGATGGGTTTCCGTTTGAACCACTCGCCATTGGCGAGGGACTCGAAAAGCATCATGGCCTCGTGCATTTGATTCTATGTCACAGTTAGGAACAATCATCAGATGACTTAGCAAAGGGCAGTACTCACCGCACTCTGGTCTTCCACCAGACATTGATCGTATCCGGACAACGCAACCATGAAGAGAAGACACTGAACACCCTCGAAACAATGGATCCACTTCTTTCGTTCGGAACGCTGTCCACCAACGTCCATCATGCGGAAGTTCATTTGCCCCAATTCAAAGAGGGTTTCCGTGATACCAGTAGACCGCAGACGGGCCTGCAGCATATCTTGGTTGTCGGGTAACCACCCTGGCATGAAAAGACGGTCAATAGAATCGAAGTAGCTAGGACAGAGGTCAGCAATTTGCTTCCAGGAAAGAAAGTAGTTTCCCGGAACTTACTAATGCAGATTGTCATGCAAAGCAAACTCATGTCCTCGTGCAACGGCTTTTTGGACTCCAGCATCATCCCACATAGTTTTCATGGCGTCACGGATTGTCAGATCTGAGAACGCTTCTTCTGATCCCACGTCAGGATCTGTGTTGTCGACGAGCTGGCCCAAAGGCTAGGAAGAAGTCAGTCAAAGCGAATGAATTCTGATGTTCTGTTCTACTGACCTTTGTCGAGTCATGCTCGAAGCTGATATGCTCTGCGTTCATAATATCCAACAGAACCTTGAAGGCGATGATCAGATTGGCATAGATGACGGCGCGCGTTTGATGCCTTTCATCGTCCGGGAAACCACCCGCGTGAATGATGCGCATCTGCTTGATGATTGTGGACTTTCCAGATTCTCCCGCACCTAATCATGATCAATGAGTATGAGGACACCATGGAATGTTTTGGTCAATACGCACCAAGTAGCAGGATCTTGATCGTCCGGTCCATGTTTTTCTTATCACCCTTCAAAACCCTTTCTATCCTAGCATTTCGCTGCACCGCTTCCTTCTCCACAGGATCAGCGGTTTTGGAGCTCATGCAACCCATTGTGAGTTGATAACCGTATTAATCGGATCTGAGGACCGCGTTAGCAGTTGTTATCGCTGCGCAAAGGTATCTCAATATCAAATTCGAGAAAAATGCCACTGATTCTGGAGTGGGTGAATCAGGGGATCATGACGAATGCCACTGACCACCCAAAAGAAAGGCTCAAGACATTGACCGACGGCTGTTTCATATACTGACCTAACAGGGATAAGGTAGGGTTGATATGTATTCTGTTTCGCAAGCAGTGTCAGCTTAGACATGCCATTGACGGGACCCATCATTTCCCGTTTATATCCCAGAGTAAAGTATGCAACATACAGGTGAGACCCAAAGATACTTGGGATCAAACGATTCAATAATCGAAGTGAACACGCTCCTGCGTTTGGTTGTGTCGCGAATAGCTCCGACGACTTCCGGGGACGATCAACTCCCAGGAATTATATCCAACACTCTTTTGTTATATAAGACAGCACAGCTGACTAGGGATTGTATAAAGAGTTTTCGATACCGGATCGAGGCGATGCGACGCGAAATCGACACTGGCCTGGAGAAGGGAGAAGGAGAGACGCGGGTTGTGATCAACGACGAGCGGAAGAAGGGGGATACTCTTTTCGGTCCCCTCGTAGATAATCGACGACTTCGGGCGGGCGCAAGGTATTTTTTTAGCCGGTGACACCTGCGTGGTTGACTGCAGCGCAAATCGAGGGTATTTGCAGCGAAGAACGGGGCTCGGATTGGAGGAAGAGGACGATTATTGCACTGCCGCTGTCGAAGCGGGTCTGAAGCAGTAGTCAATACGACAGGGATGTGTCAGGATCGAGTTATAGCGAGGCGAAGAAGAAGAGAAAGAAGAATAGAAGAGGTGAAGAAAATCACCATGAAGAAGAGTAGGAATTAAAAAAAAAAAAAAAAAAAAAAGAAAAGAAAAGAGAAGAAGAGAAGAAGTGGAGGAGAGAAGAAGGCCGAGAAGAGCAGTAGCCCGACGGGGAAGTGAGAGAGTCGTACATCTCTCGGAGCCGTCCCACCCAAGTCCACCGGCGGGGGGGAGGGGGAGGGAAGAAAAAGATGCGATCGAGGCGAGATGTTGGTATTGTTTTTGTTGTACTATGTATTTTATCTTCATGAATTGGATTATATTTCTTTTTCTCTTTCTTTCCCCCCTTTCTTTTGTACATAGTACGGAGTAGAGTACAAATCCTAACATCTATTCTCGGAATGGTGACATCTTCACGGATGATTGACTTGTACTGGGTATGGATGGTACAATCTCAGCCCAAAATACAAGTCATTCAGGACAGCCCTGACAGAGCCATTGAATAATAATAACATTCTTTCTCCCATTATGACCTGAATTGCTGCCCACTCATGCTGAAAAGCCCCAATTGGCGTACAGTGATCGGCCATTCTAGGTAGGAAATTATCTTCAATAATCCCATTTTATTGCGGTCCACGAACTCTCTTTGTCCAGCTGTGAGCTGCAGGATTGGATTATCTCTGCTCCCAGGATACTCTATTTGCTTACCGATACTAGTACAACAGTAGAGCAGGAGATACTTCTGGTTCTACATACCTGACAAATTCCATTGTTCGCCAGCATCCAATCATTCAACGTGGACATCCAACCTTACAGAGAAGATCAGCAATTCATCCAGACATGGGCCAAACCTTACTTTCTGACAATTGTTATTCTTTGTTGGACAATGAGATGTATCTATTCCTTTGTAGGTACAAGTACTATACTTTGTGCTTTGTATACTTGAATATCACCATGACTTATTCGCATACTTCGTACTTTCACTGTAATCTGATACATGTACCTGTACATCTGCATGTTTCTGGAAGCCGCGTGGGGGCCTCGGGCTCGGGCTATCCGGCGTTCCGGTTTCAAGTTCCGCACCCGTCGCGCGCGCTAAATAAGGGTATTACCTTATGGTTACAGTACATTGTACATGTCACAACAGAAGTTCAATAGAGCAGATGTGATATATACAAGGGACTGTAGGCACAGGTACCACTTTATCTAATTTCATGCAGGAATCACCTGCATGTGTCCTCCAGATAGGATGTATAACGCTCGTACTCTGCTCCCACAAGTACTTGTATATCCTCGTACAGACATACAATACCGCGGGTCATCGTGTATGTTGCGCCATCAGGTCGCGCGACCAATCAGCTCGCAGCGGACGGGGTTGTCTTCATCAAGATCAACTCTGCAGAAGTTAAGACTGCCGCGCCACGGAAGAACAACCCGGACATTTGTACTCTTTCGTTTGTTGGGCGGATCAGACACCTTAGCGATATTTTGATGGACAAGCGCGCTCCGTAATCTATCGTATCTGACTCGATCTATGTTATACCCACTCTGTGCTAAGATGCCAAAGTACACTGTGCGTGGTCCGGTACAACGGTGGTAGTACTCTCTTTTTTCTCAATTTCACGGGCGTCGATTCCCAAGAAATCAGGAGAAAAAGTATTCAATCCAGAATGTTCCGTACATGCGTGCCCCCGGCACATGACCACATGACTCGGATAGAAGAATAATGTATGTATGCAGTTCTCCGCACCACGTGTTTGGCGGACATGTTCCCGGTCGCTGCTCTCCCCGGGTGGCGCAAAACCTCGTCTTGGCACTCCACTCCTGTCATGTGTCAATCTCTGGCCCGGTAATTTTCCTCCGTCCTACAGAGTACCGTCTTATTAACTAGGTCTCCTGCTTAATTTCCGTGACAAGGGATGCTATTTCTCTGAACTCCACTGCAGAACCTGGAAAGACCGTTGAAAAGGGAAAGGACTTGGTCAAAATTAAGCATTCTCCACGGACAGGGGTTCCTTTTTCTTAATTCTGCAAAAATAATAATTTACATTGGCTGCAGACCGGTAAAAGGAGTTCGGAGATGAGGATGCATTGGCCTGAATTTTCGCCGGCATTTCTCAGCCTACAACATACCCGTGTTGATCTTTGCCCAATGAGTTGAACCTTGCGGTCTCTGCCGAGAGAAGTCCGGGTCTTTTTGGCGGATTCTATCCGTGTTCTGCAAACTGCACAAAACAGGGAACAGAGGTACTTGTCCATGATAGTATAGAGGGTACTCCGTACTGCCACTGTGCTCCAGCCAGCCAGATATCAGTGCGGAGTTCAAGGTCTCATGCAGGGTGAGTATGCTTTTTGTTCAGGAGCACCTAGCAATAGGTTTAATAGAGTACGAGCCAATACCACTATGCGCAGTTGTCGTAGATGCAACGATATGCAGATACAATAGGGGCACCTCGGTAGAGAGGAAAAGCGAGTCTCCTACTCTATAAGCAGCACTGACCAATGACAGCGGGAACTGCCGTACAATCAATAGCTCGTCCTTATCGGTATCTAAACACATGGCCATAAGCTCCTGAATCGCACGTGGTTCGATTTGGAGTTCAGTAACTAGGAATAATACTCCGTTGTTAATAATTGCTGATGGGTCCTACCCCATATCCGTTTCCAATCGTGAACCATTTACCGTTACCACTCATTGGATTTAAGGTTATCAAAGTTGTGGACCCGGGGTTTCAAACAATCGAACTGTGGTTACTTTCTCCGAAACTCCAACAACCCCAGACTTTCATATTCTCAAAAATGGGCGCTTCAATGATGATGTTCTCGATCCTGAATTCATTTTTCGACCGCCTCTTGGCTGACTCATCCGAGGCAGGGCATGTGACTCTGCATCACCATCACCACCGTTATTAGAATCGCCTTCACCACTCTTAATATAACTTTACGCTCGAGTCGTGGTTTTAACGCATTGGGTGAGTTGGTTAAGTGAAGCCAACTTCAATGCTATTTTGACCGAATACCGTATATACTTTGACTTCCCTCGTGCCAAGTGGGTTAGATGTCTCGTGATTGCCCCTGGAAGTACACCATGTCCAACTTCAAGTGCGTTGAGCACAGCCTCTATTCTCATTTTTATTCCGTTTGAGACTAAATTTACTAGGAGCTCGGATGAGCTTGAAACGGCGTATCTCATAGACGAAGTATCACCTATTGGGGATGAAGAGCATCCACACCCCCATAGATCGTCGCGAGTTGGTCAATTCACCGCCGATGGCCTCTTCCGACATCCCATTAGAGCTATACCTGATAAACATCGAAAGCGATTGTCTACTCTGCTTCGATTGAGTGCAGCTTTACTGTTGGCAATTGGTGGTTACTTTTTCTGGAACTTCTTTTCTGGTACCGACTCTCACCTCCTTCCCCCAATCGTTACTCTTATCGCTAATATAGTCAAAATATAGAGATACACCGCAGATGCGAGAACTCACCACGGCCTGATGCCCCTACGCATTGTGAATCCCCCGAATGTGTCCACGCGGCTTCGGAAATCCTCTATAATCTAGACCCCAACTTCGCCAATATTGACCCCTGCGATGACTTCGACCAATATGTCTGCGGAGGTTGGCGAGCTCGTCATGATATGCGTCCGGATCAAGGGTCCATTTTTGCGGGCACTTCAATGGCAGAGAATGCCCAGACGCGGCTTCGTCACATCCTGGAGGCTCCGGACGCACCGCCATCGGAAGATAAAGAGAACTTTGGCAAATTGAAGGCGGCATATAAAGCGTGCTTGGATGAGTCCACTATCAGCAATCGCGGCAGCAAGCCGCTGGAGCACGTGTTGGCCCAATTGGAGGACGTTTACTCCGTGAAGGGGGTTTCCGACCGGGATGTCAAGAAAAACCTAACCGATGCGGTACGGCAACTTATAAAGTTTGACGTTGAGGCACTGGTTGTTCCATTTGTTTCAGTAAGGAACCCTATTTGGCTATTCAAAAATCCCTTGCGTTTTAACTTCGCTGACATGTACAGCCCGATGATCGTGATCCGGACTCTGTCGCCATCTTCGTTGTCCCGGTAGATGAGATCGGGCTCCCTGCTAAGGAGTACTATAATAACACGGATACCGTGGCCGAATATACCAAGGTTGTTGAGAAAGTACTAGGAAGCTTTGTTTCGAGCAAAGCGAGTATCAAGGATGTTGTGACGTTTGAGGCAAAACTCGCCAATGTCACGCCTGATACGCAGACCCGCGAGGATATCACAAAGTCTTACCACCCTCGAACCATCAAGGAAACCGAAACTCTGTTGCCGGAGATCTCATTGTCTGACATTATCTCGGCACTGGCCCCATCCGACTACAAGAATGATCGCTTGATTTTGGGTTCGCCATCATACATGGAGTCTTTGTCGAGTATCCTAAGCGAGACGTCGCGCGAGACTGTCCAATTTTTCTTCAAATGGAAGATAATCCAATCGTTTGCAGACAGTGTTGAGGATCCTAAGGTCCGACCGCTCCGGGAATTTAACAACAAACTAGATGGCAAGGGTCCTCAAGCCACGGAAGAGAGGTGGCGTAAATGTATCAATGTGCTCGATGGGGGTCTTCCTTGGAGCTTGAGTCGATTCTATGCCCTCGACTCCTTTTCCCGTGCGTCCAAGGAACTTGGCGATCAGGTCATTTCCGACATTAAGGAGCGCTTCGTATTCACGTTGGACCAAACCTCTTGGATGTCGCCTAAGGTGAAGAAGCTGGGTATCCAAAAAGTCGGTAACATCGCTCAGAAGATTGGATATCCCACCAAGAGCCCGGATGTAATGGACCCATCCGATGTCGAAGAGTATTATCGGGACTTAAAGCTGTCCGATAGGACTTTCTTTGAGAACCAACTGGCCACCGCGGAATTCCAGATCCAACGACTATGGTCCAAACTGGGCAAGCCTACTGATCGGAATGAGTGGGACATGAGTGCCCCGACCGTCAACGCATATTACAACACGCCTGGCAATGAGATTGCCTTCCCGGCTGGAATCATGCAGTCTCCTGTGTTTTACGGACCGTCCGCACCTTTGTACTTGACTTATGGTGCTTTTGGAGCTGTCAGTGGACATGAGCTTTCACATGGTGAGTATTAATCGTTTACTTTGGGCTGAAGATGAAATCGTTAATAACTACTTTCAGCTTTCGATTCAAGCGGCCGCCATTACGATGAAACTGGCAATTATACCGATTGGTGGGATGAAAAGACAGTGGCTGGATTCGAGGAGCGCGCACAGTGCTTTGTCGATCAATACTCCGAATTCACCGTCACCGGACCGGATTCGAAGCCACTGCACGTCAATGGTCGCCTGACTCTAGGCGAGAACATTGCCGACGCGGGAGGTCTTGGAGCGGCGTTCCATGCATGGAAGAAGCGCGACGAGTCCAAGCCCGACTCTCTTCTGCCAGGCCTGTCGACGTTTAGCAAGGAGCAATTGTTTTTCGTCTCGTATGCTAATTGGTGGTGTAGTAAGACGACGAAAGAGGCGGCCGAGTCAGCTATTTACAATGACCCACATGCGCCTAAGCCTGCTCGGATTATTGTAAGTCCCTCCAACGTTTTCATTTTCGGATAGGCTATGGGGCTAACGGGACCATAGGGAACCATGGCGAATTCTCGGGAATTTAAAGAAGCGTTTCAATGCTCGAGTCGCGAGCCTGTCTGCAAGCTCTGGTAAGTTTGCATAGGCTTCACGAGGTTATTATTGTAACGAGTTACGGGCTACATACAGTACTTGTATGATGTTATGCAGTGGACGGGGGTACCTGAATCATACACCTGTTACATGTACGGAGTAGTTCTCCTTTTCTGGTCATGTGGTTCGAGCCAATATGACGACGGTTATTTTCCGAGACTTTCTTCGATTTTATTATGACTCCATAAGATTCTATTTTTGCCTGGAGCAGTGGCAGTTAACGGCCGACAAAAGGGGGAAAAGGGAGGATATTCCCCTAATAGTCCGGCCGGATCTTCAATAGTCATTCGGAGGGCTCCATTGGGATGCGCCGGAGGAACGCTTTTGCTGCTAAGAATAAATAGATGCTGGTGATTTTAATATGATATGACTGGAGAACGCCTCAAAAATCAGCTCCGATCAGCCCCAGTTTCAATTCAGGATGTTTTGTATGGTTGAGATTCTTTGCAGCCAGCATAGCATACTTTCTGATGATACACCTGCATTCCATCCTACATAGTACAGTAATAGTAGTAATAACACCACATCACTGCTCATACATATTGACTCCTTTGTTTTCCTATCTAATCCCTGTATGAATGTGCCCCTGTATACTACTCCGTACAGATTTTGTCCATATATACAGAGTATCCTCTGCACTCTCGCCCACTGCCCCCCCAAAAAGGTAAACGAACCGCGTGACTTTCTCTTTCTCTCCACCGCGCCGTTTCTTTTTATTTCCTCGGTCACTCTTTTTTTCACTTTTCTCCTCTCTTCATCGTCAATCGTTAAACAGATCCAACCCGAGAGATTCAATCTTCAGTTCGCCATTCCCTTTTCGACCGTCGATCGCCGTCTCTCGCTCTTTTCTTGCCCCCGAAAATCTGCCATTAATTAATCTTCAGATGGAGATCTACACCGTCGCGCACTCTTAGCGAGTTTAGCCTACTTCGCTTGTTCGGCCAGCGTACATCATATACGAACTGCTGCTACCGCTACTCCCCTCCTTCCAGGCCTGGTCGGTCATGTCGTGTCACGAGTACGAATTCGGGTTCCGGCTTGCGCTGTCTATGCGCTAGGTTCATCTTTTCCCTCGCGAATTGGTTTCCTTTCTTTTCTTTTCTGCTCTGGGACTTCGTTTCGCCGCGTGTGTGAGACCGAGGTCTTGGTGAGATAAAAAAGCAAAAAGAGAGGACGGAAAAAGAAAAAGAGGAGTATCCCGTCGCGGGTTTTGACGCTCTTTCTATTTTTTATTTTTATCTTTATTTTTATTTTTGTACAGGCAATTTCTTTGCTGAAGCTTGAATACGACACATTATTCCGCGATGGAGGAACGCCAAGTTCGCGATCCCCCGACAGATACCCATGCGTCGTCCTTCGTTCAACCCGCCGGATTCCGTTCTAGTGTGAAACCCTCCGGTAGCGCAACAGAGTCGCCAATTGCGATATCCAATCTACGTCGCGCGAACACAGTAGCACAAGGGGGAGGGAACATCTCGAAGAACAATTTGGAATCATCGGCGGCGGCCAGCGAGAAACCCGCAGAGGTCTCGCAGCTGCGTAGCAGGGACAGCCATGAGCTTCTTCAGAAATCCTTGTCGCCCAAGCGGTCACTCACGCAGCGTGGTCCGCGGGATGTGCCGGCGAATGGCAGGGGAGGATCGCATTTCACCGTGGGTAGCGTCGGTCAGAACGGGAAAATATTTCTTAGGTATTGCTTGTCTTGACCGTGGTGGCTCTGTATAGCAGAGAGGAAATAAGAGGCAGTGCGAGAAAAGCAAAGGGCTGACATGACTATTTTACACCGGATTAGGCCGATTCGAAACCCGTCCGTAAAAGAACCTCGCGCACAACAACAACAACAACAACAACAACAACCCTTCTCGTCCTCGACAGAGCCGTCGCAAACCGAGCGCCTACATCCGAATACTGCGCACAGTGATGGCCAAGGTGCCAATGATTCCGCTCGTTGGTCGAACTCGCAGTTGTCCGAATCACAGCCGGACGTGACTCGAGAAGAGAGCGTGGTCGATGATGGCGAGTCGGTCGTCACGGAATCAGCACGATCTGAATACCGTCAGCGCCAACGACCGCATTCCTTCTCCACCATCTCGGAACATCAGTCTACCTCGAGCATCAGACCTCGTGGGGAATATCACCGCATCGTCATTGACAGGTCGGATGATCGACGGAGGAGCGACATTGCAGAGGAGCCTTCTGTCTTCCCAACATTGGATGTTTCCATCCCCAATTACCGGTTGGGTTTGCCGCAGTTCAATAACACTGGAAGTCCACCCCTGCAGAGCTCGCGTGGGTCGACCCAAGACCACTTTCGCGCATCACCTCTTCTTGGCGAAAATCTGAATAGTCATCCGTTGTCCAATGTCTTGAGTGATTCTGTGGTACCAGAGAGACCGTCGTTCGTTTCCTCCATTTTGTCCGGTACTGGTGTAGAATTGGGTCCAGGTCCCACGGCGACGGAAGTCCCCATATTCTACGAGATGAAGGAACCAATCGAGCCTTCTGTCTTCGAAGCCCTAGTTTCAGACATGGACGACGAATCAGTGGTTCGGTATATCCCTGGAACGAGGGAGCTCAGCGCCGCGACTCCCGCGCGCATTGTTGCGCAAATCTCGTCGGAGTCTTTCATGGACTATGAGCTCGTCTCAGACTTCTTCCTCACCTATCGTTCCTACCTTTCTCCTAGTCACCTTCTCCGCCTCCTACTTGCTCGACTACAGTGGGCAATCAACCGCTGGCAAGATGACGGACGGATCATTCGTATCCGCACGTTTGCGGCGCTCCGCCATTGGATTTTAAACTATTTCGCCGATGATTTCGCAGAGAACTATGAGCTCCGGGTTTACTTTTGTGAGATCATCAACATGCTTTATAGCGATGTTAGATCCCGGGAAAACGGTGGAACAAGCGACTTGAAGATCCTCATTGATCTTAAGCGTTGCTGGCATGGCAAGTGCGCCATGATCTGGGATGCACCGGAGCTATCGTCCGCATATTATCACCAGGATAGCCCTGTTGTTCCAGGGGGCTCAATTGAGACCGTACATAGCGATAAGGGTGAACCCACTCAGCACTTCAGCCAGCCTGGGTTGGCCTTAAGCACAGGTGACGATGGTGCTTACCCGGTCAACGTGGATGCTGGTCAAGAACCTGTTTTGGCGCAGCATTATCGAAACCATTCCGGGGCCACGAACCAAAGCGCCCCGGTGACCGCCCAGAGCGATGACCATTGTCTTGCGACATCCTGCTCATTCCCACCCAAATCCCACAGACGTCCTTCGAACCCTCCTCCCAAGACGGCACCGCATCCTGTGCCTCTCTCGCCAGCAAAGTACACCCACACTACTCAACCGCCCAAGTCGTCAGCAGCGGCTTCTTCAAAACGCCGTCCATTTTATACCCATGCCCACAAGCGCAGTGGGAGCTTCTCTGATTCGGTCCGGGATGATCGCGCTCCGTTGCCATTGCTCAAACTTGACCAGTGGGGCATCGGTTCGCAAGAAGTCCTAGACCCTGCAAGCTTGATTCGAGGCACCTTGTACCCTCCCGCTGAATCCTACATGATAATGATGGCGCCGGCGTCACCGCCACTCCCGTTAGGCTCTGTCACTCCTGCCCTGGAGCGTCAAAGCACGACCGACGGGACGTCCAAACCAACAACTTCAGGCTCGGGTGTCAAGACCATAATCGGATCCATCCGCAGAGCGATAAACGGCGCGAAACATGGTAGCCAGAGTATCTCACGACATACCCGGGCATATTCAGGGTCACCCTTGCGAGGGAAGACGTCGACCCTTCCGAATAACGTCGCTTTCGGATCAGACTACTACCGGGATCGCAAGACGAGTGCGCAGGCCAAGAAACCGACACGGATCGATACTCTCTGCGATGAAGTCCTGAAGCAGTACCGTCAAGTTATTGCGGAGCAGGAAGACACGAAACAAGATACGCCGCAACAAGAGGTTTCTACGCTTCGTCTGCAAGTACCTCCATCGAGGATTGGCTCGCAGGCCAGGTCACAAAGCGGGTTGACGATGGGGAGTGAATCGATTGTTATTGTAGATGATACGGGCTTGGACATACCGATGGTCTCCGGGGCGAACGGTGAGCCTATTGTCGATTTTGAGCGGTCGCCGGGTTTCCTGAACGCGGGGAATGGTACTGCAACTCCGAAGACGAACTCTTTGCGCGTCCCGTCTACCCGCGGAGACGATGAATACTCCCTGCGAATCTTCTACGACGACAGAGCTCCTGCGGGACCACCACACCAGCCATCCAAGACATTCTACAATGATTCCGATTCGTCCGCCTCACGGAGGTCGATTTCCATTGGACACGGATCGTCATTCCGCAAGAGGACATCACCCTCACTCCGTCTCCGGAAGTACGCATCTTTCCAAAGTATCATCTCGAGACGTCGTCCGGCCGCCAGCGCGAACGGGGAGCCAGTCCCGCTAGTTGCTGACTTGAGCGTTCTCCAGGATGAACCGGAGACGCCTACGGGCCCAATTCTACGTAGACGCCCTGGCGGTGATTTGCGTAAGATGCAGAACGGCAAAAACCGATTGTCTTACCTGAGGTCAAGATCAACCATCTCCGTTGCTGAGAGCGACCTCACTGCTGCTTCTGCTCGAGATGTGCAATCGAGACGGCAGACTAGTCTTATTCCGCCTAACCCGCGGTACTCCCTTGTCCAGACGAATTCGAGCCAGGATGTAAGGCGTTCGTTTGAGGCTGCTATTGCCAAGTTTGCGCAGATCCCTGACGAAGACGATGGAGGCGTGGAGTCAACATTACTGAAGTTGGAGGGCAAGTGGGATGGGTCTGAGACCCCGAGAGCTGACGGGGAGGGGTCCTCGTCTGCGTCTCATCATCGCAATGTACCTCTCGTGGTACGGCAGAACGGCAATGATGATGGTTTCCAGAGACGGCCAACTTATCTTGCTGACCCATTGACGTATTCACAAGTTCGGGAGAGGATGCGTCCAATGCGACCTTATTCGGATTCTGTTGCGGAATCGGAAGAATCGTTTTCTTCTATACCCCTGCTCGAGCGTGGACTGAGCGATGAATCGATGAAGAAGCCTCCCGCATTGACTCGGGTTGCTACTAATCCCGCGGCGACACCGCGTGCCAGTCATACTGACACTTCTGACTGGGATTCATCGCGGCCCTCGATGGACGTCGTCAACAGAACGGAAAGTATCAGCCGTATTCCTCGGGGTTCGACAGTGCCTGTACCCAGACCCCTTGTGCCCCGGGATCGGACTCAGCTTTCTGAACTGTCCCTTGATGTCATTGATCGCCGAGAGCTATTGGAGGGACGTCCCTCTACGGATTCCGCTAGGCTGAGTAGGTCGTCGTATGGGATCCCGCCTCATCCTCTTGCTCAACCTCCGTCTCCCCCGATGACCATCCAGAACCCGCGTTCTGTTACTTCTTGGGCTACGCCGTTGGATCCTGTCATCGTCCAGGCTCAGCCACTTACACCCGATCCGTCTCCCAGTCGCAGGGACGCAGAACCGGGTCCCTCTCGATCCATCGGTATGCAGCAGGACGTGCTTTCAAGATCCGAACACGGCCAACAACAACAACCAAGCCCCGTTCCTGCGCCTGACGTGGACCACGTGCCTTTTATCCTCGCCTGTGAATCGCAGCTCCTCGCCCAGCAGTTAACACTGGTGGAGATGGCAGCCCTGAGCGAGATCGACTGGCGCGACCTCGTCGAAATGCGCTGGAGCAGCGGCTCTTCGACGAACCTGAGCTGGGTACAATTCCTCACTTCCGAAGACCACCGCGGCATCGATCTAGTGGTAGGCCGTTTCAATCTGATGGTGAAATGGGTTCTTTCGGAAATCGTCCTCACTCAGGATATCCATGAGCGGGTCCTGACGATTAGCAAGCTCATTCATGTCGCGGTGCATGCGAAGCGGATGTGCAATTACGCTACCATGCTTCAAATCGCTATCGCGCTTTCGTCGATTAACTGTGCCCGGTTGGAAAAGACCTGGTCACTCGTCTCGCCTGAGGACAAGCGGTTACTGAAAGACATGGAAGCGCTCATCCAGCCTGTCCGCAACTTCCACGATCTCCGTGTTGAGATGGAGACTGCGAATCTGCAGGAGGGTTGTATTCCTTTCGTTGGTCTCTATATCCACGACCTTAATTACAACTCGCAGAAGCCAGCGCAGGTTACCACTCAGGCTGGTGAGCCGTTGATCAACTTTGAGAGACATCGCACGACCGCGAGGATTGTGAAGAATCTTCTGCGGTTGATTGATGCGAGTACGAAGTATGCGTTTGAGCCTGTGCAGGGTGTTATTGAACGGTGTCTTTGGATTGCGTCGTTGGATGAGGAGGGGATCCAGGCGCGGAGTCGGGATCTTGATTGATCTCCGTTTCTTGTTTATTTTTTTTGACCTCTTCCCTCCCTTTCTCTTTCTTTCGTTTGTCCTCGTTGCTCTATCGTTGTTCGTTGTATGTCTATGTCGCGTCGCATCTCTTGCATTTCTCGCATTCGTTTCGGTTTTTTGTTGGATTATTGTATTGCATCTCAGCGCAGCACTCGTTCTTGTTTTCTGTTTTTATTTTGCTTTTTCTTTTCCTTTGTTCCGGGTCTAATTGACTAATGTGCATTTCCGGTGCTTGTTGACGATATGGGATTGGGATGGTTGGATGGATGGGATGGATTCGGATGGATTCATGCATATGCATCGAGTATGGGATTTCTTTTTGTCGCATATGGTGTGGTTTTCTGTACTCTATCTATGTGGAATTTTCCTGCATTTTCTTGCTAAGTATACTTGGGGGCTATCCGGGGCTATTTGTTGCATTACTTGATTGGGACGGATGGGGAATAAACAGCATAACTACTGTATCTACAACAAAATAATGGATAATGGTGTACATGTGCCACTGCGCAAAAAAAGTGCACAATTGACTTCTATAATCTCACAAGAAGTTGTACCTCTGACAGGAGCGTGTTTGAGGTTCATTTGTTAGTGGAGCTTTTCTCCCATACAAAAATGCATCAACTGCCACTCTTGACCTACGTAGTGTGAGTTAGGCCGCCCTCCACTCTTCTCTCGTCTGCCTTCTCCTGTTCGTTGCCTCCCGGCTCTTACACTTACTCACACTCATTCACTTCTTTTTTTCGTTCTTTTCCCTCCGATTTTTCCCTCCGATTTTTCCCTTCATGGAGGAATATTCTTTCCTCAATATATTGCGATTCCCCCGGAAAGTTGAACACATTTAGTTGCATGTGCCCGCCCTCCTGCATAACTCCCACCACCACCGACGCCGACACCGCTACCGCCTACCCACGTCCGCTGCCCACGATGGACGACGAGACTCGCGCGGCCTCGTCGCTAGACTCCGGTCGCGACAAGAATAATCTTAATACCGATAATGATAATGACGATGATCTTGGCGCCCCGAATAAAAGACATACTCTTACCACCACGCTACCTGATGATTTGCCCAAGTCGTTGGACGACCGTCGCTCGGTACCAGTGTTTCCGCAGGAGACGGAGATATACGATGCCTGGATGGGTATGTATCCCTTCAATCCCATCTTTGTTACTTGGTGGTATGCTAATAAACGTGTGTTAATAGGCCAGTCCCAATTCCTAACTACCCCCGTGGCCGCAAAACCCCTAACTTTTAACCTCGCCCTGGACGACCACTCGCACGACGACGAACATGACATCCAAGCGCAATACGGCCGCG
This sequence comes from Aspergillus glaucus CBS 516.65, assembly GCF_001890805.1. Taxonomy (NCBI): domain Eukaryota; kingdom Fungi; phylum Ascomycota; class Eurotiomycetes; order Eurotiales; family Aspergillaceae; genus Aspergillus; species Aspergillus glaucus. The sequence continues at coordinate 1,380,692 of NW_019170456.1, forward strand.
GCATGATCGACGTCGACAAAGATGTCGAAAACACCTCACGCCTCGAAGACAGTGACGCCCGGTTAATGGAGATGCTGGCGGCGCAGGCCGCGCATCGCGAAGTCGACTCTCTAGGCGCGGACGAGGATAGTATCGTGGACGACGAGAAGCTGAAGGAGTCGGAGAAGAAGGATATCCTGCAGCGGGGGTTGAATATGGCAGCGAGTAATGGGGATGTGGAGCGGGTGAGGAAGTTGTTGAATGGGAAGGCTAGGGGGTTCGTGGATGTGAATATGCCGGATGAGGAGGGGACGGTGCCGTTGATTTATGCTAGTTGTTTTGTATGCCCCCTCTTTATTGAATGGCTTTTGGTTTATTTGGCTAACTGTAACAGGGACACCAAGATGTTGTTTCGGAGCTTTTGGGCGCCGGCGCGCATGTCGACCAGCAGGATCGCAACCAGTGGAGCGCGTTGATGTGGGCTATGACGAACCGACACAAGACCATCGCCAAGATTCTTTTGGATCATGGAGCGTCGCCGGATATCAAGTCGTCGTCTGGTGGGACGGCTTTCGATTTTGCGCAGCCCGGGAGCGAGATCTCCGAGTATCTGAATGAGAATGGATACCATTTTGGAGGCGCAGTTGATGATGATTTCTACGATTCTGGATTTGGGCATAGCCGGTTCGAAGAGGAGATTGCGGAAATTGGGATGAAACGGCGCATGATGATGGAAGAGAGTGCTATTAACTTGGAGGTTGATTTGTCCAGTCTTGGGCTTGACGAGAAAATCGAGGTGAGTTGTTTTATTCTATATATGGTTCTGCTAAGCTAACCTATATGTTTTTTATAGTCTGCCGACGACGAGGATATCGAGGACGACCAACAAGAGTTTGCTTGGGACAAGTGTTTGCACGATCAAATGTTTGTGTTCCAGGATAACGAGTTGGAATGGATATTGGATATCATCATCACCAACATGACGCCGCAACGATCGCCCTCTCAGAAGCCGGTCCCGGCCAACCTACTCTTCCTCAGTGCGCGATATGCCCATTACCACGCTAGCGAAGAACTGCTAGAGCAACTGCTGGTGTCGGCTACCGAGAAGATCAACGACGTGGTGGAGCGCCATCAGTGGGATATGACGATACTGGCATTTTGGATGTCGAACGCGACGTTGCTGCTTCACTACCTGAAGAAGGATACTGGGTTGATGGAAGCTACCGTGGATTTCCAGCAGCATCTGGCGGAATTGATCAATGAGATCTTCATCCTGATCATCCGGGACGCTGAGCGTCGGATGAACAAGGTGCTGGAGCCTGCTATGTTGGATCATGAGACGATCCCCGGCCTCGAAGACGTACATTTCCAGAACGAGTGGAAGCTCTTCCGAGGCAAGTCCAAGGCGAAGCCGCCAGAACCGGCGGAGAAGCGTTTCCGACCCCCGTCACCGCGGCGGCGCGCCCAGATCTCCCCGCGCAATATCACATCGCTCTTATCCTCGACGCTGTTTGTGCTTGATTTGTATGATGTGCACTCGGTTATCACGACGCAAATTCTGTCGCAGCTGCTTTACTGGGTCAGCGCGGAGATCTTCAACCGTATCATGACCACGAAGCGATACCTGGCGCGGACGAAGGCAATGCAGATCCGGATGAACATCTCGGCACTGGAGGACTGGGCGCGGGCTAACAACCGCCAACCGGAACATTATGAGAACGGGTCGACGACGTGTACTGGCGAAAGCACCATGGACGCAGCGCGGCGACATCTGGCTCCCGTGATCCAGCTTCTGCAGTGGCTGCAATGTTTCTCGTCGCTGGGCGACGATTTCGAATCGCTCGTGACGACTTTGCTGCAACTGCAACAGTTGACACCAGCGCAGCTTCTTCACACGGTCAAATCGTATCGACCGGAAGTTGGCGAAAAGGGCCTTACCAAGCCGGCAATGCGATTCCTCATCGATCTCCAACGCGATTATGACCTGCTATTTCGGGAGCAGGAAAAGATCCAGGAGAACAAAGCCAAAGCTGCCGAAGGCGCTGCTGCACAGTCGGCTCCCACAACAACGGAAGGACAATCACGTCCTCAAACACCTCCACCAAAAGACACGCCGCAGGGGCACGGCTCACCCGCAGCAAGAAGCATGGCCTCACCGGGTTCGATACGATCAGGGACGGCGGGACGATTCGACGACCGCAGCACTACTGAGCTGTTTTTGGATCCGTCTATGACACTTCCCTTCTCCTTGCCTACTAGCACGGATATGTTGATTAGCTATGGTGCTGGATGGGGCGGGACGAATCGTGAGCGCGCGAGGAAGTACATTCCTACTGTCCCGCCGGAAGTGCTGAGTCGGTTTGATCGGGAAGCTTGATTTCTTCTTGGTGAACAAATTAACTGCAAGTGATATCTGAGCAAGTGATACCCGGTGAGGTTTTTATGTATGTATGTGCATGTAAAAGGGTTGCTTTGGGAGTATTTTGTCGTATGTACCTTGGGACGACAAAAGTCATATCTTGCTTACTTTGCTTCTTTTTGGACGTATTTATCTACTTTTCAAGGTAGGAAAATCTCGAATGAATCATGATAGACCTCGATCCGTCCGTATTGAGCACATGTGACTCGCCCTTTTTTCTAGGGGTCTGGCCCGTTCCCAATCCGGACGATTTCCAGGACGCGCAGCCGTGGGGCCGAGTTATGCATCTAGCACAAGCATCCACGGAGAACTGCCGCATTGTCTATTTCACTCCGTGCTTTCGTACTTTCACTGAATAATCGGTCCGAGCCGAAGAAATTAGGATTTGCTTACAGTGCATAAACTTTGGGCCGGAGGAATTCTTATCTTATTAGCGAGGCTAATCCACTCTCGTCGTCAGCTCCAGGCGTCGGTCCACGCAATGGACGTTTTGGGGCTGGTCCACCGATGTTTCTGGCTGTCGGGATAACCTCGGCATCTCCATTTTTGGTGTTTTTCTCCCTTTTTGGGGGGAGCTTAGTGAGGATCCAGAGTGCGAGGGTTATCTTAATATGCAGTGCGGCCTTGATTCTACCACATTAAATTGAATGCTGTGTGGGAAATCGTTCCTGGCTTCCCGTCTGCGCTTAGCGGTTAGTGGGTAGTGGGGACAGTCCCGATGTGGTAAGCGGCGCTTAACCCCTTCCTGTTTGGGACCTTGCCCGTTTGGGAAATCCCCTCTTCGTCTCGTCTTCTAGGCTTCGATTTTCTTATTTTTGTCCTTTTCTGCTTCCTTCAATTTTGCATCCAGCGTTGTTTTCTTCCCTTTTTCTTCTTTTAACGATATGATGATAGTAATGACGACTGGCCGCATATGATATTGACGACAATTTATTGATGTTCTTGCTTGTTGATCATGGACAGCACTTGATAGCACATCATTGGAGCTTACACCTGTCTCTATCATGCTGCTCACCTTGAAACCTCCAACTCCGGCTCATATGGCGCAGAATGGGATCAAAGGTCCCTCCCACGAATACTCCGTTATCCGCCAATCCATCCCCTCGTTGCGCGACTCGTCTGTCCCGTTTCGTCAGCCCTCAGTTCCTTCTTCCCCGAATACAACCACAACTACGAACACGGCCCCTTCCTCCACAAACATGGACTCATCCTCGCGCAGAAGTCTACCTCCGCCGCCATCTAGAACCCTACCGCCCCCGCAACTGACAGCTGCACACACGCCTCCACAACTCCCTCCCCCCCCGCCATCGTCGCAATGGCACTCCGCAGACAAAGATCCGTCGATGCATTTATGGTTGCGGGCAAGAGCAGAGGAAGATCGGAGGAAACAGGAGGAGGAGAAAGCGAGGCAGGAGACGCTGAGGTTGGAACAGCGCGTGGTTGAGCATAGTATGCTGCGTGATGCGTTGCAGGCTGGAGTACCGCCCCATATGGTTCCGTTGATTTTTGCCGGGATTAGTGGGGGTGGGCTTCCGCAGGCTGCGATTGATTTGGCGCAGCAGTATGTGTCGCATCCGGTGGCACAGGGACAGGGTCAGGGGCCGGGGCCGGGGCCGGTGGTGGCTTCGATGCCTCCTCCGCCCGCTCCTCCTGCACCTCCGCCTCCGCAGCATCACCAGCATCAACCTCAGCACCAGCAGCATCACCCGCATCACCATTACCACCAATCTTCAGGGCCGGATATGCCACCATCTACGTTTCCTCCTCCGCCCCCGCCGTTTTCGCACCGACACTCGCATTCAGGGTCGATAGACTTGCGTCGGCATTCTCATTCCGTCCCGCCAAACACACTATATAATCCACAGCCGCCAGTTCCGTCTCCTGGAGAGATTTTGCCATCACAACCGCCTACCATATCCCGGGGCTCATCGCCTGTTAGGCAGCCTCTCGGGCAATCTCCGTTCCCTCCCAGTGGTCCTCCTTCGTCTTCATCTTTGCCTCAGCCTCCAATCCCCCCCGGCAATAGTACACAACAGTATGCACAAGCACCACCCGCCTCAACACCTCAATCCATCGCGAACAAGGAATACCAGTATCGACCACGTCAATCAACCTCTATCTATTTCCATCATTGGGTCCCGCCAGGGCAACAGCCGCCGTCTGGAAAGTCGCAAGAGTACACGCCGGGCGGGAAAGCACCCCAGGAGTCCTCTGGAGGAAAACCGTCAGATAGGGAAGAGCCCATCCCAGCATCATCACGTGCCCACTCACGGAGCGTCTCAGAGGACCACAGCTCTCCAAGTCGGAAACGGAAGGCCCAAGGCTTGCATCAGCCGGCACCGATACCGTCGTCTCGCTCGCGGCAGAGTTCGATCGTTCGTGACAGCGTGCAATGAGACTAGCGGTATGTTTCATTGTCTGCAGATATGCATGATGAGTATGATGACCGCATGGTTGTGGCACTTCTGATGCGAAGAGCGCTGAACACCCAGCAAGGGCAATGTCTATCACGTGATGATATATACACCCAATGAGCTATTGAGGACTAGCTACTGCTTTATGGACTTGCATCTAGCAGTTAAATATTGATAGCGGCGGATACGTACCTCATATGATACTTATGAGGCTCATCTAGTCGGCAGTGGTGACCTATTTGTCTCACGGTCAAATTGGTCCCAGACTTTCCCTGCTGCTGTGCATCTGTGGTCTATCTGGACACTCCAGAGTTGGATACATGATCTGGAGAAAGGGATTTGGCCCGCGGCTTGTGTAGACTAATTGTCGATTCGCATACTTAAATGAAAATACAGTGCCAGTACAGTGTCCATATTCAAGCCTTTGATTCTTACTTCGTAACTTGACGTATATTTAACACCATAGTTAATATTGTCGGAAGCCGTCCAAACACTATGACAGACAGTTGCAAATAGTACCGCTCAACACCAAGAAACATGTCAAAATCTGGCTCAGTAGATGATGTAGATTATTATTATTTTTAATGAGACTGCTCAACACTCAGCTGTATACACTCTAATGCCGTTTTTCTTGCACCTGGTTCCTTCCTGGAGATTGTCCGCTCCTTCCTCATTTGGCTCTTTCCCAGAGGTTGCCACACCCTTGTTCCTTCCTAATTTGGCACTTTTCAGTTCCGCGGGCTCCCCTCTCTTTCCTTTTATTACTTCACCTCTCCCGCACCCATTCACTGCTTCTCCTCAACGTTCCACCCGTCCTTTAACCCAATCTCCCACAGAGATTGATATTTAGGGAAGGTGCGATCCCTTGCAACCATGATTTGGGGAACACAGGAATTTAGTATGGGCGGATGTCCAGAACCTCCCCTGTATCAATCCATGGCACACAGTTGCGAAGTTTTCTTCAATGGTCGAATTTAATGACCCATTCCCCCGTTTATCCAGTTCTTGGCCTCCAGCCAGACCTGGACTTCCTGGCTTTTGCCCGTATATCTGCCCGGAATGTCCACCATGGCATGCCCGGACTGCAACGAAGTTGCACCCAAAGAGATCCCGAATTACATCATTGAGAGGATCTTTCCCGTGGTATTTGGGCCGTCCATTTGGGAATGGCTGAAGGCTAAGTACTCGTGGCTGTCGCCAGACACGCTTTCTCGACAAGTTTAACCAGGCAATCACAGCCAGCAATTGGCAGATTACAGTTATTGAAGAACAAGCAGAGGCCTGGAATCAACGGACCGAGGCACACAAAAACCTGGCTTAGGCCTTTGGCCGCATAGCTGCGGCGGCCGCCACCCAGGGACAGCCGGAGATGGCCTGTACCGAGAGAGATTGGTTGGCCGAAGATCTCGATGCCACCACGGCTATGAATAAGAATCTTGAGAAGAAGTTGGAGGCGGCCTGTACCGAAAAGGGCCGGTTGGCAAGAGCATTGAGGGCCTACAAAAGACACAAGACAAAAAGTGCCAGAAGATCAAGTCAGCACTGCTGAAAGTCACCAACGGCTACGGGTGGTTGGTATCGAATTTAAATACGAGCCCTCGACGTGAAATAGTCACCTCTCCTTTCGACGATGTCGAGGTCTCCGGGCTCCATCGCAGACATCAGCCGTCCTCTCATTCCGACGATGTCAAACTCTCCGGGCTCCATCACAGACATCAGTCGTCCTTCTTTCCTTTCGACGATGTCGAACTCCCCGGGATCCATGGCACAAACCACCAAACTACACTACGTTACGGTTGGCCTTGCACTTTTGGTGCTTTCCTGGAAGTTGTCCGCTCCTTCCTAATTTGGCTCATTCCAATTGCCATCCGATAGTTTTCTTCGCATACCTTCTTTCTTTGGAATATGCGCATCCCAGACAGACCAGTGGCCCTGAGTATATGTTCTGCGCCAGTTTATACTAACGTCGAGCACGAGGGTGAGTACATTATACCTATATCTATGCTAAATCGAGTCTCTGACTCTTCTCCTGTAGCTCGTCGCTCTTCCCTGGGCTCCACACAGTTCTATCTCAATTACCTTTTAGTCTAGCGCTCGCGATGCTGTCCCCTTTGTTTAAAACGTTATTTTCTATGCCGCTTGGAAGGCTGTTTTTCGCTACACAAAATGGAGAGTTGTCTCTTCCTAGTACACTATTTGTAACGTTGTTCCTTTCTACACCATTTGGAACATCATTCATTCCATAAATTAGCCTCAACTGACAGACACTACCGCCAATTTGCCCATCATGCTCCACATACCCCGATTGCAACGCTGCTGCGCCAAAAGGCACCCCAGGCTATGTCTTCATAATCCTCGGGTTCTCTCTCGCATTTCTTGAACAGTCCCATCATAAAACATGGGCCCAAGATAAATGGTCGTGGTTCTGACCACCCACACTGTAGATAGTTTCTCTTGCAGCACCTGCTCACATCTTCATCTTAGTTTTTCAGCTCTTCGTGCTCGGTTTCATCCATGGTTGTGAAAAGAAAAGAAAAAGTATACACTGCCATTCTTGTACCGTTAAGCCATACCCTTCCTGCAAGGATATCACTGTCGTCCACAACTATGAGTTGAGCTCTCCGGGCTCCATCGATGCTCCAGATCAAGGGTCATACAGCTATAGACTTGGGAATGATGCCCTTTCAGAATCACTGTTGTTATTTTTGTAATATTGAATTCGCACCAAGTTGGCATCAAAGGCACCGCTTTATTGGCCGATTGGTCTAATGTACACTATCACAAATTTCATGATCATGCATATATACCTTAAGCACCTTTTATTCACTGTATCTACATCTATTAGAAGATATTTAGTCCCAGGATTTCTCGGGGCCCAATTTGCATAACCATCTCCATAATCCTCCGTGAGGACAGACATATGCGGATTCCCGAGACCTTTCGTCCAGAGTAAGGACAACAGAGGGCACTTCAAATCAAGTAGTGACAATCAACTCGTCGGTGTCAGTAAGAGAGAATGTGGCACTGACCATAATCGCTGAATAGGCTTTGCAGTTATGTAAGAGGTGTTTCTTGCCTTTCTCATCGTGTGATCCCTCCAAAAGACCCTGCGGGACAAGATCTACATCTCGCGACGCAAGAAAGGTGAGACTGGGATTAGATCCTGAATCATATTGTGGTAATTTCATATCCTGGTGCCTGAATGGCAAATTTCTTCGACGACACCAGATTTGGCGATATGAGATGGCGATCAAGATTCAAAGAACAGAGACAAAGGAGAGGGTCTGAACCCGATATAATACACTATCGCTACGTGCTGTTGAGAGGACAAAGGGGCCTGATCTAGTAAGTATAGAGTATTGACGATAGCTTCTACAGAGTACTATGATCAAACTCATATCTATAAGGCTGGAATAAATTGCCTCTCAATCCGGCAGTAGCACTGACCATTTAGGAAACTGCACGAAAAAGGAAGAGAGTTGACGTCCCCATCCATCACATGTGATTGGCGAGTCAGCTCAAAGAAACGAACTCCGCGTGGGCCCAGTGGATATCTCGAATTCCTCCGCTGGCAATCAAGAATCGCCGAGCACCAATAACATATGCCAAGATCCAGCACGGGAAGACTTAGCGGTCGATCATTTCCGTAAAAACCCTAAGCGAGTCCGCTTGTTTGGCGGCTAGGATTCACTGCGGCACTTAAGATATGGGTCAATAAAGGGTCTAGGAATTGGGTAGATAAGGTTGGGTTCTTGGTTTATTCCCGTATCCCACTTTTGGGACTGTTGGATGCTCTGGCCTCGATATGGGACCAAATAGTCCATGGTCTCAACAGCGAGTATGGTTGGCATCACTCATGGTCATCTTTGCTGCGTTTGTATATTTGATGTGGTTTGGGATGAATTCGGACCGCGATAATGTACACCCCTTACTCACCCAGCTGATTCCCGCGGGACACTGTACCTGCCAAACATCCACCTCGTTCCAATGCTCAGACTGCCTCTCATGCCTCACCTTAGACGCTTCAGAGAACACATCAACACAGACATACGACTATCACCGCGACGCCCACAATATCAGTCTAGAAAAAGACCAATGCAATGCCTTCTTCCCAGGCCTCTACAAGGACATCCACCGGGGCGTTGAGTATTGGACAAAACGAGCAAGCATAACTACAAAAGACCTGAAAGACACACCCCTCCAAAAAGGCATGGCTCGAGCCAGTATCTACAACGGAGAGCTCTATGTCATAGCCACTTGTGCAAAAGGCGAAGACCACAGGCGCAAAATCGTCGCGACTCTATCGGCCATGTACCGCATTCTATCCGCTACGCCAAATCGCGCTGCGATTCCCAATATCGAGTTCATTTTCTCTGTTGAGGACCGGGTGGACGACGTGAATGCCAATGGACATGCAGTATGGGTGTACTCCAGAAAAGCAACCGAGGAATCTGTATGGCTAATACTGGACTTCGGATTCTGGTCTTGGGGTCACTTAAGCAATGATATCGGGCCTTACTATACACAAGCTATGGATAAGGTGCTCGCTACTGAATCGGGGGTGTCTTTCCATGCAAAAGAAAAGAAATTGGTTTGGCGGGGTAAACCGAGCTTTGCTCCTAAACTACGCCGTGCATTGCTGGATATTGCACGGAGCAAGAAATGGGGCGATGTGAAGGAGTTGGATTGGAGCCGGAAGGCGAATTTTCTTTCTATGGAGGGCCATTGTCGGTATATGTTTATTGCGCATGTCGAGGGTACGCTCCTTCCCCATTCCTCCTGTTCCTTTGGATAGTAAGTGCTGATTGATATAAAGGCCGCGCATACTCAGCATCCCTCAAATATCGCCAAGCCTGCCGTTCCGTCATAATTGCCCATAAGCTCCAATACATCCAGCACCACCACTACCTCCTCACATCCTCAGGACCACACCAGAATTACGTAGAAGTGGAACGCGACTTCTCTGACCTCCCAGAAGCAATGGACTCGCTTCTACAAACCCCTAGAAAAGCAGAACGCATTGCCAACAACAACATCAAGACATTCCGTGAACGATACCTAACTCCAGCTGCGGAGGCGTGTTATTGGCAGGAATTGTGGGATGGTTGGGCGGAGGTTTCGAGGGGAGATATTGAAAGGGATGTGCCGGGGTATAAACGGGGGCTGAGGTTTGAGAGTTTCTTGCTGCTGGGCAGTGGGGATATGTTGCGTTTTTCGTTTTCGGAGTATGAATAATGTAATAAGACGATGTAAATACTCATGCAGATACACATGCACGGCAGTGTATAAAATTCTACTTCCTGTGTATTGATTTTTTGTGACGTTCTTGGTTGATAATGGGGCGAGGGTTGATGTGTGAGGCGAGGAGGCGAGGAGCGAATGGGGTTAGGATGAGTGCACCAATAGATGATTTCTACAGGGCAGTGGTTTATTGATATCTGTATATTGTCCTACAACTATGTGATGAAGTCGAATTTTGAGAACGACCAATGTATATGTTTGAATATTTTATCGAATGCCACATAGGCAACGCTTGTGATAGTAACGTAGGGAGTATGTCATGTGTTTAGGGTAGACGACAGGGGAAACAGGCAAGAAAAAGGAGAACAAGATTAAATGTAAGCAGTAAGGAGGGCAACAGTATATCATGGTATACCAACCAGTAGACTAGACATGATCAAATGGAACAGAAATGAGGGCAGGAATTTAGAAAAACGGAATATGAGAGAGCGGATGACAATCTAAGCAAAGGAATTGGCTGTTTTAATGACCGGATTAGGAGAGCAATGGCAAAGGAGAGGATAGACAGAGTAGAGAGTGGATGTTAAGAATAAGCAGTTTTGGTACGCAGGTAAAGAAACAAGTAGATGAGTATGGATGACGAGGATATATTAATCACTCCTCCTCTTTCCAAGGAGAGGAAATTATATAAGGGATTTAATCCGTTCAAAGTCCGGTCCGGAAGCAGAAGTATCCAGGCTGATACCAGAATAAGCCATTTCCCATGGAAAGGCAAAAAAAAAAAAGAGCAAAATGATTGCCCAAAAACCGTTTCAAATTCCTTTTTCAGGCAATTCGAAACAAATTAGAAGAAAATAAGTCAGAGGCCAAAGGCCAGTATTAAAATCGTATTTCCTATAGGGAGGAAGCTGCCCTTCCGGACCAGAACCGATACCAAGGAATCATGATATGAAAAGCATAAATAAGAGGTATATATAAGTCGGGGGTATTCATGAGAATTAGGATTAAGACCTCCTTTCCTTTTCGGTTCGAAATCGAAATCGTCAAGATATCATTCGGTTGCATGCGTATCCTCTGTGCAGAGGAAAAAAGAAGAGTGATTATTAGGCGTAAAGGTTGTCTCGCCGCACCAGCAACGAATAACAACAGAGGCAAAAGAAAAAAACTGCTGATTGATAAATCATGAAAACTTTTTCCGATGATGGACTTTCCATTCCGCTTTGGCAACTCGCATAAACAGCTCGATATCCTTGATCGGAACCCAACTGGTGAGAACCTTCATGGAATTCTCAAAGTCCGATTCGAGGATAATATCGCGCATGCCGTCAATGAGGGCCGCGGAAGTAGCATGAAGGACATCTAGTCCTTTGCCAAAGGTGCTCGTTTGAGGTTGTTTGGACCCTTTAAGCGGGAGGACCGAATGCGACGGTGTCGGGTCTGCATCGCCAAGGAGCATGAAAACGTCCCAGACCCGGAGTTGGGCCGGGAAGGGGATCGAGTAGTTAAATAATGTTAGATACCAGCGGGTGCCATAAGCCGTTGGCGGGATACCAACTTCGTTTAACTTATTGGCAACCTCACCACCCCCCAACCACTCTCGTTCAAAATCACCAAGGGCCTCCATTAGACCAGAAAAGCCATGTTCGTATAGACGTTCCAGGCCTCGTAGCTGCCAAAGACGGACAAGCATGATAAAAGTGTGCTCTTCATCATAATAAGCAAGAAGTGTTGCAGCCAAGGCTGCCATGCCTTGAACGTAACCGGTATCCGGAAAATATAACGACATGGCATGCAGAACACGGAACAACAACCGTTGTCCACCACGATAGCGTCTGCGGAACATGATATGGCTGGTGATGGTGCGTGGCACATCGATATCGATCTGCACATCGTCCGGCGACGAGACGTACTGGAACTCATGATATGCTTCCATCAACTCCGTTTCACTGGGACTGTCGTTGCGCTTTCTGGCACTTGCCTCGAGGAACGAGTACCATGCTGTTGAGCGCCATCGATCCGGAATACCCTTCCAGGTACGTTCGATGAGTTTCGAACTCTGGGTGTCAAACTCGAACTTCATGCCACCGCCGTCCTTGTTTTTTTTGGACGGTCGAGCCATCTTGGCCCACTTATCCTCCCGCTCCCACTCTTTCTTCCTCATGGTGCGTGCGGCGGCGGAATCGATTCCGTTCGCAGAGCCGACTGCCTCCACAGGCAGCGTGAGCATGTCGGCCGCCTCATCTGTGAACCGGCGATCGCGGTTGTGCGGAAGATGGTTCGCAGCGTGGCGAAATCGCGACGTCGACCGTCGCATTGGCGAACTGTATGTACTCTGGGACGAGGATGGACGGATCGAAGGTTCAGAGAACTTGCGTGTAGGTGAACGTCCGGTGAAGGAGCGGTTGCTTGCCAGGGCCGACGGAGGTCGAATAGAGTGTTTTCGCCGGGGTGTCTCAGACGAAAGAAGCAGACTCGTAGCAACTCGTTGGATCGGGTTGGGCTGTTCCGTAGTCTCGCCGGAGCTCGTTTGGGGATGACGGATGAAACCGTACCTATCGACATCGCCCGCTCCGATGTTCTGCCAGTACTCGATACCACCTGCCAGCTCATTGGTTTCCTTCTTGAGCATGGACTTTCGATCGGGCTTCATAGTCGACATTCGTCTGGACCCAGCACCACTCGGAGCGTCAGAAGCAGACGTTTCCGCTGCTTCTTCCCACAGGACACCATTCTCCATGGCCATCGAGTCGGCCACCTCCGAATCACTCACATTTTCCTCACCCTTTTCGTACATCAGTCTGACACGCCGTGACAGCATATCCTCGTCCGCAGAAATCGCTCGGGATGGGATGCTTATTTGGCGCCTAACACGAAGCGAAGCCGATGGCTTCAGCAATCTTGGCCGGGCGCCATGGAATTGGGGCTGCTGTACGTCACTTTGGTCGTCCGCAGAGGAGGCAGGCGAAATTGGGGTGGCTTCCGGTTGTTTATCTTGTTGCTCTTGCAATTCAGGCTGTTCAGGTTCTTTTGGCTGTTCTGCTGGTTTCTGCTGTTCTTGTGAATCGTCTTGTGGCGGTCCCGATACCTGTTCGGGCTTTTTTTGGTCTAATTGTCCCTCATCCTGTGGCTGTTCTTGCTGTTGTGGTGGCGGCTGCTGTTGCGGTTGCGGTTGCGGTTTGGGTTGGGGTTGGGGTTGGGGTTGCGACTGCGCTTCTCCTGATTTTTGTTGCGATGGATCCTTAATAAGGCTTCCACGCTTGGAAAACTGCATCGCCCGCAGCCCAAGGCCGTCCAGCGACGCGGTGGGAATATCGAGCGAGATACCGCTGAATTGAGGATCCATCTGAGGCACAGGGGGCGGAGGCGAAGGAGGACAAACAGAATACGTTGGTCTATCGAGTTCTGCGGACCTTCTAGTCCTTAAACCGCCCCATTTGCGCTCCGACCAGCGCGAGCCGGGGCGAGAACCGGGGCGAGAGCCAGGACGCGAACTGGGGCGGAGACTGGCAGCATCGTTAACAATAATGCTAGGGATACTGCGTAGGCTGAGGCCCGAATTGTCTCCCTCCGACCGGTTCGTCCTGTTATCCTTTGCTGCCAGCCCTGTCTCCGGGAACTTATTTCCATGCGACGAAGTCGGGGAAGTCGGGGAGGCCCGTGGCTGGTCGCCCGCGCCGCCAGGGCCAGTAGCACCGCCTGCAGATGACGAACCGGTGGTGCTGATGGATCGGGATCTGGAATCGGAGTCAACGGAGGAAGCGCCGGGGGTCGATAGGGAGTCGGATCTGATCGTGGTATCTTCGTAGGGGATGGCGTGGAGAGTCGAGCCCGTGCTAGTAGTAGCCGTCGTAGTAGTAGATTGCATCACGTCCGCAGGGAATGAAGTAGGTCTCTCATCCATAATCTTTTGGCATGACTTGTAAATATTTCTTTTTGCCTTCTTCTCGCGCTTTTTCCTTCACTGAATTAGTGGCTGGGAGAGAGAAGGCGACTGGGAGATCGAAGGGGAGGCGACGTTATAGGGAGGCGGGGATAGAACAGAGTCAGGAATTCGAGAGCAGGAGTCGGCGCAAGGGAATCACGCGAGAGGGACGGAAGAAAGGACAATCAATATGTATAATATAGAATAATATAATAGGAATCGATCGATTAGAGCGAGCCGTGGTAGAATGAGAGGTGTTGGTAAGGTCGAGAAATGGGCATCACGGAGGTTGGGGTAGTTGTATGGACTAGTGTATGTAACTAGTATGAAGATGACTATTATGCCAGATGATCAAACAGACAAGAAACACATGTGAACAGATAACAGATGGGATGGAAAGAAAGCACGAGGACTTCACATGTACCTCTGGTCTTTTTTTTTTTTTTTTTTTTTTTTTTTTTTTTCTCGCCTTTATGAAATCAATTGTATTGCCTCTTCTGTTTCCCACACGCAGGGATCGCAAAGGGGCGTTGTGTCCACACGGGTCAGTGGACCTTATATAAATAGAACTATGTATGACTTATATGAAATATCTACTGCTGTTACTGCTGGAGAATACTGTATACAAAGCAGATAAATAGACCAACGGACAATGGAAATAAAATGAGAAAACAATTGTGACTGTCCTCTTTTTCAGCAGGAGTTGAGGCTCCCCTTTAACATCTACTGCAAGTCAGCACAACGGCTTGAAACGAGCAGGCAATAACAATGGCAATAATAACAACAGGGCTGCCCACAATGCATTTTATTAGCACGTTTTATTATCATGAAACCCACCAGAACCAGAATTTCCCCGGGTCCAGACCTGCGGGAGAACAAAAACCTGCTACTGAACCATAAAATGGAGTCTTTCCGTTGAGCGTTGATGACCCGTCACGGAGATTTACCCCTGGTATACTGCCAGGAACGAAATAACTTGATTTTCAATGAAGACTAGCGTCTATTCAGTTGGTTGGCCGTTGAAGAGATTTTTTCTTTTTCGGACTTCTTTGTCTGGTCCGTATCCACTGTAAGTCTCCAATTTATACACACATACACACACATTCCCGTTTATAACTCCGTAGGTCGTATGCCAGCACGCCTGCAATGCAAGAAAGGGCACAGTTTAACCAACCAGCTGTACCAAGGAAAAATATAGAAAAAAAAAAAAAAAAAAAAAAAAAAAAAAAAAAAAAAAGAAAGAAAGAAAAAAAAAAAAAAAAAAAAAAAAAAAAAGATATAATAGAAATGAGAGGGGAAGTCTAGGCCACGGCGGTCGTGGTTCGTACGCCGTCATAGGCCGATTGGGTCGGTTCGATGGGCTCCTTGGGCAACAGCTCAATCTGGCGCACCAAGAAGCTCTTCTCATCGGTAAATTGGTCGTCATCGGTACGATCCTCAAGGAATTTGGGGAGGAATTTCAACAGGCGATCCCGGTTGTTGATCAGAATCCGCTGCACGGCCACTGATTTGTTCGGGTTTGCGACGAAGACCTACACCAAGTCACATTCTTTGGTTAGCGCATACCAACCATCGCAACGCCGCGAAAGAATCTTAGATACATACCTTGAACACGTGGAATCCTTCGTATTGAACCATCTTTCGGTCGTCGCGCAGCAGTTTCATGCACAGTTTGAGGTTCTCTCCGCTCTCGACATACGCCATCATCACATTGTAGTTGGCGCGGTCTAGTAAAAGCTCCCCAAGGAGCTTGATACTCTGTCGCTTGGTCACATATGACTCGGACTGTATAAGGATATTGTTGAATCTCGAAAAGAATAGGTCGAAGTTGGCCGCCAGGTATCCGGTCACCACCGACTTGTGTCGAGTCAAAGTCTCCTAAAGAGTTTCCGTTAGTCAAGAATCCGGGACCAGAAATTGGTTGGAATGGCATCCTTACCCTGAATGTCGTGAACGCGTCTGCGCTGACTTCGAAGCTCCCCCGGTCGATCCATCCGAAGAATTGCCAGAACACACCATCTCCATTTTGAGGGTTACCCGGCCGCACGTTTGTGAGTCGGATCGCGGGCTCATCATCTGTCGACTGGTCGTACAGGATAATCGCAGCAATGACGTCGAACTTGAGCGCCTCACGTAAGATGGTACCACATGGCATTGCACTCTGGCTGTAGTTGTATCCGCGGCAAAGCTCCACTATAATCTCTGGTCGGTGGTGAACGATATATGAAATAACAGGAGGGTCGCCGTGTGCGGCATGCGCCGGCCTGAAGCGGAGGACGTGGGAGAATATGGTTTGAGTATCTTTTCGAGCTTCGAAGGGAAGGATGTGGATGTTATGAGCTAGCTCGTGGAGTAAATCTTCGTGAACCATAGCTCCGACTAATCCTTGCACCTGCTCGGGGGATGTATCGATCTCTATAAATGCAAGATTGCTTCAGTGCGTGGACGGATTATATCGCGGGATGCCAGGGAGAGCAACGGACCTTGAGTGCCTTGAATCATCAGCTTCATCTGGGACAACTGCCTCGCCAACTCTTCTTCAATCTACAAAAGTTAGCAATTTCTTCCAGAAAGCCAGCTTTGAGCATTCCAGGGTTCGCACAAGGACAGACCTTCGGAGTGTTGGGGGTTTCGCGCAGCTTCTCCAGCAGGTCCTTGATGGACCGCACTACTTCCAGCGGCTGACGTCGGCCACGGTTGAATAAGAAAGCCATGTCTGCTAGATCTGGATAGAATTATATTGCAAGAAAAGACAGCCGAAATGGAACAAGGATAGAAGAATAAAGACGAAGGGGGGGGGGCCCGGTCAGTAGGGATCTAGGGCAATTGAGATAGCAGCAATTGATCCCATGCAATTCTCGGTGCTTTGAAGCGTCCAACTGTAGAGCAGGGAACAATTCGATTCCCTCCTTTCGCTCTGATTGAAAACAACCACGGACTGGATGCCGGTGATAAGTATGAACCTGGACGATAATGATATGCTGTTATCGCTTCAAGTTCCGGGTCAGTGTCATGTGAATAAACAAACAGCGGGGCAACAGGATCTTTATGCCTGAGGCATATTAAGGCACCCTTAAGGCAATAAACTATTTTTTCTTATCACTGCCCCTCCACACCCACTTTTATCCCCGATTGATAGACGAAGAATTTGTCTTTCTCCTTCCCTGCATACCCCATTCGTCTCAATTGTTTCAATTATTGTTTCATTACTCTGATAGCGCGAAACACAGAAAAGAAAGATCAAGAAGAGAAACGAGATTGCCTGCGCAATGTCCACCTTTCCGACCTCCGAGCGCCCTCCGAAGGACGAAGACACTCGTTCGACAACCTCAGCAGAGGACTCAGACGTCACCGACGAAGAAGGCTGGGAGGACCTTGAGCCCGATCAGGAAGAATCGCAGCCCATTGTAGGCTTGTTCTCCGACAAGATCTACCCTGATGTGAATGCGATGCTGCAGGAGAGCAAGGACAAGCACGATTTCGATCTGCGGCAGATCCAGAAGGAGCTTGGTATGTACTCGACTCGCAATTGATATTTTTGTCCCTTGGGCAGTTTGGTCATTCATTGTCTTCCGTGCCCTGCTTTGCGCTGGGCAATTGACATTTGGAATACTCTGTACCTTGCATTAGTTCGACCCATAGCGGAAGATATGACCCAGCTAACTTTTTGCGCCTGCCCTGCTAGACTTGGACTTCATTGGTCTGATCAAACTCGTCAACTACATTCGATCTCAAGTCAATGCCGGAAACACGACCCCAGACGTATCTTCCAAGGACAAGTTCGACGATGATGCCTACATGAAGCCCGTGTTGGAAGACGATGCTCTCTTATACAGCTTGGGTGATATTGCGGAGGAGGATGAGCCTGAGGCGTCCGGCGACAACGATGCTGAACGCCGTGTGGTCGAGTTGCAGGAAGATCTTGAGCGTCTCCAGACTCAATTCACCGAATACCGATTGGCCGTCCAACAGTCGATGGAGGAACAATTGACTCAGGAGGATGATAAATTGTCATCCGCCGGCCCATCGGCGAGGACCAAGAACAAGATCGAGGAGGTGGACTCGGATTACTTCGTGTCCTACCAGTATAATGGTAATTCATTACCTTACGTTACCGGAGGGTGTATTTGGCTGGGATCTCTGGCTAACAAACCCTATAGGCATCCACGAGTCCATGCTCAAAGACGCTATCCGTACTGATTCCTACCGTGATTTCATCTACGACAATAAGCGCCTTTTCCAGGACAAGGTTGTGCTGGATGTCGGATGTGGCACAGGAATTCTCTCCATGTTCTGCGCCAAGGCCGGTGCCAAAAAGGTCATTGCTGTCGACAATTCGAACATCATCGACCGGGCGAGAGAAATCGTCTATGAGAATGGCTTTGGTGATGTGATCACGTGTGTTTCCTAGACAACTACTATCTTGACTTCTCTCGCTGATTCGTTCATCTTCAGATGCATCCGCGGCAAAATCGAAGAAGTTACTCTACCCGTGCAGCAGGTTGACATCATCGTGTCCGAGTGGATGGGATACTGCCTGCTTTTCGAAGCCATGTTTGATTCCGTTATCTACGCCAGGGACCGCTATCTCGCACCCGATGGACTGATGGTCCCCTCCGACGCTACTATCCGCATTGCTCCGTTTGCTGACTCGGATTTCATTGCCTCGCATATCTCCTTCTGGCACTCGGTGTACGGCTTCAATATGAAGAGCATGCTCACCGGCATCTACGACGAGGCAAACGTCCGCAGCATCGAACCGTCCGCACTTCCTGGCGACTCATCAGTATTCCTAAAGCTTCCATTGCATACCATCACCGTTGAGGAGCTATCATTCTTGAAAAACTTCCAGGTCACTCTTAAGGAAGATATTGACTCGCTCGACGGCTGGTCCATTTGGTTCGATATCTTCTTCATGCCTTCAAGAAAGTCCACGGTCCCAGACGATGCTGTTCCTTCGGAAATGCAGAAGAAAGGCTACGTTGCCTTCACTACAGGACCGCATGGTACTGAGACTCACTGGCAGCAGGGTGTTCTGCTCATCGACCACGGCCGGAAGGGTGGCGTGCCATTAAAGAAGGGCCAAACCATCACCGGAAAGGTTGGTTATCAGAAGAGAGAGCCGAATGCGCGCACGCTGGACATTACCATCGACTGGGACGCGCAGGAGGGTGGTAAGGGATCCCAGCAATGGAGTTTGAAATGATTTATGAATATTAAAAGTTTTGCTCTTCTCTCTTCATGTCACCCCATATACACCCTTGGAATAGTAGGAATCAAATGTTAAAGGACCTCTCATGATTAAATATTCATAGTAAGATCACACCGTTTGTTCTATGGTCTGCGAGATGACCTCCGATCATCATTCCCGTTTTCATGGTGATCGCGATGATGACGATGTGAACGAGAACGAGGATGAGAATGTGAATGCGAATGCGAATGCGAATGGTGCCACCGTGAGCGATCACGGCTCCTATCACGGTGATACCGATGCCGATGATGCCGATACGAACTCTTTTCTCGGCCTCTGTCATCCCGCTGTCTGTCTGGAGATGCATCGAGTTTGAACCCCTCCAAACTATTCTCTGAAATAGATCCTCTGCATGGTGATCGTCCCCGTCTGTGCCGACATGACGGTTCTCTGCCTTCCGCTTTCAAAGCCTCCAATTCTCGACTTCTTTCCTCGTTCCATCTCTTGCGCTCTTGCTCTACCGTTCTCAACTGTTTGACACCCTTCCTCATCGCCGCTAGAGGATCATTTGCATCTAGCCGAGCCATCTCCCTTTGTTTCCGCATGGGATCTTCCTTTCCCCAAACGTCTTTTCCAGGCATAGACTCTGGCGTAGGAGCTTCCCTCCCTGAAGACGAATACCAAGGTGCCTTGCCAACAGACTGACTGAACCCTGCAGCATTGGAGGGACGCATCGTGTACTGATCTTCATATTTGCGCTTCTTCTCGGTTGCTTCTGTCTCCGCCTCGGCATTCTTTTCCACCGGTGCGCGCCCTGCCTCAGACGGGAAGAGGTTGATATGACCAGCTCCATCTTCAAGCGGCGCGTCACTCGTTTTCGAGCGAGACAACTCCGCCCTTGTTCCGTCCGCGAGTTGTGCATCTTCTCTTGCCAATCTAATATCACGATCTGTGTCGTCTTCGCCGGCGAGACGTCTCCGCTTGTGATTATATCGTCTGGGTTCTTCGTCCTTGCGGCTTCTCTTCTCGTGTTGCGCGGCGGATGGTGGTGAGGCTGGTGGCGGGGGAGGGGTAGATGGGCGCTCTCCTCTTAGGATTTGTATTCGGCGCTCAGCATCTACTTCTTGCATGCGGCGCTCTTCCTCCTCTTCTCGCGCTTTGGCTTGCGCCTCGTCGCGCCGGACGCGGGCGACGTTCTCCGGATTGTAGACGTTCCATGATTTCTTTCCCAGAAGGTGGCTATATTATATGATTAGCACGGATTTCCTTCTAATGCAGGGACAATAGGTACTCACAGCGGCATCTTGAAGGTTATCAGCTGGCGTATTACATGGACAGCAGCTCTTCGGTTATCGACGTCAAGGGTCCAGCACTGATAAGACGGATCATTTCTGCTCCGACTCTCCGATCGGCGGAAACGGAGCTCCATGTGGCGGGCCGGAGAGCGGAGGCATGTATGCAACCATCTCTCCAACAACGCTCTCTCCGCCATATTTCGAACTATCTTGATTTTCGAGCTCATTTTGCGATCGTTTAGTTATTCTTCAGGAACGCCGCTACACCTGGTCATATTTACTACACTGACAACGTGTGTCTTCTGAATACTGTTCCAAAGAACAGCTTGATTGCAACAGCGTGGCTTCAACCTAATTCCATTGACGAGTTGGACTCTATTCATTTTCATTCTTTTCGATAACTATCTTCGATAACGACATACATATATACTTCCCGTCTGCGGATATCACTGATTAGATCATTGCGTCTCCCTTGAAGAACTCACAAAT
The DNA here is from genome assembly GCF_001890805.1 of Aspergillus glaucus CBS 516.65. Taxonomy (NCBI): domain Eukaryota; kingdom Fungi; phylum Ascomycota; class Eurotiomycetes; order Eurotiales; family Aspergillaceae; genus Aspergillus; species Aspergillus glaucus. Next base: position 1,401,642 of record NW_019170456.1, read on the forward strand.
CGAATGACGCAAAATGTTTAACCGCAGCACCAATTACTCGAATCCCTTCAGCTCCAGGAGCGGAGGGCCTCCTTCGCGAGAGGGCTATTCGGTACCTGGTCAAGGACCTCCTCCATCTTACGGCCAGCCGATGCCGTCTAGGCCGCCGGTTGGAGCGAAGCCTCCGGCCGGAGGTGGTCGCTGGACATTGCGGCCTGCAAAGAGCCCGGATAACAATTATACATTTGGGAACCTGTGAGCCACCTCCAAAAGTTGTTCTCTTATTACCTTGCAATGACGAGAATCTAACACGATGTAGGGTTGCAGTATCACCCTCGGATTTCCCTCCAACACGCGACGGACTTGACCTCCTCCTCCTTGTTAATGGCCTCTTCGTCCTCTCCGCACGACCGTACCCCAACTTTCCACAGGGCCACATCAGTATGTCGGATCCGCAGCGGACGTGGGCTGGGGTTGCATTCACGGATTCCGTCGACGTACAAATCTACGATCCGTTTAGCCAAGGCGGGCAGGCCTACCTTGGTTCTACAGACATCGAAGTAGGATTCGCCGGCAAGAAGAGAGTTGAGACGCCATATGACCAAGATGATCTGGGAAATGCGGTGGCTAAGAACTTTGAAAACCAATTATTTGCTCCTGGTCAGAAAATCTTGATGGATCACCGGAGTATTCCGCTTTTGTTGACCGTCAAGACGGTCCAGCGGGTTGATCTGAGTTCAGAGAAGGCAGACCTTTCCAGTGGGGAAGTTGAGACAGATCCCATTGCGAGGGGTATTCTGACAAGGCACACTCAGTTCAACTTCTTCAAAGATGCACGAACCGGTATCAACATGAAGCCGTCGGCTCGCCGGCCAGCGGCTAACTCCATCATCCAGCCGGACTTTAAGTTCGAGAACATGGGTATTGGAGGTCTCGACTCGGAATTCAGCACAATCTTCCGTCGTGCATTCGCTTCCCGTATCTTCCCTCCAGGCCTTGTCGAAAAGCTGGGTATCCAACACGTTAAGGGTATGCTGCTTTATGGTCCTCCAGGAACGGGTAAAACTTTGATTGCCCGACAGATTGGTAAAATGTTGAATGCGAGAGAACCGAAGATTATCAACGGTCCTGAGGTGTTGAACAAGTTTGTTGGTCAGTCAGAAGAGAACATCCGGAAGCTCTTCGCCGACGCGGAGAAGGAATACAAAGAGAAGGGAGAAGAAAGTGGGCTCCACATTATCATCTTCGATGAACTGGACGCTGTATGCAAGCAGCGTGGTAGTGGAGGTGGTGGCACCGGTGTGGGAGACAGTGTAGTCAATCAGCTTCTCTCTAAGCTTGACGGTGTAGACCAGCTCAACAACATTCTGCTCATCGGTATGACCAACCGAATGGATATGATCGATGAAGCTTTGCTGCGTCCTGGCCGTTTGGAAGTGCACATGGAGATCTCCCTGCCCGACGAGCATGGACGTGGTCAGATCTTGAAGATCCATACCCAGAAGATGCGAGACAACAGCGTCATGGACCATGACGTCGACTTGGAGGAGCTTTCGCTTATGACCAAGAACTTCTCGGGTGCTGAAATTGCTGGTCTCGTGAAGTCAGCGTCCTCATTTGCCTTCTCGCGGCATGTCAAGGTTGGCACGATGGCCAGCATCAGCGACGATGTTGTGAACATGAAGGTCAACCGTGCCGACTTCCATCACGCCCTTGATGAAGTCAAACCAGCATTCGGTGTGTCGGAAGAGGAACTCTCCAGCCGCATCCAGTACGGCATCATTCACTACTCTCCTGTTATTAACGAGATCATGCGGGAAGGAGAGCTATTCGTGAAGCAAGTCGGGCAATCTACGCCGCTATTCTCCGTCTTGCTGCACGGCCCCACGGCAAGTGGAAAGACGGCATTGGCAGCTCGGATCGCCATTGACTCTGGCTTCCCCTTCATCAAGCTGATCAGCCCCGAGGACATGGTGGGATACAACGAAATGGCCAAGGTCCACCATATCAGCAAGATCTTCGAAGACGCCTACAAGAGTCGCACCAGTGTTGTCGTCGTTGACAACATCGAGCGAATTATCGACTGGGTTCCGATTGGTCCCCGCTTCAGCAACACCGTTCTGCAGACCCTGATGGTTTTCCTCAGGAAACAGCCAAGCAAGGACAGGCGTCTTCTGGTGCTGGCCACCACCACGCAGCGCGCAGTGCTCAAAAACCTCGACGTGTACAACTCGTTCAACGCCGACATCATGGTCTCGAACGTCAACACGTACAATGAATTGCGGTATGTTATGGAACAGTCCGAGGCATTCGATGCCCAGGAAATTGCGCAGGCTCTGGAAGAAATCGGTGGTATTATTGATGATGGGAAGATTGGGGTTGGCGTTAAGAAGGTGCTCTTGGGTATTGAGACGGCTAAGCAGGATGTCGACAAGGTCGGACGTTTTGTGCGTGTAATCAACCGGGCTATTGAGGAGGAGCGGATTTTTGAGTAAGATTTTTGCTGTATGGATTTGGCTGTTTAGATGATTGTTCTTAGTTATCTACGAGATATAATATACCACTTTATCCATGTATATAAGCAATGTATGGGATTAGGGCTTGCTATATACGTAGGCTAGTTTGGTATAATAAAAACAAAGGGTGTTATTAACAGCATTTATGCCATTGTCTATGGCGATCAAATAGAGATGAGACTTTGTTGGTGAGTGTGGTTCATCTGCCACATTCTCCATTCACTCATCTCCCTCCTACATATCCCCTCTCCCGTCCCTCCCAACTTCTTTCAACTCTCTCCTTTCATCCATCATTCATCACTACGCTTTCCATTCGTTTCCGATCCCTGATCATCTTTTGTTCCATCTCCAACCTATCAACCACATTCATATCAACTCCCAAAATCCAAACCAACCAACTACCATGGCCCAAACCAATCCCAACTCCCAAACGCTACCCTCCTCTCTACCACCCCCCGGAACCATGTCCGAACGCGAGTTCCGCGCCCTCGAAGAATGGGTTCCAACGGAGACTCTCAGAACTCGTGCGTCTGGTTATCTGAGAGCTCAAGCCCAGACTCAGGATCATAACCAGTCCCAGCCCCAGGCCCAGCCCCAGCCTCAGGGTCAGGGTCGAGGCCAGGGTCGAGGCCAGGGTCGAGGTCAGGGTCGAGGTCAGGGTACATTCAACAATGCCAACGCCCACGGCAATGCTAGCGTTAATTCCAACGCCAGCTCTAACGCTAACGCTAACTTCGAATACAATAACGTTCCCGCCGGTCCAAGACGGGGGACTCAGACCACGAACAAAAGACGCGGACGCGGCAGGGGTCGTAACCGTACGTCTTCGATTTTTGAGGAGTGGAAGGCTCAGGCTTTGGTCGATGGTGGGCATAAGCGTGATGGCAACGATGGTCAGAAGGTGGTGAGCAGTAACGAGAAAAGCTCTACTGGTGCCGGTGCTACTACTTCCAATGTCGGTGGCACTGTTGCTGCTGCCACTGCTGCTGGTTCTTCTACTACTGGACCTACTGGTACCTCTGCCTCTACCGCTGGCCGATCCGTGGGTCAACCGGCTGCCGGCCAAGCCACTTCTACTCCCGTTGGTTCTAGTGCTACAGGAACAAAGGGCCGCTCATACCGCGGAAGAGCTAGGAATGACTCTCTTGTTCGTCAAGGATCTGGTGCCACTGAGGGCGGACAGAAGAAGATCGTGAGCAACATGAACACCACTGCTGCTCCAGCGGGCCCATCTGCTAGTTCTTCTAACACTCGCCTTGCTGGCTTCTCTAAAGTCCAGCATGTTGGTCCTGTCGCTGACGCCAAAGGAACGAAGAGCCAGCCCAGAAGTGATGGAGATGTTGCTCACGTTCGTCAAGGATCTAAGTCCATTAAAGGCGGACAGAAGGTTTCGAGTGCCACTCAGGGTGCTACTGTTGCTACGGGCCTGTCTGCTCCTTCTGACACCCGCCCTGGTGCCTCGGCTGCTGGCTCTTCTGAAGCCAAGCATGCTGCTTCTACTGCCGATACTAACACTGAGGTGACAAAGGACAGTTTCCAACCGGAGGATTCCAATTCTCGCCAAGGATCTGAGGGACAGAAGGATGCTCCTGTGTCTACAATCCCTACTTCTGAATCTCTCCTTATTGGTCCAACTGTTGGTCCTTCTCAAAGCCAGCATACCGCTATTAAAGGCGAATCGAGCAAGGTGACTATTGAAGATAGCACCGTGGGCCCGTCGGCTGGCTCTTCTGGCGTGGCTGACACGACGACTGGTTCCGCCGGTCAGGATACTACTACCGATCAAAGCGAACCGACAAAGGGCCTATCGCAGTCAGGAAATGGCGGAAATGATTCTCATGCTCGTCAGGAATCCGGACCTAGCTCCACTAAAGTCGAAACGAGCAAGGCTAGCAAGGACAGCACTGCCGCTCCTACTAACCCATCCGTTGATCATTCAAAGGCATCTGCTAGCTCGACTGGTAACGACAAATTTGCTACAATTTCTGGCTCTCGTTCTCGCCGCGGAGGAATGAAAGGTTCGCATCGTCGCGCCAAATCTGGATCAGCCTTCACTGAGGGTGAATTGAAGAACGTTGCAAGCTCATCTGCTGCTCCCGCTGACTCTATCCCCGTTGGTTCCATCACCGATGGAGCGACAAAGCAGCCAGTTACTGCTGGCGGTTCTCAGCCCCAGACCGGGAAGGGTAATAAGAGCCGCCATGGTCGCCAGAAGTCTGCATCTGTCTCTACTGGAGAGTCTGGAAAAGCCGTGGATAACAAGGAGAGTAAGAAATTATCTACGAAGCAGTCGAGCGCTCCTGTTGGTTTAATGGTTGGTCAAAACAAGACTGATGTTAGCTCTCGCGCACCTAAAGCGGATGCGAAGAGCTCTCAGGCTCGTGGGGTCTCTGTTTCTAACTCTGCCGGAGAACCAAAGGCGGAGAAGGATAGCTCTGCTAAGTCAAAGGAGTTTGTCAAACCTTCGAGTGAACAGGCTGCTTCAGTTGCTCACGCCTCTGGAGGCCAAGCCAAACCTGCTGGCTCTCACTTGCGATCTGCAACTGGCGAGGAGAGCGTTCGTACTCGTCAGGCGTCTGTTTCTGCCTTCGTTGAAGAATGGAAGGAGAGCACTGCTGTCTGCAAGGAGCCTCCCGTCAAGACTTCGGGCGCTCCTGTTCCATCGACTACTGGCTCCCCTGAAAGCCAATGTGCCGTCGCTAGCTCTCACTCGCAGCCTGAAACGAGCGAAGAGGACTTCCATGATTGCCAGGTGTCTGTTGATTCTACCGAAGAGTCGAAGGAAGCAGTGAGTAGCAAGGCGGCTACTGCTGCCTCTGAGGAATCACCGATCAGATTTTCAGGTGTCCCTGTTGCTTCGATTGCTGGTCCGTCTAAGATCCAGTCTGCTGCTGTCAGTTCCAATTCGCAACCTGAAGCAGCCATTGAGGATTCCCGTGTTCACCAGAAATCTGAGCATACACCAACCGAGAGTCAACCGAAGAAAACCGAGGGTAACAACGGCGGTACTAATGCAGAAATGCCTGCTAGTCATTCGAGTGCTTCTGTTGGCTCCTCTGCCGGCCAGCCTGAGAGCAAGCCTGCCGTGGTCGTTGGTTCTGATGAGGCCCAGGACGATACAATGCAGGGAAAGATAGGAAAGAATACCCAGCGTTCGTCTGAATCCACTTTCGCCGGTGAGTCCAAAGCGCCAATAAAGCAAAATGCAGCGCAACAACTAATTCCAATCTGTCCAGTTCAAACCCCGGAGAACAAGTCAAGCCAGCCCATCCCCAAAGGCCCCAAGGCTGACGCTGACCGCTGTGTCTCGACCACCGTCAACAAGAAATCGGACAAACGGGCTGTTTCCAGACAGCATGAACAGGAGGGATACACGGCTCCGAACGGCACATTCCTCAACAAGAATCAACTGGCGAGATTGGCGGATGGTATCAAGAATGCGAATGGGGACACTGCCTATTTTCAGCCTAGCTTCATTGAGGATCCTTGGGCGGGAATGAAGCCGGTGAAGATTCCATGTTCTCGTCGTTAGCTACTGGTAAGTGTCTGGTCGCCGATACAGCTTGATGAATGGTTCGGTTTATGAATTTGCCTTTGTAGATACGATACCGGGATGCCAGGTCGATGGTTATTCTAATACTAATTTTCGGATGATATTTGTGGTTAGATGCCTGCCTGGAACGACAGCCAAAGAAAATGAGGGCGGATCGATTTGATTTACGAAAAATAAAAAATGGATCAAGGAAAACATGAGAATACTCGTTTCTAATGTTTATGCACATTTAAATTGTTACCATAATCATAGCATCATAGTTAGTATGTACTCAATATGGAATAGTTCGCAATGGTTCGAGGCGGGTATGTGCCTTAAATGATAGTCCGATGTAGCCCCCTGAAAATCTAATTAGATCTTAAATAACCACACAGAAGCCCCCAAAGCACCCAGTAATCTATTAAATATTTAATATAAGCGACACGAGCCAGTAACTTTTGTTCTAATATTCAGCCATGACGCCGTTCTTAAAGTTATGAATCACATCCATTTAACCACCGGACCAGGGGATGTATTTCTGAAGCTGTCAACGACCCTTGTCATTTTATTTCATTTCGGCGCTTAGGGCTGCCTTAATTATCGCCAATCATCTTAGTTTAATTTGCATTCAACTCCGCAGGAAATCGTGCTGTCATGTGCGAAGTACTCCGGAGCACAGCGCTCTGGAGACCATTAAATCCCGCACTGTTCAGGCGTTTGTTCATAATTCAAGAGCACGTACGTAATACTAGGGCTGCGTGGGGCCATGTCCTAATAATAACAACAGTAATCAAACCGGAAAAGGGGAGGATCTGAGCGTCTGTTTCAGGGAGTTGGGCATGTGCTCTACCATTACTCTGTGACATAGGGGATGTCTACACTGCCTACTTTCTGATCGTGTACGCTTTGATAGGGGATCGCCCCTCTTTCAGTTAAAAAGTCATAGCGTAAGTGAATGTCTGGTTCCTGCGTGGGTCGAACCAGATATTTGGCTCGAGTTAAACCGGACGTCGTTCGTTTCCTCTGGACGACCAAGATACAACCTACACTGTTGAAGATGGTAAGAGATGAATATTTCGATTCAAAAAGCAAAAAGCGCTATATCCAAGATTCCTGCTAAAATCATAACCAAAAAGGAGCAAATACAACCCAGTCCAATAATCCCGAATTACCCCCCCAAAAAACCAAAATTTTGTGCTGAAAAACGCAGAAAAAAGAGAAATAGTCGCCGTCATGAAAACAAACAGAAAAAATGAAAATATACAAAAGAAAGTCATGTCGAAACGAATGCAGTCTCAGTAGTCGTCATCGTGGAAGGCGTACTTCTTCGACGCTCGTCGGTATTCTTCCGGGTGTGCGGCTTCAGCTTTTGTTTTAAGAGCGCTGCAAAAGGAACTACAGTCAGCAAACACCAAATCTTGACATGGCAGCCGTTGAATCGTGTGGGACAGTGCCTGCCTGCCAAGAATGGCATCAACAGCGGAGCGCGGCGGAATACCACCGGCGGAGCGGAATCCGGTGACGATCATGTTATACGGCCAGAAGAGATGAAAGAAGACGGGGGAATAATGAGAGGGATTCAAGTTGGTCAGAACTCACTTCACGCGCTTCTGGGTCCATTCGAGGTCACGTTTGGTCTCACGGGCGACTTTGATGCCCTCCGAAAAGTTCGAGCGAGCGCCTTTCAGACGACGCTGGGCGAGAGCTTGCAGCTCCATGAGTTCTCGCTGCTTGGCGTTGAGGTGACCGGAGCTGTTTTTCATGTCGGTTAGCCGTCGACTCCATCAACCGCAATGAGACGACTCTTCTCATTCCGAGAACAGCAATGCTGGCGATTCTAAACGTCAAGAGAGGGGGCATGGTGAGGGCACTCACGTTTGCGCTTGCTTCACCAATCCCCTGTCCAATGGAGTGGGATCAAACGTCTCTTGCATGCGGTCATTGAGAACATCGACAACGTCGACGCCCGAGTATGATCCGTTGCTAGATTCATAGTCGCTCCCAGAGCTATAGCCAAGGCCTCCCGATGTCCGGCTACCAGCCGTCATGCTGGTGTTGTCGACGTCTGGCGGAGAGCCAGCTACCCGGCCGATAGGGTAGAGGCCAGCCGGGGCGGGAGCCTTGGAGGGGACATTGATGGGGAAGGTTGAAGGTTGGTAACGCTGGGTGGCAGCCATTGTGATGGATGGGGATGGTATATGAAAGAGAAGGAAGGATAAGAAGATATATATAAGGCAAGACAGGAAGGTGTATGACTTGCGGAAGGGCAGCAGAGGAAGACTGAATCGAAAGAAGACTGACTGATGGAGAGAATAGAAAAGGAAGAAGAAGAGAAGAAAACGGGAGAGGGAGAGAAGAGGGTTTATATAGCCCTGCTCGGAGGGTTTTCAGTCCGGCGGAATGAGCTGAAAAGAGATTAATACGCTCATGGCAGGATCAGAGACCATCCGGAAAGAGAAACTGGAGGGAGGGGAGGCGCCGTGATTGCTGGAGCGGGCTTCCCGGTCCTTCTCCTCCCATACTTCCCGGTTGGGCATTGAGTGGCCGCTCCGGGATCCGGGATGGCGATGCACTTTTCACTTTTTTTTTTTTTTTTTTTTTTTTTTTTCGTCTCCGCCAGACAGACTGTTTTACCTCGTCATTTTCCTCTCATCTCCTCAATTTTCTCTCTTTTCCTTCGTCCAGCCACCCTCACTCCCTCCGATTCATTACCTTACCCCCGTCCCCTTTTCTGGATACTTTTCCTCCAATCCCAATCCTCAAATCTAATCCTCTTCCGATTACCGCTCATCAATACGTCTCTGGACCCAGTTTTGACCCCGCTTGGCAATTCCAGAGAAACATTGGCCTCAGGAGACTCAGGCCTTGGGCTAGGCCTGATTTTCCGAGTCTCGTCCACTCGGAGGGTCTTCCGTCATCCCCGTCACGCATTTTTGCCTCTCGGGAGTTTAGGAAGAGGGATTTGGAATCATGAGATGGGAGGGGGAGGGGCTGGACCGGGAGGGATAAAAGGGAGCAGGTTTTTCTCGTGCTCTGTGGCTTTTTTGTCTTTGTTGTGGTTGCTGTATTACCTCTTATCACTCTTTCTCCTCCGTGGAGTCTACTCCCAGCCCTCATCGCCCGTCCTACTTAACCATCCCGATTTATTCGCTTCATGAAACTAGGTGGCTGGGAAATCATTGACGATGGTCTATTGTGACCAAATGAGAGAAGAATACGGATACACGGTTGCGTGACGTCCAATGGATTCAATGTGGTCCATTCCGGGTGCTTCGATGCTCCCGGTGCCTAACTTGCCTAGTTGGGTTCCTTTTGGATTGAATACGGCAGGAAGACACGAGAGAGCATTGTCTCTTTCCTTTCTGTCTTGATCCAATTCCTGCCCGAGTCATGTGTTGGGATTCGCGGCCTCAATTCGACCCGAGGTATCTAACTTTTTTTTATTCCATTTTTTTAACGTCATTGCTGCAGTAAGTCCCAATCCCAAAGAGCTTGAAGAGTCAAAGCGAAGAGGGGCTGACGAAAAAAAGAAAGCAACCACAGTTTCCTTTCCGAGACTGGTCTCAGGTAATATGAAGATCATGGTTTTAGTTAAAAAACGCAAAAGAAAAAAAAAAAGCGTTGGACATCTGTGCATGGGCCAAAGGAAGAATTACAATTATTTTTTTCGGCTGGACTGGACAGACCACCGCCAATCTGAAATCTGACCGGAGAAACCCAAACGAAAAGATCGGCCAAATGAAAATGAACGGACACGGGAACAAGCAATGCAATTGCTACTGCACACGAGGCAGCCCATGAATCGACCGGGAGGAGCTATTATTTTTTGCTTTTCGACGGGAGTACATGCGCTTGAAGATCCCAGAAATGGCCTGCTCCGCTCTCACGCACATGGCTGTGCTGGTTGCCGTCACCGCTGCTCCAGAGCAAGAACACCAGAAAATTCGACCGCCGAACGAACAACGGGACAAGCGCTTTAGACGCCACCATAACGGAGGCCAAGTGGACCAATGCTGAGTATGGAAGTTTTCTATGTCTCATCCTGGTTGTTCTTGCAGAGAGCACGAGACTACGGAGTATCAATTGAGGGGAAGAACATTGGGCCCCGGCAAGGATATGACTCGCGATTGGAATGCAATGCCCAAGACATGGGGACGAAACTTAATTATGTCCTTTTTATTGACCACGAAGAAGAACCCTACCATGGAGTACGGATTAGCCTGATTGACTAGCTGACTGCGATAATATCGACGATGATCCGATACGCTTGACGCACAATACCTTGCCCATCTCCTCACCTCCAATATCCATCTACTACGTATTCGAATGGGCAGCTGGACAGCTTGATCGATTCGAGACTAATGAAAACCGCTCATTTCAATTATTGGGGAAAAGAGGGAAAAAAGGAAAAAGAACAATCTTTACAGAATACAGCAATGCGAATGCAGGTAATCACGCCCCGGAGAATATACGCCATCGCCGCCTCGTTTTTTTTTTTTTTTCTTTTTCCCTTCCCTCTTTTTTTCTATAGTTAACCCTGAGGTTTTCTGCCTTAAGGCCTTTACGGCAAATCTCGATTAACTGCAGAGAGTTGCAGCCCATGGCCGAGCACCGGACGCAAAAGATGCAGTTCCGCGCTAGGCCGACCAATTTTCCGGGTTTCCTATATATATTACAAGAAACCCGTCGTACGGTCATCTACGGCTGGAGTACATTTTTCGTCTACTCTGGGATTACTTTGGGTTTCTATTGTCTCCGCAGGATCACCACCCCGGAACCTGGCACTTCAAGACGTCCAATCCATTAAGCTCCCGAATAATCATAAGATGGAAGGAAGGTATGCCCAACCCAACCCCGAACGATGAGATAATTTTCGCTTTCCACTATAGCCTAGCCTTGGGCACACCCGTACTCATTCGTGCCTCATTTCCAACAGTCGAGTCGAGTCGAGTCGCGACCAATCCTTCTCTTCTCGCAGGGCATACGTAGTACAATACCATGTGCCATGTATGTATGTACTTTTTGTACGTATGTACGTACCCACGCCCGTCCATACATAACGTACATATGCACCGTGATGAGATGAAGAAACGAGCCTGCCTGCCTGATAAGCGGGGATCGATGCATTCGTTTTGATCAGCTGCGACTGTACTCACTCACACCGCTAGACTGACCTAAGTGACTGCAGTATTGTAGGCGTTGCAGAGAAGGACTGGTCTACGTTTACTGCTTGCTAGCCAACTAGCCACTCTCCTAATACGCAAACCACATCACAGTCCCGACAGTAACCATTCATTTATCAGGTACCAAACAAGGAGCAGTATAACGTCCAAATAATTGTATTGATCTGAACGGTCGGCTACTATACACAAGTCACTAGTATACAAAAGTATTTAAACCGATACCCATAAAAAGCAAAAGGCCAACAGTGAACGAGTCCTGAAAATGCAAATTTCTTGCTCTCTGGAGTATCACTATATAAGATTATCTAATGCACGAAGAAAGTTCTCAACAAGAGAAATGAATAAAGAGGAATCTCGGGTTATTTGCAAATACAATCCCAGAAGGTGAAAGAAGCGAAAAACGAAACAAGATCGTGCTCATAAGCTTGATATGGTATCAGGAATAGAATAAAAGCAGCCGCACAATATAAAAAAAAAGAAAAATAAAAAAAAGAAACGGACCAGAGTAGAGAAAAAAGACAATGATGGAAGGAATTTGTTCAGGAGAAAAGAAATCCAACAACTGACGCCACACCGGAAGTATCAAAAGGTCCAAGGAAAAAAGAGAAAAAACAACATAAGCCTGAAATTCCGGCCCCGTGAGTAGATGCAGTGTGTAAAAGGTATCAATCAAAATTTGAAAAACAATGCCCGAATGCAGATGCAAGGCTGAAATCCGCAATAATCAAATATGCGGATGACAATGACAAAGGTCATGAACCAGGTCGAGACAAAAAAAAAAAAAAAAAAAACAAATAATAATAATAAAGACATCCAAAGGCGCCTTCCCTTCCGATGGCTCTTGCCAATCCTAACCCCAGTCCATAATATAGGATATAAAAAGAAAAGAGAAAAGAAATAAAAAGTAACGTGGGTGGAAAGTCCACGAAAAGAAAGAGAACAAGCAGCACTCCAGCATGGCGCAAATAGTGCGAGCGGAAGAGCTGTATGGGTATATTGCATCGACGAATACCGAAGAGGCAAAGGAGAACGAGAAGGCGAAAGGCAGAAAAAAGAGTGGGTATTGGTCGTTGATCGTGCGTGATGAAGCCGTTATCCTCGAAAACAAGAAACAAGACGGAGAAGATTTCTTTTATTTCCTTTTTTTTTTTTTTTTTTTTTTTTTTTTTTTTTTTTTTTTTTTTTCGGTAGCGCTCTGCCTTTTATTCTTCGCGATGACTGTCATCGTTTTCATTGTCTTCTCGGAGACGATCACGAAGCAAAAGCAGAGGTCTATTGGGATCGAGTAGTCCCATCATCATCTTTCCAAGTTCGTTGTGCTTGATGGGCTTGGTCACGTAGTCGTTGAAACCAGCACGCGCTGCGTCTTCGATCTGATCTGTCATTGCGTTCGCGGACAAGGCCATGATCGGGATTTGAGGGTAATGATTCTTGAGTTCCCAGCCGCGGACCTCTCGACAAGTATCGTAACCGTTCTTGACTGGCATTTGGATGTCGCACTGTACAGAAATGTTAGTCACTCTATTCTTATTTTACTTGCATCCACAGGTACACTTACAATAATGAGGGAGTAGTAGCCTGGCTCTTTGGAGAAGACCATTTCCGTGCACTCCTGACCATTAGATGCGGTTTCGGCCATGACTTTAATCTTGTCAAGGTATTTCAACATGACCTATTACATGTCAGACGACTGAAAATGATAAGGAAAAGAAGAGGGGAGCATACCATGCGATTCGTTTCATCATCCTCGACAAGCAATACCCGATAGCCTTTGTTACCAATGACCTCCTTGACCATCTTGGACATGGTCTTGAAATTGTTGTTGATCTCCCTTGCCATATCTTGGTTCCGATCTTTGCTGAGGTCGCGCCTATTGTCAGGGTCGAAAATGGCCGAGAATGCCGAAGGTTTGACCGGCTTTGGTACCGTGTAGACCTTCCTTCCACTTGCAGACAACTCTTTGATCTTCGGGTTGACTTGACGCTTCTGATAAAGATCAGAAATGAGAACCAGCGTCGGCGCAGCAGTCGGTTCGCACTCGGAAACATATTGGATCACATCCATAACGTCATCGACATTAGGCAGATTGAGAACCAAATGAGTCATACTGGAGCCAGTGCCCTCGTTTACCATATCCCTCCAATCATCGATATCAGGATACGCTTTGATCGTGAACGGAACTTCATGAGGCACCACCTGTTGAATATGCTGCTGGATGGCCTTGCGTGTGTTTTCGAGCGGACAAAGAATGAGAATAGAACAAGGATTGGCCTGTTGCGGTGATGGCTTTGGTTCTGCAGCTGGTGCAGCCTTGCTCACTGGCGGGCCAGATTCTGCCGCTGGTGCCGGTGCTGATTGATCAGGGTCAGTCTCTTTGGAGACGGCCTTTTTGGCATCTGGTGTCGCGACAGACGAGTTTTCGGATGGCATCGGTGGCGCAGGCTGTGCCGAAGACTCGGTACTGGTAGGTGGTTGAGAAGCCGGAATCTCGGGCGCAGGGGCCTCTGGACCTTTAGCGCCAACCGCTTCCTGACTTGGCTTTGTCTGCGCATCCGATGCCTTTTGCTGACGGGCACCCTTAGACTGTTCTTCCGGCGTTACTGGAGGAGGTGCATCGACTTTGACGTAGAACGAGAACTTCGCACCTTGGCCCTCTTTGCTGCTGGGTGTTAATTTACCGCCATGCATCTCCACCAGCTGTTTGGACAGGAACAATCCCAATCCGCTGCCTGCATGTTGCTGTGATCCGTTCTGTCCAAGTTGACTGAATCGCTGCATCAAACGCTCTGCATCTCTGGCGCTGAAGCCTTTGCCGGTATCGACGACGTCAAAGTTCAACAACAACTCCGTGTTCTTCGCTAGGGCGGATGGGTCATGGTGGATCGAGCAGCAGATGTGGATCTCTCCCTGCGAAGTGAACTTGACTGCGTTACCCACGAGGTTGATGAGCACTTGCCGGATACGGAATCGATCACCAATGACCGTTGGCGGCACGTCGACGTTCATCAGGTAGTTGATCTCAAGGCTCTTGTCGATAGCTCTCGATGCCACGGTATCGATCACGTCTTCGATCACGGACCGGACGTGGAACCAGGAATTCACCAACGACATTTTACCGGCCTCCACGCGGGACACATCGAGGATGTTGTCAACCAATTCACGCAAGTTGGTAGAGCTATTCTGGATGGTGTCCAGCATTCGCCGTTGGTCCGTGTCCAACTGGGTGTCGAGGATGAATGGGATAGTGCCAAGGATTCCATTAAGTGGGGTTCTGATCTCGTGGGACATGTTGCTGAAGAACTTGGTCTTGGATTCCATTTGGTTGTTCAATTGTTGCATGGCCTTGTTCAGCTCCCGCTCCAAATTCTTCCGGTCGTTAATGTCGGTACACGTTCCGTACCACGACGCTTCGCCATTGCCAAAACTGCTGGTTTCGACCCGAACCAAGCGGACTAGGTGCCAACGGAAGTCGCCTCCCTTGGAACGAAGACGAATCTCAGTCGAATAGAACACCCGTCCATTTTCATCCTGTTGCACGGAGGCAACGCCACGCTTCACGAGTTCATCCAGGGCCGGGGTGAATCCATGGCCGAAGTGCCGCTCGGGAGGTGCATTTTTCCCCTTAGGAAGTTCTGACGATGACGGGTCCCTCGAGTCGGTCTTGCCGATAAGGTGGTGGGAGAGCAGGCCGCACTTTTCTAGATCGTCGGGATGTATGTGTTTTGCGAAGCCGAAATTGAGCGCCTCCTCAAGTTTCTGGCCCGTATACAGGTGCCATTGCTCGTTCGCAAAAATCAGGCCACGGTATTCTGCTGCTTCGAACACTACCTGCGGGATCGAATTGGAGAATGCTCGGTATTTGGCGTCGGTCGCGAACTTCTCTCGTTCTTGTGCGGCCTTTAACTCGGCGATATGCTGTTCGTGAATATCGAGGAATGATCCAATCCAGTACAAAACTTCCCCGGTCGACGAGAGCAACGGGTTGGCCCTGAAAATGAACCAACGATAGGCAGATTCGTCATTGAAGCGTTTGACCCGCACTCGTTCCGTAAATTGAGAGCCAGTCCGTAACGCATTGGCCCATTCTTGCGAGACATGCTCGCGCTCGCTGTTGTGAATATTTTGCCACGGGTCCCGCATTTTCTGTTCTTGGGGTTGACTCCTCCGGTAAGCATCGAATTTGGAATTGGTCCAAATTACTTCACCACTCTGTGGTTTAGCCAGAAACAAGTGCAGCGGAACCGAGTTGAGCATCAACTGCGCAACAGTATCGGAAAACGGACGAGGGATTTCGCGTTGCAACTGCGCATATAACGAGTTCGCTGACGGATGACGTGAAGTCGATGGTTGGGTGGGCGAAACGGCGGCCTGGGACCGGGGTTCCTGCACAGGGGACGGCGCCACGGCGCTCGGATCTTGCAAAGCCGAATCGTCGTCGGTTGAGGCCTTGACCAGGGACTTTCCTGGCGACGTAGGGTTCGGCATGGTCACCTGCTCTTTCGTCTTTGATAGTCGCCTTCGTTGCTGGTACATGATGGCTTCGCGGAAGCTCTTGTGTTGCTGCTGCGGAACATTGAAATAGCTATCTGCCGCCTCCCGGCTTAGTTTGATAGATGGTCCAGAAGCGTCGTTCTGGTCGATGTTATTGGCGGTCGCAGCCCCCAAAGTGCCCAACTCGAACCCAGGTGTGCCACCAGGCCCTCCGGGAATGGGAGGACTGAGTTTGGTCGAATTGGACTTCTCATCGGGACTCGATAGGCTGGCATGTGCTGAAATGGTACCATCTTCCGCTACCCTGTAGTTAACGTGTCCGCTCAACCCAGCCACAAGCTCCAGTTCGCTGCTCTCATCGGAGAATGTCCCACCCAGGCCTAACAGATGTCCGTACCGTGGCGTTTCGAGACGAGAAACGAATTGCCGTTCCAGCTGACTGTATTGCTGCGCCAGACAAAACGACGTGGTCAAATGTGGCATCAGATACGCAAGCGACTGTCGCAGATTCGACGGGTAAGGGATGATAGGCGACAGGATGGAAATCACAGCAACAGGGAACCGCAAGGTAGACGAGGAGGGTTGCTTGGAGCTGCCAGCGTGAAGGAGAGGAATGTGCACGACGGACTTGGCGAGGTCGACCCCGATCGCTTGCAAGGGCTGAAGGTTGGAGTAGTCGTGTGGAGGGGGATTCTTCGCAAATGCCGACTCGTCGACCGAATAACTGACGAAGAATGGGTTCTGCTCAGCCTGCGCCCGCGGAGCCGGCGATGGCGCGGGTGATTGTGACCAGGGTGATGGAGGAACTTGCTCATACTCGTCCGAAACTTCCATTGACGGTGGCAGCCCAGGCACGAGTGCCGGAGCCTGAAGGGTCGAACCGCCAGGTCGAGACGGAGTTTGGGGGACACCAGGGCGAATTGGTTCGGCCGTCGGTGTGACCTGAACCTTGTCGTCCGCGGGAGACCGAGCCATTGTTCCACCATGTTTTTCTGAGCAGACATTCGCCGATCCCTTTGAATATTCCCGGGTCAGGACAACTGGCTTTGTGCGGCCAAACAGCTTGACGACACCTGTTCGTTTGATGAGCGGATCCGACTCAACTTCCAATGGCCGGGGTATCGGGAAGACGGCTTGTCGGTAGCTGTGCTGCGGTGTGGTGATTAAGGCGTCATCAAGTGAATGCGTCTGCGGCGTCATCACGTTCGCCTTGTCGCGATTATCTGTCGGAGTACTCTGCGAGAGCCCAGAATCCACGTCCATAGTATTGGTAGCGGCAGCTGACTGCGCATTCTCAACTTTTATCTTATGTAGTAGTTGCGACGGATCTTGATCAGCGGCATGCTTGCGGTCCTTTCCGAAGCCAGCAAATGAATGCCGCGACAGAAGTGATGGCCGTTTGGCGGCCGATACCGATCCCAACCGCGAATGGCCATCCGTGGTGTTATTGGTGGTATTAACATTGTTGTTGCTGCTGTTGTTCGCCACTGTCTCTGTGTTTTGAGAGTCCGCTCCGCTGGGCCCCGCCCGAGTCGTCTCGCCGTAGAGATGGTGGATGCTATCTGGATCTTCGCTGAGATTTTGATCAAACACCGCTTTTTGTCCCCATGGCACGTTCTCCAAGTCCGTCGCGTCCCCGGGGACCGCCAAAGAAGCCCGTTCCGCACCATAATATGTCTGTAGGATGTTGACAACGTTGGACCACCAAGCATCGAGGCCCGGGTCCGCACTGAGTTGAAGGGTGATATCGTACAGGTTTGGACTGGGGTATATCGGATCTTCCATGACGGGTTTATGTTGTGGCGGCAGGAATACGCTGTGAGGTGTTGGCGTCTTCATCACCGGGGCCGGCCGCTCATCCGACGGCTGCGAGGAGGGACCCTTGCTGAATTTCAACTTCTCTGCGGGGAGTGTCAATTTGAAATGACTGTGGTTGAGCATTGGTGATGACTCCTGCGCCGATCTGGCGGCGGCGGGAGATGGCGAGGGGTACATCTTGGGGAACGGATAGGACGGGGTCTGCCCGGCGAGCATGGGATTATTACTGGAATCTGGGGGGCGGATGGTGCCAGCAGAACTGGTGGAGTCGGAGTATGCGGCTGCAGTAGGCATGGCACCGGAGGACGAGGAAGCAGGGAATTGCGGAGATTCGTCATTGGAGATGCGCCGTTTCTTGGAAGATTCGTGGGGAGTTGAGGAACAAGGCAGCGGATCGTCTCGCGGGGCAGAAGGAGGGGCAGGGGGAGGAGCAGGAAAAGCAAAAGCTTCTCGACTGGGAGGAGCGGCAGCGGCAGCAGTGGCGTCCTGATCCTGGGATTGTTGTTGCATCTGCTGGTAGGCGAGCAATTCTTCCATCTGTCTCCGTAACTCTCTCAGGGTCTGCAGGCTTCGACCGTGGTCCTCTTGAGACCCTTTTCCCGAGTCGGAGCTCTTGTACTCGGAAGGAATATTATTCGACGATATACAGGACACGTCCGGAGTCTGTTGATGCTGCAAAGATGCAGCATGAGTGTTAGCTATCCGCAGAGTATCGTCCAGCATCGCACTTTCGCCATCATCGTTGTCTTTTGGGAGAAAAGAAGAGGTAGTAGAGACAGAGGCAGAAGGACCACGAGGTTCATGAGGAGGGTGAGGATGGGACTGGGACGCGGCGACAGGCGAAGGAGCCTCGGCCGGCGATGGAAGCGGAGGCGTCCTCATGCTGCGAACTTCCCCCATCATCACAATTCCTCCACCGCCGGTCAATAATCAGTTCTCCTGGGCGAGTCCAGTAGCACAGGAGCCAAATGAGACACTCATCTCTCGGACAAACCGGTCCGTGGTCAAATGCAGAGGAGTGAGAAATGGTGGCGGTGGTGGTGATGATGATGATGTGGTGGGAGGAAGAGAGAGAGAAGAGAGAGCGAGAGAATATGTGTGGAGGGGGAGGGGAGAGGGGAAACCGGAATAGGCGAGGATCAGATTCGAGGCAAAAGAAGGCAGAAACGGTAAGAAACGGAGAGGGAATAAGAGAGGAGGAGAAAAGGGTAAAATGTGCTAGCAATGAGCAGTAATAGAAGGAAAGAATATACACGATAACAAAAAAAAAATAAATAAAATAAAATAAAAAGAAGACGTTCGAAAAGAGACAGAAAAAAAAAAAGGGGTGTGGTGGAGAGAAGACAGTAAGAGTGTGTTAGAGTGTAAGGTGTCTTCACCTAATGTGGCAGGGTATGTAATTTTTCCTTCGCTTCTTTTTCTGGTCCTTCTAGAAAAGAAAAAGAACGAGGGTTAAGACGACATAATAAACCAGTAATCGGAGAAGGAAAAAAAAAAAAAAAAAAGGGAGGGAAAAAAAAAAAAAAAAAAAAAAGTTTCTTAGGATGGGGGGAGAGAAAAGACGAAAATGACTAAAGCGGTGTATAGCGGGTAATGGTTAATTTGATGGAGGGCAACGAGATGTGAAGACAACGACTGTGATGACTGAAAAGAGAAGGGTTCTATGGTTATCCTGACCTTTTTTCTGTTTCTTCTTTCCTTTGCAGAGGAATGATTAAGAGTATTCTGAAGGATACTGAGACCTGCTCTGACCCAGTGAGATCGACCGGTTTCCGGTGGTTGAGGACGACCAGATGAAAGGATAGGCCGGGGAGGAGAGAAAAGTGAAAGACACAGTAGGAGAGGCAAAGCCTATGGGTGAGTAGAATGAGAATGAGTGTCGACCTATGACGTAGGCGAGCCCTGGGGGGAACCAAAAGGCATTTACTGGGGGGGAAGGACGAAGGACTACGGGTTCTCCATCCACTGTTCCTTCAGGACTGGGTTGACCTGTACCGCGGCAACGTTCGGAAATTTCTCTGGAAATATAGGAAAGAGAGAGAGGGAACAAAAATAAGGGGATGAAAAGGGTAATAGAGGGGAAAGAGTGTACAAAGTAGTTGTGGGTTCGCGTGTGCGTGTGTGCGTCGGGATGGAGATGATGGGCAACGACGATACCACGATAGAGGCTGATCCGAGAGATACCCGAATAAGAAAGTGATCACTCTCAACAGAATATAGACGAGGGAAAAGTGAAAACAACCAGCAAAAGAGAAGAGAAGAGAAGAAGAGATACAGAGTAAGGTGTCAGAGACAGAGTCGCCGGAAGGGAAGTAGGATTGTCCGCTACGAGGGGGTTCGAAACGCTGTACGGAGTATGTACGAGTCGGTATGATCGGTATTGTGATGTCTTTTTTCTTTTTCCCTTTTTTTCATACCAGAGTATGGAGTAGCACTACTATGTAATAGTAGCGGTAGTATATTCTCATAGGCTGGTCACAATGTGGGATAATCGAGAATCTCATTACGGAGTACACACGGGATATGGATAAAAGCCAGAGATGAAGAAAAAGAGTCGGGAAGAAAGAAGAAGAAAAAAAGAAAGGAAAAGTGGGCTATTGGACTTGAAGCTGTAATAATCATAGTCAGTAGTATTATTACCAGCATAGTGAACCAGTCAAAGCAACACAATGTGCTTGTCTGACATGAATAGACATACATCACTTATGACTTAATCCAGAGTGCGCTCCGTACGGGAGTGTGGCACGGCTGGATTGGTAAAGTGGAAGAATCAATTATGCTAGGAGAATAAGAAAAAATAAGAGTGAGTACAATCCTTATTCTGACTTTCTTGTATCCTCCATGCACTCCGTACTAAGGACAAGGGGTTGTACAGCATGAGGTATGCCAAGTACCAAAATACATCATTAGGTACCAAGGGTTCGTCATAGCATCCATCCATCTTTTTTTTTTTTCCTTTTCAGACCGAGATTCCGATGGTGAATTACCATTTCTGATTTGCTTATCAGGGGTATGGAGGAATACTTTTCAGTGGCGTGCAAAGTACAGTGCAAAGCATGTATCCCAACATGGCTGAATTGATCTCTGGAAATTCTCCAGAATCAGACAATGGACGAGTGGAGCTGACGACGTCAGAGCTGGGGTCGTTCCATGGATTTCTTACCAACCGCCGTGCATATATGTTACATACCGTATTGGCTGCATTTGTCTCGGTAGAATATGAGGGTATTTGTTGAAGAATAATGGTTGCTAGTACTCTATAATAATATTCTGGGGGTATTTCCAGTAGTCTTAAGTTAAACTAATAGATTTGAGATAAGCCATTGTCTTTTTATGTACGTCGCTAAATACAGTATCCTTCTTTATTCTGACTACTGTAATGTATCGGCCGCTCGGCCATCGGCGGACATAATACGGAGTACAGTCCTAGATTTTGCGCAAAGTTTTACTGCCACAAGTACATACATAATTGAGATGGAAATTTTTGTAGGCAGATGTTTTAGGTATATAAACTGAGTATCAACTCTAGTCCAGGACTCTGGATTCTAAAGCCATCAATCCAATCCTTGAGTCAAGGGAATGGCCGTGCCACCGTCTAAATGCATGCAATACGGAGTAGAAGGGCATTGACCTCTGGGATTTGAACTCTGCTTTCTTCAGGAACCACTATCAATCCTTACCTTTTCTGATCCATATGAAGATACGGAATACAAAACACATACACAGACATATTCAGGGAAACCCATGCCCTTCACGGAATCTTCTGCAGAACCCGCTGCATATGAAAAACTCAATTGCGAGGGCTGACTGAGGATCTGTATCACATAGGCCGTCACACCATAGCATCATCTTCCTGAGAGCTGAAATCGTCTGTACCAATTTTCAGCCCCTAGAAAACGTACACTGTGCATAAAACTGCATTACTCTACATACGCGCATTTAACTATGTTCTTTGTAGTCTGGTAAATACATGTATTATCGGCGGTCGGCAAAACGACGTCATGCCGTTGGGTCCAAAGAATCGAGTCCATCGATCCGTCCATAGTACGCTTCTTTTCGTATACAATTACTCTGAGGGAAAAGAGGAAAGAGGACTAGCTGCACAGAGTACACTGATATGACAGCTATTGATGATAATCGAATAATCGACATGGACCGTTCCATTCCCGGCACTACCAATAATATATTTTGTGGTAGAGCGCTGTTGTCGTCATCGGATTGACGGATAGGGGCTACCAACGGTTTTTAGAGCTATTCAATGGAGCACCAATCTTCACTCGGTACTACTATTGATCACTAGGATACTGGTTATTTCTGATTACTTCATACCAGCATCCATTCTACGGAGTACAGTAGCTGTAGGCGACAGGATGATATTATCACACGACTTATATTAATTACCCCTGGATCTTACTCGTGGCTATTAATATACACCATCCCAGGGTATTGGTAGACTATATAACCATTCGTGCACCATGTCCCAAGGGCTCCATATATATAATTACGATTGCCCCTTTCATTTCTTTTTATAACGTTCTCTCAATGCTACGGAGCAATAGTGTTATGGCAGATGACGTTGTACACATTCCATCATTTAACATCGTCCTTTTCCTGATCAGGAACTCTCCGATGATAGTAGCCATAAGTCGCTGTTGATCTCCCAGGAGTCAATCAGATCGGATGTCTTTCCGCTTGGTAGATGCCTGTGCGTAAGCTATTTGGGGGGAAACTATCTTCGGAGGATAAGTTGATGGACGGGTATGCTTGTGCTTGTCTATTTACGGGATGGCATATGGTCAGACGTTATATTCAGTTATTATTATGATATCAAGTTAGTAGTGTTAATTAGCTACTTGTGAAGACCTATTTGCTTGTTCGATTATAAATAGAATTGATAGTAGATATGTATAAAGGTCTCAATGGATATATATTCAGGGGTATGATCCTAACAAGATAAGAGCTCATGCATCATGCCCACTCCTACTATGTTTGCATTGAGACACTCCAAATGCTACCCCAAGGACGTGTCAAGCTCCATATATAGTACTGTACAAATAAAAAAGAGTTTCAGGGGACAATGCGCAAAGTAGCAAAAGTATGTAGACCTGCCACCGCACTATTGCATTTTCATACCCACTTGACAAGCTACCGGACGATGTACAGCATAGTTCAGGGACAATGCGCTATCAACGGGGCGGTTTCTCGATTCTTCCGCAACGGTTGCGAATATCACTCGATAGAGTATGGGTACTGCGCACTGTCCTTATGAAGTTATGGTGATCATCCCGGAGTATTTCCTCTGGACTAGAGTGCGGGAATGACGTAGCTTCTTGAGCTCGCTAAGACATACTGTGCACAGGGTAGGGTAGTTCACTATTGTACGGAGCAGTGCTTGTGTACTCCGTACTCTGTATTCAATGTCTGGTGAATTGCCAGAGCTGGTGGTACCTGGCGAATGGCTACTGTATAGGGCAAGTCTCGTGACATCAGCTGACTCAGATACGATATTTTTGCCTCAGGCATCGGAAGCGGCCTCTGTTGGCACGAGGATAACCCCGACCGTTGTCCCTTTCTATTTTCTTTGCTGGATCTGTTGATTTTGATGCTGTGACTGTGAACGAGGCGAATTGCTTCCTTTTTGCTTTTTCTTTTTCTTTTCTTTTTTTCACTCCCTTTAATTTCGTTCTCTATTTTCTTCAACTCCCCCGCCTTGGTCTCACTTTGTTCGATTTAGAGCTGAAAAGGAAAGAAGGGAAAAAAAAAAAAAAAGCCCCCTCTTCCTCATCATCACCACCACTACCCGGCCGTTTTTGTCCTTATGACATTTCGCCGTTCACTTAAGCGTGTTTTCTGACCTGCCGACCTGTAAAGTCCGTTCTTTTCTTCGAAATTATATCACCTATGGCCGTCAGTTGAGGGGTTGGATTCTGAGTATTTCAAAAGGAAGACAAAAGCACCAGTTGAGATGGAGGATCACATTCTTGGAGAGGATCTACCGCTCCCACCCGCACGCCTTTTCGAACGACTCTCCCAGCTACCGGGCTATACGTGGGACCAATCAAGCGAGCCGTTCCATTCGACCTACAGTCACTGGCATGTCTTCGGAAACCGTCTGTCACCGGAATCCGATGCCTCCACGCCCGCCGCAACCTCCTCCGGTCCCTCCAGCCTTGCCCGCCATTCGCCCCGTGCCGAGTCCCGTCCTGCGTTCCGCCATCATTGGAGAAACAGCTTGAGCGAATCCAGCAGCGAGATCTCCCTGTCCAGACTTGATCAAGAACCAGCATGGATCCCCGTGATAGCCCGCGTCTCCTCCCATATCGTGAGGCTCGAGCGCGAGTTTCACATGATCAGATCCGTCGTTCAGACCTCTGACCCCGACTGTAATCATACAATACGACCCCTCGATCTGATCCGTCTACCGCCAGATCCGGGTGACATAGGACCTTTGTTGGTGGCTACCTTCGAATCGCCTGGTCCTAATATGCTTCGCGAGCTGGTTGCTTTTGGGCCGGCGTGGTTTGCCGTGGGGGCCAAGAGTGACAGCAACGACTCGACTCCCGGAGAGCAGGTTTCTCTCGCGACTTTTCTCGATTTTGCGATTGGCGCGTGCGACTGCTTGGAACTCCTACATTACGGCTTGAAAACAGTCCATGGTGAAATTCGCGGTGATGCGTTTCACTTTAACCGGGATACTGCCTCCGTGAAATTGACGAATACGGGAAACGGTGCAAGGTCTTTTGATAACATTCTGAGTGAGGGTTGGTCATCTTTATCGCGGGAGCTAGGCGTGAAGAATAAGCTGCAGTTCATTGCCCCTGAGCAGACAGGCCGTATGCCTACGGAACCCGATAGTCGGACGGACATTTATGCTTTGGGTGTGCTCTTCTGGACAATGCTAGTTGGGAAACCGGCGTTCACCGGTGAGGAGGCGGTCGAGGTGGTGCAGAATGTGCTCGGGAAGAGGATGCCCCCGGTCTCTGCCAAACGTATGGATATCCCCGATGCCGTCTCGGCCGTGATTCAGAAGATGACCCAGAAGACGGTGACCGATCGCTACCATACAATTTCGTCGGTGAAGAGGGACCTAGCGCAGATCTCCCAACTGCTTGGTGATGGCAACAGCGAAGCCCTAAAGGACTTTCAGATTGCCCAGCGTGATGTGTCTTCGTTCTTCACCCTTCCATCTCGCATGTTTGGACGACGGCAAGAGTACGACAAGATCATTGGTGTGGTTGAAAAAGTTCACAGGCGTCAACAGTCGGCCCTGGCAAGGTCAGCGGCCCAGAACTCTAGTGGGCTAGGATCTGGTTCCTCGATATCAGATAGCCGTGTCGATAGCTTTGAGATCACGTCAGCTTCCAGTGACTCGGGTTCATTCCATCTGGCTGCACCCAAAGCCAACTCGAACGGCGGGCTCAATCCTCTCGGACGCGTTTCGACCCATGAGTCGCTCCATAGCACCGAGTCATCGTTATCCACTCCTAAACCTGGAAGCAAAGCCAAGAGTCCCGTAGATTCGACCCGTTCTTCGTGGGAGACAATCGATCGCGATAGTCAACCGTCCACGAGCACCAACACACCGAGCCATGGGGACAATACTCTAGCGGTCCACAACAGACACAAGGCGGCACACAAGCTCCGTCGCTCTGCGCGTTGCGAGGTGATCACCATTAGCGGTGCGGCGGGAATAGGGAAGACGGACCTTTTGAACCGGGTGCAGCCGGCCATTCGCAAGCTTGGTTACATTGGAATTGCCCGTCTTGACCGAGCAAGACGGATTCCCTTCGAGCCCTTTGCCAAGATCCTTGCCAGTCTCTTGCGCCAGATTTTCTCCGAGCGCGATGTCACAACAGATTATCACAACAGTGTGCGGACGGCATTGCGCCCGATGTGGTCCACTTTGCATCAAGTCCTGGAACTTCCGGAGCAACTGATGTCGCCCGGTGGGAAAGAGAACGACGTCTCCCCAAGGCTCTCTGCAGCGCAATACATTCTGAAAGATGCGTCAACCAGAGGGGAACCGTCCAAGCGGGTCGTGCTTCCCCGACTCGATCGCGGCCAGAGCTCTGTGGAGTTCTTCTTGTCGAATGCGGCTTTGAAGAACATGCGCTTGATGGAGACTTTCTTGGAGATTCTGAAAACGCTATCGCAATTCAAGTTGATCTGCGTGTGCGTCGATGATCTCCATTATGCGGACGACGAGACCCTCGAGTTGATCATGAATGTCATGAAAGCA
This sequence comes from Aspergillus glaucus CBS 516.65, assembly GCF_001890805.1. Lineage (NCBI taxonomy): Eukaryota > Fungi > Ascomycota > Eurotiomycetes > Eurotiales > Aspergillaceae > Aspergillus > Aspergillus glaucus. The sequence continues at coordinate 1,427,400 of NW_019170456.1, forward strand.
AAGATCCCATGCGTGCTCATCCTGACAAGCCGCCCAGCCGAACTTGAATCCGACGCCATCAAGTCACTCTTCGAGGCCGAAAACCCCAACATCACCAGACTTGCTCTCAACCCACTTGGCGAACAGGAGGTTATGGAACTCGTCGCGGCGACAATGCACCAAGAGCCAAATACGATGCTGACGCCCTTAGCAGCTGTCATTCAGGAAAAGAGCTTAGGAAACCCGTTCTACGTACGGTTGATGCTCGAAACATGCTATAGCAAGACCTGTATATGGTACTCATGGAAGAATTCTGTGTGGGAATTTGATCTGGATCGAATTTTTACCGAATTTGTGGCACCTACGTATGGCGAAGGGCTTGGTCTTGGGTTCATGAAGAGGCGTCTTCTAGAAATCCCATCGTTGGCTCAGTTGATTCTCGCCTGGGGTGCATTGTTGGGGAGCCCGTTTTCGTTTTCTCTCGTCCAGAAGCTGCTTACGAGCGAGTTTCTGTACTCCAGTGAGGATGATGAGGTGCAGGACTTGACATGTCCGGATAATGTGAACTTGATCCGGCAGTCGGAAGCGGATATCGTTGTTGGGTTGCAATATCTTGTTCAGGCTAATTTGATTATTCCCGGGAGGACGGATGATGAGTTCAGGTTCGTATACTCTTACTTAGTTTTATGGATAGCTCTAACAGAGTGCAGATTTGCCAATGATCGACTGGCGCAGGCCGCCGCTTCGTTGACCGAAGGTCGAAATGTCGAGAAAATGCATTTCATCATCTCGCAAGCCATGAAAAAGTACTACCATGATGGTCGTAGCCGTTACGCCATGGCTCGCCACGTCGCTTTCGCATCGCGCATAATCGGATCGCGTGTCGTCCAGCGACTCGACTACCGAAAAATCCTTTGGGATGCTGCGCAAACCGCAGCCCAGTCTGGCGCTCGACCAACGGCCCTGTGGTACTTCCGCCACTGCATGGCCCTCCTTCAAGACAGCCCATGGGATGACAATCTCACTGACGTTTACTACGACGAAACGCTGCGTTTGCACATCGCCACAGCGGAGATGTCGTGGTCCCAGGGTCAGAACACGGATGCTCTGGTGTTACTTGATATGGTTTTCACTTATGGGAAAACTGCCGTGTGCAAGTCGAGGGCGTGGATCGTCAAGGCAAAGATCTATGCCCAAATGGGAAATCATCTTCAATCCATGGATTCCCTTCTCACATGCCTGGAGGAGCTTGGAGTACATATTCGTGAGCCAACGACATACGAAGAGTGCGATGCTGCGTACAACAACCTAAAGGCGGTCGTCGAGAAAGCGAGCTTAGAAGCCATTGTCCGTAAGCCGGTCAGCAAGGACATTAACATGATCACCATCGGTGCTGTCATGGCTGAGGCGATGGCGGTTACCTATTGGGATGATGCGCTGACTTTCTATCGAACTGCAATCGAGATGATGAACCTCCATATCTTCCGTGGCGGATTCGTCCAGATCTCGATCGGATGCTCCCATCTTGCTATGATCTCCTTCAGTCGGTTCAGGGACCTCGACCTCGCCACAAGACTCAGTGACTTGGCACTCATGCACCTCGATCGCTGTCCTGAACCATGGACCCAAAGTCGCGGCTCCATCGTCCACAACCTCTACGTTAGTCACTTGCGGGTTCCCATGGCCTCGACACTCCCGGCATTGGAGGACTCGTTGGAGGTTTCGTTTTCGATGGGGGATCCGTACATTACGTTGATCAGTTTGTCGTCTATGGCGATGACGAGGCTGTTTTTGGGTCATGATATGGCACAGTTGGAGGCGTTCTGTAATGAGAGCCCGGATGATATCCCGGAATGGTTGAATGATACCCGCGGAGGCGCTAGTCTTGTTGCTGTCCGGCAAGTTGCACGTGCTCTGCAAGGCAAGACGGCCAGCCAATGTCCCGAAACAATCATGGAGGATGAAAACCACAACACTGCACTCTTCATGACCTACTTGGACGCCAATGCGAGCAACGCTGACCGGCCTCGCGATATCTACTGGGGTCTCGCCATGATCCCTCTGTTCATCTATGGCCACCACACAAAAGCCATCGAACTTGGTATCCAGATGATGGAGACAATGCCGCAATTGTGGTCAGCCCGTGTTGCTTACGTTGTCTACTTCTACCTCGCACTCTCCCTTCTCACTCTCCACAATGACTATCCGGCGCGCGGGTACTTGGACGGAAACCTGAAGATCGTCCTACAGTACAAAGCGGAAGTTGATTTTGCACGGAGCACTTGTGATGCAAACTACGGCATGTGGTCGTTAATTCTGGAGGCACTGATCTACGAGGTTCGCAATGATCACACCTCTGCAATCCAGACTTTCGAGGCCGCGATCGACCACTGCCAAATTCACGGGTGGCCGTTGGAAGAAGCCCTTGCACTCGAGTTGCACGGCGAGTTCCTGATCCGACGCGGTGCCAAGAGAGCTGCACGTTCTGTGATGCAAGACGCTATCGCAGCATGGGCTGCTATCAGCGCAGCAGGGAAGGCAGCACAGCTTTCTGAAAAGCATGAGTGGTTGCTTAAGACGGCTACTTCGTCGAGGAGCATCGATGTCGGATGCCAAACTGTTGACTCGCTCGAGATTGATCATACGGCAGTCGGACAAGATCATATGGTGATGACTCGGAACATGGAGGATGATAGAAAGCATCGCTGGATAGAGCAGAATGAAGTTACCACGGGGGAGCGGTCGCTTGATAGTATCTCTGCTTTTGGAATCGACATTATCGATCTGTCGAGCATTCTCGAATCCAGTCAAGTCATGTCGTCTGAGCTCCAGATCGATAAGCTCTTCACCAAGATGATCGAGATTGTGCTTGAATCGTGTAACGGGTCGGACTATGCAGTCATTGCTACAGATTTTGACGACAATGGCTTCGCCGTTGCAGCCGCAGGTGATCTTGAAAAAGGACAGAAGTCCTTCGTCGATGGCCTCCCATTCTCCGAAGTCGACGATAAGATGGCCCAGCAAATCTCACACTATGTGATGCGTACCAAGGAGAGGGTTCTCGTCCACAACGTCCTCGAGGACGAACGTTTCTCCAACGTCAGCGAGGCCTACCAGGCACGCTTCCCATTCGGTCGATCTGTGATCGCGCTGCCAATTCTGCAAGCAGAGCATCTTCTCGGAGTCATCCATATCGAAGGGAAGCCGAATTCCTTTACGCAACGAAACGTGATGGTCCTCCATTTGCTCTGCAATCAGATTGGTATCTCGTTGTCCAATGCGTTGCTCTTCCGGGAAGTTCGCAAGGTCAGCGCGACCAACGCGTCGATGGTCGAGGCGCAAAAGCGCGCTCTCGCCCAGGCCCGCGAAGCAGAGCAGAAAGCCAAGGCCGCGGAAGCTGAGGCCAATCATAACGTGAAGCTCAAGGAAGATGCGGCCAGAGCCAAGTCCATCTTCCTGGCAAATATCTCGCACGATCTGCGGACGCCGATGAACGGAGTTATTGGTCTTTCGGAGTTGCTCAAAGGTACTCATCTGGATAAAGAGCAAGATGAATATGTCGAGTCGATCCGTGTCTGCGCTGATACGTTGCTGACGCTTATTAATGACATACTGGATTTCTCGAAGTTGGAGGCGGGCAAGATGAAGATCTCTACGGTTCCGTTGAATATCAAGGAGACGATCTCGGAGGTTGTTCGTGCGCTGCGGTACACGCATCGGGATAGAGGCTTGGAGACGATTGAAGATTTGGAGAAAGTTCCGCCGGACCTTGTTGTGTTGGGTGATCCTGTTCGTCTGCACCAAATCTTCATGAACCTGCTCAGCAATAGCTACAAGTTCACGCCAAAGGGATCCGTGGCTGTGAGGGCTAAGGTTTCCCGCGAGGGTAAGGGTCGTGTGCGTCTCGAGTGTTCCGTGACGGATACTGGAATTGGAATTCCCGAGGAGCAGAAATCGCGACTCTTCAGACCGTTCTCGCAGGCCGACAGCTCGACCGCAAGATCCTATGGGGGTAGCGGACTGGGACTCAGTATCTGCAAAGCTATCATTGAGGATGTCCTGGGCGGTGCGATATGGCTCGATTCAGCGTCCGGCCGCGGCACAACAGTGACGTTCCACCTGTCCTTCAATAAGGCGCCCAAGGAAACCTTCGCCAAAGCCACCTATTCCCAGAGTCACAACCAAATCGAGAACAAGACACCTGCGAAGCCAATCGCCTGCGATCTTTCCATGGTTCCCCGCGAGCAGATCCGCGTTTGCATTGCTGAAGACAACCCCATCAACCAAAAGATCGCCGTCAAATTCGTCGTCGGGCTCAACCTCCGATGCGAAGCCTACAGCGACGGCCGCCAAGCAGTCGAAGCCCTGCGCGCACGCTCCCAGGAAGGAAACCCCTTCCACGTCGTCCTAATGGACGTGCAAATGCCAACTCTCGACGGCTACAACGCCACCCGCGAGATCCGCCGCGACCCAGACCCCAACGTCAACGAAGTCCTCGTAATCGCCATGACGGCGTCCGCCATCGAGGGCGATCGTGAGAAATGCATCGAGGCGGGCATGAATAATTATCTTCCCAAGCCCGTGCGCTCGAGTATCCTCTCCGATATGCTGGATAAGTACCTCGCTCCTGTGCCGACTTATACGAAGACAAGACTGGCGATTCGTGACAAGAATCGGGCGAGTGTTAGTGCTGCTGTTACTGGGTCTTCATCTGATGTTGGAGTGCCGAGTCCTAATAGTTTTACGTCATTGGGGTCGGAGAATGTTGTTCTTTCGCCGGATGAGAAACAGTTGGAGAAGTCTCCATCAGAAGCGGAGTGATCCTTTCTTCTGCTTAGGCTTTTACTTATTTCTTACGTTTTGATATTGCAGACCAGAAAACCAAACGGGAACGGGAAATACGTCTCATAGATATTGTTGTTTCTCGTTGGAGTTCGGGGTCAGTTTTCTATTCTTGTCTTTCTACAGTTCTATATCCCCTTTTCATTCGAGAGCGTGATATTCATTATTGGTGTTTTAATTGTTTCTTTCCTTTTCTTTCCAATGAATGATGACGATGGATATGAATCATGATGCGGTTGTTTTTCGTTCTTTCCTTTGAGTGGATGATCGAAATTCTTTTTCTTTCTTTCTTCTAATACTTGAGATACCTGCTGTTGTTTCATTATTATGTTTCTTTAAAAGACAGTCTGGAGATGGGTTGGAGTTTGCTTGTGGTAATAAATACAATGTGCATAGGTGCTTTTAGGATATAGAATTGGGTCTGTATCTTGAAATACTTCGATATGTACATGCATAGTCTAAAATGCTTGTTTAAGCAATGACTTCTCTTCTACCCAGAATGCGCAGTCGCTTCACACCTCCATCCGGCACGAGAGTCAACTTGACATGAGAGAAGACCCGAGTATCCTCGCCCTCGGCAGCAAGGTCGTCACCCTCAAACACATGCTCCATGTCCGCCTTACAAGCCCTGTCCCCCTTAAGCAACTCAACCCACTCCGGGTCATCATGCGCAGGAACCTGCCCCTCCTTATCCTTCCTCCCCACCAACCCATGCACCCTCACCGTCCGGGGGAAATTTCCCCGGAAATCCTTCGTATCCACCACAATCCTGGCCACAGACCCCGGCAAACCAAGCTTGATAATCGCCCAATCGACATGCCCAGGACCCCGCGAACGAGCCGTCTCCCACCCATCACCCATATTCTCCCCACGACCAGGAAGCAACAGGTTCGAGCACGGCGTGAAATGTTGATCCGACGCACCCAGCGCCAACCCACCCACCAACGCCGACGAGAGCTCCTCAACCGGCAAAACCGCGCGGTCCGTGCTCGCGATAACCTGCGCTGGCAACGCAGGCGGAATAGCATGCCCATACAACCTCAACCGCCCAAACCCGCCATCAGGATACATCAACAACCGTACATGCGTGTAGGGCTTCGAACTAAACTGCCCACCAACAAACCACGCTCTCCTCTGCGAAGGCCCACACTCCTTCGCCGGCAAAATAGTCTCCCACTTGTCATACCCAGCCTTGGCGATCTCCTCATCCGACGTCTCTACCCCGCCTTCGGCATTCGTCGCCTGCACCTCGGCCTTCTCGCCAAAGTTCCCCACAAAGAACCCCGTGTCCACCTCGATACCCTTGATAACTGCACTGGCCACACCAAGCTTGACCACGACCCAGTCGTAGGGCTCTGGGTTGTGGCGTCTTGTCTCCCAGCCATCGTACCAGGCGCCTGTGTGGACGAAGACGCCGGGGCGGTTGATGGGGGGTGTTGGGGTGAGGAGGTTTGTGGCGGAGGCGAAGTAGTCGTCTGAGCGGGAGAGGACTTTGGTGTTTAGGGCTGCGGAGGCGAGGTTGGTGGTGTGGGCGAAGGTGGTGTCGATTTCTTTGGAGGGGATGAAATCGGTCGCCGTGGTGGTTTCGGCGGCGGAGGGGGGGAATGCGTTGGCTTCCATGTTGGTTGAGAGAGAAGAGAAGAGAAGATCTTAGTCAAGGAATGGTAGTAGAAGAAGGGGATTGACTTGGATTATGAAGAGGAAGAGGAGTTGGGATATGGACTATTTATATACTCCGAACATGGTAGCTTATTCTAGGCGGGGTTGACGTTATCGATAACGGAAATGGTAGATAGGGCGGTATTACTCGATGTGATCGAGAAATGCCTTCCATCTTCTCTTCTTCGTTTCTTATCTTCTTCATGATGGCTATTCCGTTTGATTCTAAATGCTTCATTGAAATAACCGTTTAAATAACTCTATAATGGTCACAGCTCTGACAACACTGTGTACAAACTGCCCCAGCACCGGAACTCTCCGATACACAACGCAGCCCTCCGGATGATTGCGCACTGAAACACCTGCCACGAATCTTCATGAAAAGGAACACCTCCTAGCAAAACACGTGCTTAGAGTCAACCAGTCCTCGACAAGAAGCTCACTTTCTGGAGTCATCACATCATCTATCGTGTTCTCCGTCGGCTCTTTTCTTTCCATTCAGCTCAGGGGGTGGGCTGGAGGCTGGCGCTGGTCGTTTCATGTCATGCAGAGTGCCACAGAGCCTCCCCGGTGCCGATTTGGGGCATTGGGAGATTCTCTGTTATTATGTGACGGTTGGATGGTACACATGGTGTACGTGTCGCACGTGTTACTGTTACAGCACTCGTTGACATGTGTGACGTTCTACCAAGGGGGATTCGGGAGTCGATTCCTGTGTTCTGTTGTGGCCTGTGATGATGCAGGGGTCCTTTCGTACAGAATAAGGAGATGGAATACGGAGAAGAATACGGAGAGAAAGGCAAGTGAAAGAAAGCAGTTGGTATTATTATGTCTAAACTCCGTGTGTCATGATGGTATGCTTCGCAGGTTCCTGAATCTTCGAATGCCGGAAATGATGAGAAAAAAGAACGATCCAACTCCTAGTATACATGTCTCCGTCTTCAAGCCCCGGTCTTCGTCGCTAACTCCTCCAGATGATGATACCTCCATGCGATTTGTTTCATCTGCGTCTTTATTGTCGGATCTAGAGTCCCGTTGTCCTTCGCCTCCTTGTCCAGGTGTTTCAGCATTTCCCATCGCTTGAGGATACGGGCCTGGTTTTCCGCAATTGCTACCAGGTTGGAGTCTTTCGATGCCATGCGGGCGTCAATGGTTGCTTGGTAGGAGAGCTTTGCGCGGAAGAGCGCCATTTCGGATTCGTCGTAGATGAGGCCTCGTGCTTCGGGGAAAGATGCGTGTTCGTAGATCTGCAATGACGGCATTTTCGGTTGCAATCTTGCAAAAGTGGCAGTCGTTCTGTGTTTATTTCTGGGGGACGGAGAGCTTGACGGTCTGCTTGCTTTGTTGGAGGAGAGCGAAGGAGGATTCAGGACGACCGGATTCTCCACAATGTTAAGAAAAGGTGGAATTGGAGAGGACTGAGATTGAGGAGAGATATATGTCTTCCAAAAAAGAGGTGTCTGAAGCTGGAGAAAAGGAAGAGTTGCTTTGATGCACAACAATGAAGGTCTGTTACCAACTCCATATATATATAAACCCCAGCCTTGGCAATGTTCAATGATCTTTCATTGTTCTTTGGTGACAGGCGCCAAGGTAATACCAGGGCTGTCACCGACTGCACCACTGCACTTCAACCCGAAATGATGCAGCTGAACGGCAGAAACAACAGATGATCAAAAAAAAGAAAACGGAACTCCTTTGAAAAAAAAAATTCCTCCCACTGCCAGTCTGGTTGCATTGGTTGCCCTGCGAAGGTCCCAGTATGAGCAACTTCCGTTGTTCCCCATTGGGACAAATTGTGAAACCACCCGAATACCACCGCGCAACCGAACCGGACAGAACATGTCTGTACTGATGGCCACGAGCCACGACACTCCCTCTTGACCGTATAACTGGTGGCGAGTCGGTGTAGACGGAATTATTGGCAACGGTTTTTCTAGAGCCGGATCGTGTTTTGGAAGTTTCCACGGTTCTATAATGGAGCTTCCTTTTTACAAACGACACATGGGGACAAGCCGCCGGTCATGTTTGCTTCCGATGGGCTGCATACATGCTGGGGTCCGTCTACATACAGCAATCGATTGGCTGGCCACATGGAACAAGGGGGGGGAAGAAGGATCTATCTGAGTTCAATCGCGCGCTGAGACCTGATTCGCGCCGATCTGGGGAAATAAACAGCAAAACGAAAAAGAAACGAACTTCAGTGTAACCCGGAGGTGTCTTGAAGATGCCGCGGCCGTGCGTCATTCAGCCATCGGTAATTGCATTCTTCAACTTCCCTTTTTGTTAGATGCATTGATTGTCAGATTGCCACGCCAGATTACGGGGAAGTTGGGGGATCTCCTGACGATCCTGGAATAGAACAGTGGCAGAAATGGATAAAAATGGAATAGCGGGAGATCAGAGCGCGTGTCTGTATGGATGATTGCCTGACCGGCTGCATGTAACCGTTGTTTTGTGTCGCAGCGGTGTTGTCTGCTTGGACTGCTACATGGCACGCTGGCGATTAGAGTGATTTTCAGGTATGTCTACTTACGATCTCCAATAACCATTTAGAGCACATCTTATGCGATCAGCATCAGCATCATGAACGCCAACCCAATCTGACGCTGACACTGACAAACCTTCTCCGTACAAACCTCCGACAAACACTGGGTACTTGTACATATACATGCAGGTCATGCATTAAACCCTCCTTTTCCTCCTATAACCTAGCTTCCGTACCGTAAATGACCTGCATAATTGCCACCTAAGTACCTTCCAGCAGAAACCCAAAGCGGAAGAGATCAGATATGCACGTTATTCTGCATTTTCCCGAGAAGCTAATTAACCTAGATCATGTGCTCTGTACGACGGAGTACGCATGTCCACGCTGTTATTATTATGCTATTGTATTCTAGAACAGTGCCAGGAATACAGACAACTGCCTTACGTGCTGTACGTTTTATGTTGTGCAAGCCCAATTTCTGAAGAAGCCTGGTTTCAGAAATGTAAGCTGTTTCAGGAGTTGGGCTGAGGATCTGGACGTAATCACGGGGAAATAAGCGGTGTGGCTGGAGGGTATTATTGCTTATTTTGCCTTCTTGTTGTTCTCATTGTTGTCCTGGGGTATTTGTCAAGAGGGTGCAGCAAGTTCCGAACGGTTCCAATGAGTAAACCATGTTTATTCGAGAACGACTTTCTTGAACTGTGGACTTGCTTCAATCCACTTCTTGAGAAAAACCTTACCCACTCCACACCGACGAGCCATATTTGTCTCAGTCTCATCCTTTGGACAAGCATCACATTGAGTACAGTCAGATCCTGAGGACACTCGCTGCCAGAGGATGGATAGGATTGACATGACTGGCCAGAGTTGTATGGATATGCAACATTCATTTCTTCAGAATAGTGGAATCGAACTAAATCTCGCGCAAGGATGTCGTCCAATTCTTTACCCGCTAATGGGCAGTTGTTTATGTGTGAATCAGTCGATTTAGATTCAGATCCACCGGATCTTGGAGGGCGATGACATGGACAACCAGTAAGGTCTGCAATTGATCGAGTCGTCGCCAATGACACCACTGATGCCGTTTTCATCCCCTAGGTATAGTATAAACTCTCCTACGGTGTTAATGAGAGTACTCTGTTCGTAGCTGGGTATCTGAAGGACACCGGCAAACGAGCCATTGGCAGCGTAGATCCACAGCGGGTAATCTTGATGCGAACCATGGAAGAATCTCAATAACGGGCTATTGCTTTGTGGGCCGTATCTGGGGGCTCTGGCCTGAAAATAAGCTGTGAACCATGATAGGAGAGACGGTCCTGAGGCCATCCGGAGAGAAAACAGCGGCATTATTCTCCTTCTCGCTCGAAGCAAACGCCTCGTTCCAGAATGAATCGCAGGTCGGTTATCCGCCACCAAGCGCTCTATCACACATGCAAAACATTGCTGTTGTAGCTCAGGGGGCGGAATTTGTAGAAAACAAAGGTTGGAAATAGTCACCAAGTTGGATGAATTTCTCGCTATTGACATCTTGACGATTCAAAACGATTGGATAAGGTCTTCTTCTATCAGGACTATCAGGCGAGGTCTGTCGCCGCCAGGATAACCCGGGTTCGGATTCCAGGAAAGGGAAAATTAATATCTGAGGAATACATACCCTAGTACATTGGAGATAATGAAAATGGGATTGGGGTAATTACTATAAGTAGGTTGTTTACTTACAGACTGTTTGCGGTGTATATAGGGCTATCTTATGGAACAAGAGGATAGATATAGAGTGCCACAATGCAAGTTGGCTCTATCTATAACAAGTTTGCTCGAGAGAAGTCATGCTGTTCTTATTTTTGACAAGATAAATACATCGAGAGAAACATGGGCCATGACCAACTCGTATCCATATTCAAATCCGACACATAATCGTCCTCGATCATTATCCAAGCATCGTAATATGCCAACGGGTATATGTACAGTCCTATTGCAAAGAGTAAGCATAATCCAAGTCTCTTATTCAAAATTAGTCTTACCAGAAACAAAGTAATCACAAAAGTCAATCCAAGCTAATCCAATGTCGCGTGTTGAAGTAACCGATAAAGACTCAATGGAAGCGCGCGTTAGGAGCAGGACTCAACGGAAGGCGACGAGGAGCTCTGCCGCGAGCAGGACTAGGAGTATCGAGGAAACGGACACGGCGCTGTGACTGCTGCTGCTGCTGCTGTCCATCACAATTCGCAAGCTGACGACCCCGACCCTGGCCTTCGTAAGACGCGGTCGTAGTGGAAGCAGAAGTAGTAGAAGGTATCGTGATCGGACTCTGAACAACCTGGCCCTGATTCTGGCCCGAAGAAGTCAAGCGACGCGTGCCAGCAGGCGCGTACTCGTTCAAATACAAGTCCCAAGGATCCTCAGAAACTTTCTCGCCCATGGTGATGGTTCCGCGCAAAACGAGAAGACGGTAAACGCTGCTCTCGACGTATATACAATCAATGCCGTAGGGTTTATGGGTAATGCGGGTGAAGGGATCGGTGTAGCGCCAGTAAAGAAAGTTGAGGGTGGAGAGGATAGACTGAATCTCGATTTCGGTTCTGGACATTGTGATCGTGAGAGCAGAAAAGGCAATGTCTTAGGATCAATGGATGAGGAACGAGGATGAATAATCTCACAAAGATGATTGTCTTGGAGTGGGACAGTTGAAGGAGGAATAAATAGTAAAAGGAATTGTTTTGGTGCGTTAAATAATCCTAAGATTGTTAGGGCTTCTCTTTGCGGTATTTGCAGCATGGTAAACGCCGCTAAAGGATGAAGTGAATGGATGAAAAAGCCCTGACCCTTTATTTTTCTGATTGGCTCATCTTGATGAAGGGATCATTCCATTTGTGATTCCTGGATCTTGCCTTCAGGTGGTTTCTCTTTGGCATTGTCAGTGTCTCTAATCTGAAGGATTCCTCTCATATACCATAGCTTTTTCGGGGTCATGTCTCAAACATAGCCTCATATCACCTAAAATCGCGGAAAGAACCATGGGATCTTCCATTAATATTCCATGAGACACGGCGTGTTCGAACAACGAGACCAACTATTTCGTCGCGACATCGACAAGGGCATTGCAGGGGTATCAGTGAGATTATTTCCTTTCAGACGACGGGATAGCTTCAGACTGGGCAATCCTATGGGCTGCTCAGGACAGCTTCTAAGCTATAAAAGGACCGTACCTCGCCTGTGAGCATCTTGTCTGCATAACAGCCATCTTATCAACCCCTTTCCCTCCATAATTGCCAAATCCAAAGCCCCAATATATGACAACGCCAACGGGCAGAAGCACCAAGATGGTTGCCCACCCTTGCATTCTCATCAACGAACGAGACGCCCTCATGGAAACAATTTGCAAGCAGAAATGCTTTATCTACCACTGCTCTACCGGACTAAAAATCTTCGTCGAGCGTTATAACGATGTCGTTAAACAGCTCGAGCAACTCCAGCAGAAAGACACCGCGCGAGAGCGAGAGCAACAGCGACAGGCGACCACTACCTATCCTACCCCTCCCGGACAGGCGAATTTCTATCCTACCCCCCCTGGGCAGGCGCAGAGTCTTTCCCCGAGCTCCAAGCATCAGAGTACCGATGTGGATGATTTCGATGAAAACGATTACCTACTTCCCGAGGGTTACGACCCTGCTTACGTCTGGAAATTCTATAGCGAGAGCGAGGATGGCGATAACGACGAATACGAGAGCGAGAGCGAGGGCGAGGAATGCGTCAATGACCACTTGCCGGAGCGCATGTGTGTTAGACGTGACTGCCACCAGTTTGGATTCTGTCGCGAGCATGAGTTGAGTGCTGTGTGTGTCTGCAACGGAGGCCCGTAGCTGCTGCTACTGTGGTAAGAGATCGACAAATATTTTGTTATTTCTGCTTTGTTTATTGCTTTTTGACTGCTTAATACTCTGATATTGTTCTGTTTCCGCTGGTGTTCGTGAGGTTGCTGTGTTGGAATATTGGGTAGACTGGATAGACATTTGTGATTTCGGTTTCTGCTCTGTCTGTTGCCTTCGATTTATACTTTTGTTTTTGCTTTTTTCTTTCGGTGTTTGTTTTTGTACTTTTGTTCATTGTTGTACTGCAGAGTAGTTAACTAACTCAGCTGATTAGCAATCGACGCCTCCAGCTGCGTCATTGTAATCAGCTGACTGTGATTGGCAATTGAACATCTCACCGTTTATATACAAATGCAATTCTTGTAACCATCCTTCTTTTGTAATCATTTCTCTCATAAATCTACTCGATAATGGCGTCTGCTACAGGAATTCCACAGGAACATCCTCGAACCATCGAGGCCGAGCCTTTGCTGGGCGGACCAGGTGCCGCGACCCAGAGAGAGGAGGATGCCATGCCATATAATGTGCTTACTGGTAAGCTAATTATACCATTAACATTGATAAGGCAAGTGATTTATGCTGATTGGTTGCTATAGGCACGGCTGCGATCGCCCAGGCTGGAATATGGGTGGTGAGTGCCACACTTGAGACAGATCTATACGGATCTATATACAGATGAAGCAATATTAATCAATTATTCTCAGCTGACGATTTTCGTCTGGTTGGGCGTCCTATCTCAACCGTTGATGCTTTTCACTGGTCATCCGGTGCGTACCAACGATCCCCATCCAACCCCCAATCCCATGAACCATAGCTAACTCAATACAGCTCCTTAACACCATAGCTCTCCTCCTCCAAGTCCAAGGCACCCTCATCCTCCAGCCAACAAGCACAGCGCGTCAGAAGCTCACTGGAACCCGCTTCCACTACATCATCCAAGGCCTCAGTCTGCTCGCCTTCATCGCGGCCTTTCTCGTTATCGAAATCAACAAGGGTGACCATGAGCGCCTCACGTCTCCTCATGGCGTGCTGGGGCTGATCACCTATATTGTTATTATTCTGCAGGCGTCTGTGGGCGTGGTGCAGTATTTCTTTCCGGCTCGAGTTCTGGGAAGTGTTGAAACAGGAAAGAAGATTTACAAGTATCATCGTGCGTCAGGGTATGCTCTGCTGGTGTTGGAGCTGGGGACTGTTACTGCGGCTACTCAGACGACGTTCAATCTGAATGCTTTGCATATTCCTTTGTGGGGAGTGGTGGTGACTTCGGTTTTGGTTGTTGCTGGTGTTGGCGCGAGGGTTAAGAAGCATAAGCTGGGACTTTAGTGGTCAGGATGAAAGCGCCGTATCTGCTTATAGTTCAATGAGTTATGACAATACATTTTCCTACGTTTTATCTATGACATGCTTGGATAAACATATGGAACCCATTTATTTAGTATCCCAATCGGGAAAGCGGCGGGATCCAAAACTTCAACGCCGCAGATCTTCAATCCATACAAAAACAAAACACCCTACACCACAACTCCTCCCAACGGCCTCTCCAACGGCCTCTCCAATGGCCCCCTCCATGGCCTCGAAGGCACCATACGTCTGCCTTAATTGCAGAGTATCCCGCAGATTCACCAGATTCACCCCCTCCATCCGTCGCACCTTCACCTCGTCCCTCCGCCGCCCGTCAGACGTGATCCGACCAGCAACAGCACCAAAACCCACCCCAGACGTTAAACACATCCGTCAGAACGCAGAAATCTACGGGAAAAATTGTCTCGATCGAAACTATGCCTCTCATTCCGAATACCCGCTCCGGATCCAGCAATTGTCCGAGGAGAGTCAACAGCTCGATCATGATCTCCAAGCTCCGCGGTCCCGCATTAAGCAGTTAGAGAAGATGATTGCGAAGGTGGCTCGTGAGCAACAGGAATCTACGGGACAGGAGGACCTAACAGCTCTGCGATCGGAAGCTCAACGGTTAAAAGATGAATCGCACGCGATGAACTCCCGGAAAACAGGCTGCGCGGAGGAAATCCAACGTCTCGCTCTCGCCCTCCCCAACCTCTCCTCCTCCGAAACACCTGTCGGACATGACCCCAGATTAATCGACTATATCAATTTCGATCCTCAATCGCCTCCCGAATGGGCTACCCGTGCATCACCAGATCCCTCCCGCTCCCACGTCGCTATCGGCACCTCACTGGGCCTCATCGATTTCACCAGCTCAGCCACCACGACTGGCTGGGGATGGTATTTCCTCACAAACGAAGGCGCTCTTCTCGAACACGCACTGGTTCAGTACTCATTGGCAGTCGCCCGTCGTCACGGATGGAAGATCGTTTCTCCTCCTTCGCTTGTGTACTCGTACATCGCAGAGGCTTGTGGGTTCCAGCCCCGCGACCAGCACAATGAGCAGCAGATCTGGACCGTTGAGCAGAGCGAGAAGGATAAGCACTCGAAACCCCCGCGTTCGCTGACCGGTACGGCCGAGATCCCTCTCGCGGCTATATACGCCGGTCGTGACATCGAGGCTTCCCAACTCCCCGTCAAACTGGTGGGTTCCAGCCGGTGCTACCGCGCCGAAGCAGGATCTCGAGGCGTCGACACAAAGGGTCTATACCGAGTCCACGAATTCACCAAGGTCGAACTATTTGGCTGGGCCGACAACAACAACAACAACAACAACAACAACAACAACAACAACTCCACTCAATCCGAAAACCAACACCCCTCAACAACCCTCTTCAACAACCTCCTCACCATCCAAACCGAAATCCTCACCTCCCTCAACCTCCCCTGCCGCATCCTTGAAATGCCAACCACAGACCTCGGCGCCTCCGCCTCCCGAAAACGCGACATCGAAGCCCTCTTCCCCTCCCGCCTGCGGAACACCTCCGACCTCGAACCCGCCTGGGGCGAAGTCACCTCCGCGTCTATCTGCACGGACTACCAGAGTAGACGACTAGGGACGCGGGTGCGTGGCGGGTCAGCGAAGGAGTCGAGATTCCCGCATACGGTTAATGGGACGGCGATGGCGGTTCCCAGGGTGCTGGCGGCGATTTTGGAGAACGGGTGGGATGAGAAGAGGGGGGTTGTTGTTGTGCCGGAGGTGCTGAGGGGATATATGGGTGGGTTGGAGGTCATTGGGAAGTAATGAGTCGTGTTCTGAGGGGATGTGCTTGTACGATAGGATAGAGTATGCTACGATGTGATTGATATATGATATAAAAGTACTCAGGCGTGGGCCAATTCATTTTTCATCTCAGATCTAGAATAAGGGATATAGATAGATAGGACACATGCCACCGCAAACAATAAAAACAGATATAATTAGGTATCAGTGACACAGTAGAAAAGCGAAAGGACATCAATTGAAACAGGGTAAATCGGATCAGATGATAGTTTCTCTTGTCTGCTCAGAGGGTCATAACTCATAGACACGTTTATAAGGACGTCATCGCGGTCGTTGGTTGGATAATATGTGAGGATAATAATAATAATTAGGGCCATAACGAGTGATAATATGCAATCAAGCGAGAAGACTGTACCGGGAAAGTTCGAACATAAGTATCATGTGTGATGTGTGATGAGAGAAAGAGAGTGAAAGGCGTCGATATAAAAGACGGACAACAGTAGCGTAGGATAATCGTATCGTAGACACTTCGTAAGTATCGGCAACCGGGAAGTAGAGCCAGGTCACCTCCACGGAATATCCGCATCCTCAATTTTCGTACAAGTCAAATACGGCAACTCCATAGTTCTGCTCCCCTGCTCAGCACTCGCAGTCCCACTCGCAGTGCCCTTAAGATCAAGCTCGAGGAAATTCCGCATCAACGGCTTAACAATCTCCCTAGCAAGCCGTTTAATCTCATCCATTTTGCGTTCGAAGCGCTTAAGCACATCCCGCGTATAGAGCGAGTCCGACGACGGCGTCGGATGGACCTTGAGAAAGCGCTTGAGATCGTCATGGCCCAGATACGCTTGTGAGGATGAGGAGCCGATGAGGCGGTATACCTTCGCTGGCGACGGTGAAGCAGAAGAATGGCCTACGGACGGTGGTCTGTGGGACGATGATGTGGAGGATTCAGTGTGTCGATGGTGTGTTTGGTGCGGGGTGGGCGAGTTCTTGAGGATTGAGGCTGGAGGTGGAGTTGTGCTTTCGACGAGCCATTGGCGGAAGAGGGAGACGGCGAGCCAGTCTAGGTATGCGTTGTTGGGGTTCACGCGTTCGCCGCGCGAGGTGGTGAGGGTTAAGCGGAAGAGCTTAGAGTCGACGCGGGCTTTCATGTCTTCTAGATCTTCGACTTTGTCTTCGATGATGTCGAGGACGGAGTCTGGGACGGAGGGGTAGGAGCCGTTGCGTAGGTGGGATAGGGCGGCTGGCCATTGGCCGACGACGTGGATTAGTGCTTCTGAGAAGACGACTCGGCTGCGCGCCATGTAGCCTAGTTTCAGGTAGCTGGGTGGGTATTTGGCGATTTGTTTGAATAGTCGTGTTCCGAAGCCCAGGAGGTGATGGTCAACCCGGGGGCCTGTGACTGGTAAAGCGTCGTACATGTCGGCCAGACCGAGGAGACACTTGGATTCCGCGTAGGCCGTCGCGATATTGACGCTGTTCAAGGTCGGGAAATGGTTGTAGAATAGACGGAAGAGGTTATCGTAGTCGCGAATGAGCGGGTGCTGAGGCTCGTCTGATGTGTTATGAGGCAAATTGTTCGTTGACTGCATGCCCGTCAAGTTCGCCATTGAACGGAAGAAACCTGCTTGTGACCCCGATGGCTTTGTCACTGCCGGAGGTGGTTGAACCGCATTCGCAAAGGCTGAAGAAAAGCTTGGTGGCTGACAAACGTTAGACATGTTTGCTTTTCCATAGTGAGAGCACCAACCTTCTGGACGAGAATCGGTTCCTCGTCTTCTGCTTTGTTCTGCCAATCCAGCTCAAACCTCAACCTTCTCTTTTCGATCGGACGAGACATCCCTCCAACATCCGATTGCGCAAGGGTCGATCCAGTAGATAGTGTATCATCCTCGGTCATCCGCGACATAGCACTACCATCTGGCTTTGGGGGGGCTGATACAGCTGATACAGGCTGCCTTGACCACTCCTCGCTGGTACTAGCCGCGAAGAACCCTGAACACTGCGCTAATATCAACCGATGTAACAAGTATCGCTTCTCTTGTCCTCCCGCGCGTATAACAATTTCGACGTCGCCCGTATGCGTGAAAATGGGAAAATCATTCTGCGATTGCCGAGTGGTGCCGCCGTGGTGAGAGTGGCCAGAACGTCGACGGCTGTGACGCGACACCACAGAGGAAGTCGCATTTCGCGGAGGCATAGGGCGATCGAGAACATGGGCCTGAGAGACCATTTCGCTAACAGAGGTAGTCGACCTCCTGTTTGTCATGGCCGGTTTTTAAGGCGGCGCGTATAGGCGTAGGCTCGCGGAGAAGGGTCGGTCAGTGATGCATTACCAGACACCCCAGGCGCGCGCTGCAAGTGGAATCTCCCATGCAAAGCAGAAAGCCAGAAATAATGCTCGTCTGTATTGCGAAAAGTCGGAGGTGAAGAAGGAAGAGAGTCAGGACGTCGCCGGTGTTTTTGTGTTCCCCGCAACGATGATTTGAAACGGCGGACGGAGCAGTTGTTTATGGAGTCGAGTTGCGGCGCACAGGAATATCGTTTCGAGGAAAGAAGCTAGGCTAGTAACTAGCAGAAAGTGGAATTAGTCTCTGGCCTCTAGCAAAAAAAGATCTGAATCGTATTGTGGAAAAAGGTCCCACTTGATGCAATGCATATAAATAAACACCTGGATCACCATGGGAGACTGCAAGAAAAAAAAAAAAGGGGAGAACTGACACACATACACAGCGTACAATGAGGGCTGCAGAACAATAGAAAAACAATGCAAAAGGCAAAAGAATCGGCAACTTGACCGGTGGAGGGTGTGAAGATGATATACCACCAATCTATCCTGGAAGCAGTTCGCCTAATCGGGTAACATTTCCTCCTTTCAGCTGGCATGTACCAGGAACCATTCCTGTTTGGGTATAGTAATTGATAAGCTATACTGCATGCGGTATAATAGCTTCCGTATCCGGACTGGCGTCTGACAAGGTTAACGTGACCGACCAATCCGGAATTGCCGGTGGTGACCGCCTCGTTTTCAGGACAGGGACATAACACTTCGACTCAGGGCACTCAACCTGATAGTAACTATTATAGAGCTCTGATCTGTCAGGTTTGCCTTGAATCCGTGTTCTTCTATGCATAGGACGGGCAATTGAGACCCTGATCCAATTGGACATCTTCCGAAGGCTGTCCTATAAGAGACGCATCTGTCTTCTCAGCCGGAAGCAAGCTCATTGAACCCTCTATTGCTTACAGCATAAGGATACTTATCGTACGTACCGGCGGAATCTCATATGAAATCTTCGTCCGCGCGTCTTGTACTATATACAAATACAAGTACAGAGTACAAGTAGTTATGACTGCAAGGGGGAGACTGTCTGCAGACGGAAGAGGCAAAGCATTCCACCCTGTCATCCTCTTGGCCATGACTTGCAGCTGCTGTACTTCGTACTTTGGCTCCATAGTTGCTAGGGCGATTGTATGGATAAATGGTCCGATTGAGTCCACCGTCTTGGCTTCTAGAAGCTTGGGTTGTCAAAAGGACCATGGAGACCCGGACTGTGTAATCTGTTGTGTACATTCCATCCATGTCATTTTGTACTATACGATAACCCGGAGACAGTACAGTGCGTGCTTGCTCCAATTGTCCAACAATCTTCAAGATAGCCTACAATGAGCTGGTCAAAATAAGCTACAAACCATACAGTCTAGAATCATTAGCCAATCTGGATCTAGTTAGTTAGTTAGCCTTACCAGAGATGACTCAGCAGGTGGCCCCGCTGTTCTTTTCGAGGTCTTCGAGTCAACTTCTTTGACACCATCCTTTTTTTATTGCGACCCTGTCTTCTTGTTGACTCTAATGCTCTCTCCTTTGCTTAAGGAGATTATCATTTTCCATTCCGTCACCGTTGACTAAACTCAGAGATGTTGTCGCAGTGCTATCAGGCTATACCGCCACCCGATTACGCTTGACTGTCGTCGAGTATGGCTGTCAACTTGAAATACACGATTCTCCGCTGACCCGGTTTTCGGACTTACAAGACTCATCAGTAGACCACAGAGACCTCTTTCAAAGTCATGGTTGCCAAAGGTTGCTATACTTGTCGCCGTCGGCGCATCATTTGCGACAATGGCCAGCCCACCTGTCAAAAGTGTCGAGATGCCGGAAAGGAATGTTTGGGATATCAGAAACCTCTCGTTTGGGTCAAGGGAGGTGTGGCTAGTCGTGGAAAGATGATGGGCCGCAGTTTTGAAGAAGTTACGAAGAAGAATCCTCGTCGTGCTGGGGAACCCAACGAATTATCAGCACCGGCACCAACCGAGAACATGAACCCTCCGTCTACAGTCGAAGTCTTCAACCAGTCTGTCCCGAATACGTCGAATCAAGTCGCCGTCCCTTATAGTTCAAATGCATTGCCCGTACCGGGTTCTTCTGGGGCTGCTCAGCAGCGGGGAAAGAATACTGGTCATATTTCCGCATCCCGGAACATTTCTACCACGGATGATACCCATATTCTGCCAAGCTTGATTGATCCTATCCTCAAAGATATCAATGGATTGGCGAGGTTCTATATATTTCATTGTATGTCATCTTGCAATTCAATTCTGCTTTTGAGAGACGCGCTGACACGTAGCCCCATAGTCAACGAGAAAACAGCAGCCGATCTTGTTCTCTATGCAAACACTCAGAATCCATACCGTGATCTTATTTCCCTAGTTGGAGAGTCTCCCCTTCTCGCCAATGCTCTGTCCGCTACGGGAGCCTTGCACTATGCGCTTCTGGCAGATGGTGATTTCTCGCCCATGCCGTGGTCGACGGGCGAACCAAGTGCCAACGGGACACTCTTAACCCCCAAGGAAGTGGAAAGGGAGGTGACAAGTTCCATGTCCCGTCGTCCGTCCTCAAAAGCGTACGAGCATTTCTTAGGACTCAAACAACGGGCTCTCCGTCAACTATCCCAAGACATCCGCGACCCGGTCAAGCGGAACGACGATAAGACAGCGGCAGCCATCATGGTCCTCGCACTGATGGACGCCATTGAATCCGGCGACGAAGCATGGAAATACCACTTGGAAGGGGCAAAGAACTTGCTAAACAGTCGCCAACATGGGTTCGACGCCAGTCGCTCCCAAGAAATCCTCGGCTGGCTGGACACATTAACCGTCGACGGGTGTCTCATCATCGAACTCATGGGCTCAACCCTCGCCCGACCCGGCGTCCTATCCAAACCCTTCTACTCCCCCTCCATGGGCCCAACAGCCCTTCGCCGCCTCGAGAAGACCTCCTGGGTTGGCTGCCCCGCCTACCTCCTCGAAGTCATCTTCTTCGTCCACGCCCGCTTCTGCCACGCCGACACCACCACCACAACCCACGAACAACAAGGCCAACAAGAACAGCCCCCAATGCTGTTCTCCTCCTCCCTCCTCCCCCCAAACTCCAAACCCCTGCAATCCCCACAAGCCCTCCTAAACCACATCCAAGCCTTCGACCCCATCGCCTGGGCCATCGACCTGCAATCCTACCTTTACCTCCCAGACCTAACACCACGTATCGCCCTCGCAACAACCTACAAAGCAGCCGTCTACCTCTACACAAGCCGCGTCCTCTCCCGCCCGCGCTCCAGCTCCTCCTTCCCACCCGCAAACGCAAACGCAAACGAATGGTTCGGCCTCCCGCACGACCACTCAGCCGTCGCACACATCCTCATCGACCAACTCGCCGTGATCCCGCCGCAGGATCCACACTTCAAATGTCTTATCTGGCCCACCTTCATCGCGGGCGCGGAGTGTCGGGATTCGAGCCATCGGCCATTTATATTGGATAGGTTGTCTGCGCTGTATTATGCGATTGCGACTGTGAATGTGCGGAATGCGGCGTGGGTGTTGAGTCTTATGTGGCGGAAGCAGGATCTTAGGAGGGAGGAGTGGTTTAGACGCAGGCAGGGGAATACTGATTATGCTGTTGCTTATGATGGCGATAATTACGATAATGATGATTTCGATTGGATTCAAGAACTTGATGAGTCACGGATTGATTGGTTGTTTATTTGATGACGTTTTTTATACTCTACTCTGTTTCTCTCTGCTTTTTATACTAGGAGACTAATCATAAATAGGAATTTAATACACACTTAATGAATGTATGTACATAGAGTACGTATATTATTCTACGACTGGAACAAGAAAAAGGATTATCTCGATATTAGTCTGATTAAACCTGATCTATCCACCTAATTCTGTACTTGTAAACCAAACGCTAAATCCAACTTCCCAACCCTAACAAGTTAATAACAGAAGAGAAGCAATATAAAAGTGTTTTGGACAAAGAGAGTATATAAATATATATATATATATAAGCAAACGAACCAGCCAGGATATCCAAGGGAAATGATACATTCTGGGAAATGACTTGGCTGTATAGAGTGGCATTTGAGAAAAAAAGAAAAGCTATATGACAAGAACAAAATTGTGTATCAAGCAAGAATTGAGCAAAGAAAAAAGACAAACGAAAGGAAGAAAGGAGGAGAAGAAAATGAGAAAAGGGAATCAAATCAACTTCCAAAACCGCTCAAGAAACTGATGTAGGCACGGTTGACCAGGGCATGCCAAATAGAGTCAAACTGTGCTCTTGTCATGATTTTCAACCAAGAGGTATATATCACCAGTGGGGAGGAAGGTAAAAGAAGGTAAAAGACAAAGGAAAAAAAGAGAAGTGTAAACAAGAAATGACGAAGGACAATGCATGCTCCTTCCAACCAATCTAAATGCAAAAACACACGCTCATCATTGCGAAATGCAAGAAGCAAAGACGAGAATCCAAACATGCCATAAGGAAAACAATTCTTACAAATGCAAAGAAACAAATGAGATGACAATCGGCTAAGGGTCACAAACCAAAATCCAACCGATATCAACAACCCAATGAAAATATATCTGCCAATGTAGGAAATGCGAGAGAACGCCGTTTCAGGGCAGATCCATCGAGAATGTCGATAGGAGGCGAGAGAACAAAAGCAAGAAGCAAAGAGACGAATAGCCAAAACGTCCATATATAGAAACAAAGATGTGTTCCGGCACAACGGCTGTTCTGAACCAAAGGCGAGCTTTGAGAAAGGATCAGAGATGAGATCGAAAAAGAGAAAAGGGAAAGAACAATCCTCTTCACAAAGGTAGGTGGAATGGGAAAGACGGCTGATCTAGAAGACGGCCGCAAGACCGTTCTTGGAATGGCGCCGACTAAATCTCTTCCTTCCCTTGACTGATTCTGAATCTGTGGCTTGGTGCTTGACTAGGGTTGCTCGTCCAGGCGGTGGTGCGGCTTCCGCGTGGATTTCGGAACTGCGGTCGAGGGTGTTCGAATGGCTGGACATGCCCGAAGAAAGATCACGGAACGTTTCATCGCCCGAATATCCACCATTGTTGTGCTGAGTCAAAGCCATCTCCTTTGCACGATCTAGCGCATCTAACCATTCCTGCGCGGATAACGCCGTGACTCCGAGGTTGCTAGAGGACGGTTTGGGGTCTTCGAAAGAAAAGCGTTTGTCTCGCTGTAACGACGAAAAGTCAGATTGGCCTGTAATAAGGGAATCGAGGAGTTAAACATACCGTATCCACAACCCACGACGAGAGTCCCTTCGAGTCCGTTGTGGTTCGATATTGAGTCCCATTTGCTAAAAGGGAAATTTCCATCTTCGCCTTCTTCTCATCTCCTCCAGATGCTGCCATGATTATACGCGCGCATGAAGTAACCATGACCAACCGTTGCCGCTTCTTGGTTGTACTCCCTGCGAAGAATCGAGAGAATTTCTTTGTCGTTTCGGATTCACCTCCCTTCGAAACCGGGCTATGGGAGGCTGGCGAAGATAACACCACCTGATTTCCCATTTTGAGAATCCTCTCATTGGTTTTAGTCAGAACTGGCGACCATTCAACATCGAGTTGGCTGGGCGGCGGGAGCTCAGTGACTAGTCGGGGAACCACTCGTGAACTGGCGTTGGTAGTAGTTGAGGGTGCTGCCGTGATGTTGGGAGGGAAACTGTCCCCTTCACCACCCCCATTCAACTTGATCGGCTCGCGCGGCGGCGGGACGTACGCCTTGAGCCGCGGGGCTTTGCGCTTCCACAATTCGGGTCCCCACACTGTACCCTCGAAGAAGGGATGGTTTTTGACGTGCTCAATCGGGAGACGGCGGGCCGGGTCTAGAACGAGAAGGCGTTCCACGAGGTCACGAGCGACCGCAGGGAATCCGGGGGGGAACTCGTAGTCGAGCCCAACGATTTTTTGGAATGTTTGATATTCATTCCCAGCCTTGAAGGGTGGCCGACCAGCCAGGAGCTGAAAGATGATGCAGCCAAAGGCCCACAGATCGCTTGCTTTGCAGGCGTTCTTATCCGTCAGTAGCTCTGGACTGACGTACTCAGCCGTTCCGACAAAGGAGCTCGCCCGTTCCTCCTCGGGCATTTCGTTCGAGTCGAGCAGAGGCATCCCGCTCGAATTGTGATCTGGGCGCCTTTGGCCCTTGAGAATCTTGGCTGTCCCGAAATCGGTGATCTTAACGTACATTTGATTATCGAGGAGGACATTTTCCGGCTTGAGGTCACGATGGATCACGCCGCGCTTGTGCATATAGTCAATGGTGTCCAGGATCTGACCACCGTAGAACCGTGTGCACTCCTCATCAAACGAAGTCATTCGTTTAAGCACTCCCAACAGTTCGCCGCCTTTGCAGAGGTCGAGCACGAAATAAAGCGATCGTTCGTCTTGGAACGTATAATAAAGACGGACGATACCGGGATGTTCCGTAAGTCGATTGAGAGTATCCTTCTCGATGTTGACGTATTTGACCTTCTTCTCCTTGATGATATGCCGTTTGTCCAAAATTTTGATGGCGTACTCTTTCAATGTTTGGCGATCCGTCGCCAGCACAACGGTACTGTACGAGCCCTCGCCGAGGGTGTGCCCAAATGAAAAATCACGGACTCCCTTTTTGATATAACGAGCGACCGGCTTCCCGTTTGGATCGATCTCCTGTCGCACTGCGACTGCCGCACCACGGTGCTGCCATTCTTCACTGCTTGGACCGGGACCATTTTCCATTCCATATGGAGCTCCGCTAAGCGGAGCGGCGGCTGCAGGGCGAGTATGAGCCCTCGAAGGTTGACGCATCACCATCGGCCCGTTATGGGGAGCTGGTCGGTAAGACCGATCACTATGTGTATTGTCGCGGGCGGGTACGCCGGCATGGAGCGCAGAAGAGCCACCACGAGAGTCAACCCGCGCTTGACTTTCCGACGCGGATGATGCGGCCGAGTCGGTGCGGATACGGTAGGAGCCTTCGCGGGCCACCAATGCGGGCGAGGAGCCGTTGGAGTAGAATGCGGAGAGAGGTCGGGAGGAAGTAGGGGATTGCGAATGCTGTTGAGGAAGGTAAGGAGCATATTGTGGTTGTGTTGGATGTTGCGGTGGTTGTGGTTGAGGTTGCGGTTGTGGTTGCGGTTGCGGTTGCGGGTCGGAGATGGAATAGATGGATGTTCGATTTTCGGTCCGTCTGGAATAAGATCTGAGGGAGGCGGCATCCGGAGCATATCGCGAGGATTCTTCGGTAATGAAAGGGGGTATCGACGATTGAGAGGGCGGAGGGGGTTCCGGTACGGAGCTGGATGGTGATTCGGGGTCACCCGTTTTCTCATCGGGGGCTATTGAGGCAGCAGCCTCGGGGGCCGAAGCCACTGGTTCCTCGGAAGAATTCAGGGAAGAATCATCTGGATTCGCGATCCGGAGACCCCCCAAGGATTGGGAGAGACTGAGATCCCCATCCATAATGGGAGAACACCGTAACCGGGTATGTTATAGAGAGGATGGAGGGGGGTAGAGAGAGAGCTTAGCAGAATGGAATTATCGAAGGAAACCGGATCGGGACCGAAGGCGGAGAGAGACGGTGAGGGGAGAAATCACCCAACCACCCTGGCACTTAGGACAGAGAGTGGACGGAAGGTGGACGGAGCGATGGAGGGAGAAAGTACGCGTCAGAAAAGGAGATCGAAGAGGAAGGAAGACGACAAGAAAACGACGGTTATGAACGACAGGACGGAGAAAGAGCCGCCAAACGTAGCGATCGAGAACGAGAAAAGCGAGCGAGCGAGCGAGTCGATAGAGGGGTGGCCGACGGATTATGGCGGCGGTCGTAAGTGCAGCGGAGGCATGGTACGGCCAGATCCGAGAGAAAGAGGGAGGAGAGGGGGGCGTAGAGATGAGAGGAAAAGCGACGGATTGGAAGGAATAGACGGGCAGAGGAAGGAGGAGGGAGAAGAGAGGGAGGAAAGGAGAAGTGCGGGAAAGGCAGACGGAGAGAGGGAGAGGGATATAAGGCAAGTTGGAGGATAAAGAGCGAGAGTGATTCGAGGATAAAAAGAAAGAGCAAGACGGTAAAATAGAGGGGGAAAACGAAGAAGAAAAAAAAAAAAAAAAGAGAGAGAGAGAGATGAAGAGAAGAGGATAGAGATAGTGGGAGAGGGAGAGAGGGAGGTCAAGCCAAATACATAATAATTTTAGTGCAGCGTTTTTTATAGGGGGAGATGCCTATCCACCACCATCAGAATGACAGAATTAACTAGTGAGTCTACTTGATATCTGATCTCTGGCCTTATTCCATTCTGATTTGGTTGAGTAAATCAGTATCGTTTTCTACTGGTGGTGAGTATCTGCACTCTGCAGTCAAAACCACCAACACATTGACTGTGCATTGCAATTGCATAAGCAGCTATTTATATGGAGGCGAGTCGATCTATAAATATACCTACCATAATTGTAATATTTGAAGTTATATACTCGACAATATTTGTACAAATACTCGGATGTTGTCAAGCAATGGATAGCACTTTCCATTTTCAGTAATGGTGATGCTATACACACTTGCCCGTTACACCTGCCTTCTGAAATACAGAGTGAAAATGAAAGTAAATCTAGTAGTATGGTCATTACCATTCTCCTCTTTCTTCCAAGCAAAACAACCGCAAAAGAGCATACAGCATGGCCATGATCCGTCTCCCCCCAACCCAAATCGTCCCAAGTCGCGACGATATCCATGCCCACATCGAGCAGATCTTCGATCGCCTGTACGAACGGCTCCGTGCACTCGAACCAGAATGCTACGACGACGATTTCGGTGACGACCTAGCATCCCTCATCGACGCAGATATCTCCTCGTCGTTCCGATCGAGTCCAGCTGCTGACGAGGACTATGACTCGGAAGCGAGCTCTGCATTCGATCCGGACTACGAGTACAAACGTTATCCATCTTCACAACTCGAAGACTATGGGATAGACGATGGGATTTTTCTGTCGGATCCTGGGGTCATCGAGCGTCCTCCTAGAAGCGAGATCTCTGACACGACAGACGAGGGCTCGTATGAATATGGCTCGTATGAAACGGCTATGGAGTCGGGCGTTGATATGCAGGAGGATGGCCTGGGCTCGAGTTTGCCATCTAGTCGCATGAACTATGGAGTGTTGACCAGGGCTCCTCATCATTCACTGGAGGGTCATCGTCGATCCTTTGGAAAACGTGTGGCATCAGGAACTTATCGGCATCATGAAAGAATGCATTCACTGTTTCCGATTCGCCATCTCAATCCTAGGCTTTTGTTTGCCTTTCCTCAATACTCGACCCAGTTTCCTGAAATACAGGTTGTTTTTTCTTTCTTCACTCTTTCATATATCGTTTCTCTCACTGACTCAAAACAGCAGGACGTGTTGTCTCTGAGATCTTTATTCGGAGGCCTTTCCTTGAATACCTTGCCAGGACTCGATCATTTTCGCTTGGGAACAATGGGAAAAGGTTTGCTATATCAGCGGGTGTCATTGAACAACGCTAACGTTTTGTATAGAAAACCAACCACCTCAGCCTTCAGGCAAAGAAAAGACCTCGAAACTCGATCGTGATTTAGACTCGAAGCTCGTATCTTTCAACGAAGCGAAGACTCGATCAGTACAATTCGCCCATCCAATCCATCAAAGTTCCCCCAATCCTCGAGACAACAAGATGCCTGGATTGATTCAAGATGAACGAAATATGCCCCAGCCTGACGTCCATATGAGCGATGCCCCCGAGCCTAATGCCACTGAGAGCGGAAGTAACAATACCTCGCGTGTCTCGGGCACGGTCTCTCAGAACAGAGGCAAGAGAACCCGCGCATCTGCAGGCTCCCGCATATCTGCAGCTTCAGGCGACACCAAGCCTAAAGTAAGCCACTGCAATTGGGCCTAGACACCTTCTACACACGCAGATTGATGCTAATCGATGCCAAAGAGACGCAGCAGCCAGGTACCCTCTGAGGGTGAAACGTTGAGCTCTAGCAGCAAGCGAGGCGCACATGCCACCGGAGCCGCCAGCAATCAAATGGGAAGGATGGTGTCTCAGTGGACAGAGCTATCTCGTCCAGCTACCAGACGTACCAGTTGGCACCCCATCAACGCACCGCAGGTTTGTTCATACCTGACTATCAGAGCTGTTAAATCGCTTGCTAATCCATTTATTCTTAGGGCCAGAAAGGAAGACGACAGTCCGCAAACAGGGGCCGAGCCAACTCGACAGGCCAAAGCACGAGTCGCACGACAAACACTGCACAAACCCTCACGTCCAGCTCACGTCCTGCCAGTATCCAAGGCTCGGCGCTATTAGCCTCGAACAATGTTCAACGTCCGGCTACGAGCACCCACACCACTCCAACTACTCAGACCCAGCCCTCCACTGCACAGTCCACCACAACCGCAACTGCGCCTGCGCCTGCGCCTGCAGGAATCAACATGCCGCCCCAGACGGCCCTCGACCCTGAAAAGTGGAAGCATATGATGGAGATGTCTCAGGTGTACCGAGAGCATGTCAGCCATATGCTAACGGATTTGGGAAATGACGAGGATAATGCGAATGGATTTGGATTGGGTGAGTTGCGTCGGAGGCCATTGGGTGATATGTTTGATTGATTTTTTGCGTTTGGTTTTCTCTTTCGGTGTTACTGATTTTTTTTTTTTTATGGGATAGTGAAATGAGCAAGCTTTTTTGGAATGGCAATGCCTGTCCGTCGTTTGGTCTGGTCTGGTCTGGTCTGGTCTCTGATGTTTCATGTGCTCTGGTAGGATGAAGGATACGGTATCTAAGAATAGACTGGCAGGTTTATACATAGTACTCTGTACTGCCTTGATAATGATTATTTGATTCCTTCGTTTTGGATGACGTAGTTTACATAAGTTTTTAGACAATAGTTAACTAGCCCCAATCCTTCTTGCCATAGTGACTCAATCAGGCAACCCTCGCTTGTTCACGCTGAATCTACCTGTCTTGATTGGATCTACGAACCAAACTTCAACGAATGCAGCAGCGATATCGCCGCTCTCGTAGATGGCGTTCTCTCGCAGCTGAGATGTGGCCATCGCATCTTTATTACGACCCCGGATGCGGGGGACCTGCCTCTTCCGATTGTTGGGTTGCTGGATATGCAGTTTGTGATGTCTATGATTCTGAGTCTATCTGGTGTTGGCAGACTGGGGAATTGGAGGCTAGGGCACTGGTGACTGGGGACTGGTGACTGAGGATGTTGATGCTTGGTTGGATGAATGTGAGTAGTATACTGACTTCATCCTATATAATAGCAGGGTAACATAGTAGTACTAGTCTACGCCAGTCCCTAACACTTGTATAATACAATCATAGTTTCGCTGGGATATATATGTATATATATTACCCCGCAAGTAATTCTCATCGCAGCCATCATACATATACAGTCGCAACACCAATACATCTACCTCTCTCACATTTAGTCTAACCCATTGCAATCGTTTGATATCACGTTTCATATATTCTAGTCCTGCATCCGAAAACCTATACTCCGTACAGACTACCCCATCATCCTTCATTCCAAGAATAGCCTACCAGGCCCAGGCAGAGTGTTTCAAATCCTATATTCCACTCCATATTCCATATTCCATCCATATTGCCATCCATATTGCCATCGCTAATATCATTTGATCAATGACGTATATTTCAGCGTAAGCACATCAATCAGCTGGACGTGTTGGGTTGATTATCGAAAGTTTTACTACTCCGATACTGTACGAAGTGGAGGATTGGTTTTGTGGCTTGGTGTTGCCACTGTTGTACTTTGGCGATACATATTAGTTCC
Organism: Aspergillus glaucus CBS 516.65; assembly: GCF_001890805.1. NCBI lineage: Eukaryota > Fungi > Ascomycota > Eurotiomycetes > Eurotiales > Aspergillaceae > Aspergillus > Aspergillus glaucus. The sequence goes on from NW_019170456.1 coordinate 1,457,535, forward strand.
ATGTCCATTGGTTGCTACTACATGACATACGCAAACAGCCACCCATATATGTATCCAAACTGTGTCTATGTCATAAATCTAATTATATCCAACGAAATCAATCTCATAGTTTGGCTCTTCATTTCAGTAAAATGACATGACGCGTCCAGCGGAGACACCCGCCCCAAGCCTCGGATCGCGATGGATCTGTGGTTTTTCCAGTGCTTTTCCAGCGCCAATCGTGTGATGGGTTTAATTTCGAGAATGGGGTTTGTTGGCGATAGGGATTGGCAGGGCGAACTTCCTGCATACTGGATTGGGAAAATGGACAGTGGGATGTAGGCTTTTTTATTTTTTATTTATTTTTTATTAAATTTTTATAACTGTGTTACAGAGATCTATCATTGAAACATCGAAATCTTTTATTCCATCCTCGTTTAATTATTAAAGACATGTCATATAATAGGTTTATAATAAAGAAATTACTGCTTGTTCTTGGCGAAAATCTGAGCACCATCCACCAGGCGACGCTCAGTGTTCTGGCGGCCGTTGACAAAGTCGGGGTAGTTCAGAGTCAACTCGACGGCACCGTTGACAATGTTGTCGACGGCTTCCACACCCAGCATGAAGGAGTGGTCCTGGTTACCGACCTCGTAGCGCCAGCTACCGAAACGGCCACGCGACCAGATGCCCTTCTCCTGGAGCTTGGGCAGGATCTTGGTCAGAGCACCCTCACGCTCCAACGAGGGAGTGGGGTAACCGTGGTCGAAGCGGCGGTGGTAGGTGGAGACGATTTCGTCGTTAGGACGGAGCATCTCGGTGTTGACGAGACCCTGGATCGACTCAGCCAGGAGAGTGTCGTTGTTGACGGGCTTCATGGAAGACTCGGAAACTTCCAACATGATCGACCAGTAAGGACCCTCCTTGGCCTCGGTGTCCTGAGTCTTGGAGCCGTCGGCCAGCTGGATGGTGGGGAGCGCCTTGGAAGATTCGGGCTGGTTGTGGGGAGAGTAGTTGGAGAAGATGGTGGCACGGTAGAAGGGGCAGTTGTCCTCGGGGAAGTAGAGCCAGCACTTGTCACCAATGCGCTCGGGGCGAGAGCCACGGATACCAACACCAACGACGTGAGTGGTAGAGTAGAAGAGCTCCTTGGTGTGGCTGATCAATTCCTGGTCAGCCATGGCGCCGGCAAGGAAGTCGACGGACATGGTGGAGACGAGTCTTTGGTAACCAATGGTGGTACCATCGGCCATCTCGACAGTCTTGTTGTTGGCGTTGACCTTGGCAACGCGGCCCTTCTCACCGAAGCGAGTGTTTTCCTTGGGGATGGTGTTGGCGACGGCAATCCAGATGCCACCAGTACCGCCACGAGCGGGGAAACGGAAAGTAGCGTTGGGACCCCAGTTACCGGCGGTCTTGTTCAGGATAACGTTGCTGGTGACGGCCTTGACGTTGGGGGCAGCGACACGCTCACCAAGCCAAGCGCATTGCATCTATTTTGGTTAGCCTCCGGCAATTCCTCCGGAACGTTGAGATTGGCATACCTTAGTTGTGGGCACAGCCCAGACCTTGTAGTTGTAAGGACGCATGAAAACGTCGGCGACACCAGTACCCATCATGCGGAGAATCCACTCATCAAAGTTCTGGGGCTTGGTGTTGGCGACGCGGTGCTCCAAGGCAGCGTCAATCATGCCATCAATGCACTTGACCTGCTGCTCCTTGGAAAGCATGGAGATGTTGTTCTGGAAGGGGTAGGGAACCCATTGGTCCTCGCAGCGGACGTAGGAGATACGCTGGTGGCTGTACCAGTCATCGTCGTTGGGAAGAGCCTCGTTGATGCAGTCATCGAAGTACTTGTAGTGAGAGAAGATGACGTGACCACCGACATCGTAAAGCTTTTATCCAGTCAGTTTCTCTTTCTCTTCCATTTTTCATCTTATCAGGAGCGAACGTACGAAGCCTTCGGGGGTCACATCGGTGGAAGCAAGACCACCAGGGGTCTCGTTGGAGTCAACGATCAACCACGAGGGGCTGTTCTAAGTCAATTGTCAGTATTTCCTTGGTATTCCCTCCATAATTGACTGATTGGGTTCGTACGATTTGGTTCAACCGCTTAGCAGCACCCAAACCAGTTGGGCCTGCACCAATGACGAGAACGTCAACGGAACTGTAGACAAAAGGCAACTGTCAGTCATTTTGCTCGCATATTCAATCAATGCCATCCATCAGAATCCCACGGAGCAATTGCCCGAGAGCCGTAGGAGAGTAGGCATTCAGTGTCTAGTAGGAGGGGTATCACATACACGTCGGGGTGGGTCATCCTGCCTTGTAGAATATCCTGAAAGCTGGGGACGCGATTCAAAGTCTTGCGAGCGAGGCTCAGCATGAACGATAACAGAGAAAACTGCAGGAAGAAACTGCAGAGAATTTAAGAGATGAGGTGAAGTTGACAGATAGAAGAAGGAAGAAGGAGGAGAAAAGGACGAGAGAAGACGGTGAGGTGGACAGATTGGGTTTGGCCGGGCGGTCGGGAAAGACGAAACGTGATAGAGAGAGCGGACAGACAGCCACATACAATTGTGGAGAAGGATGTCTGTTTCAGGTTTAGGGCGGACCTCCTATTTGATTAGAATTGTGTAAAAAGAGGATCGAGCCCTGGGAAAGGGGATGGCAATATGGATAATATTCAGAGGATGACGAATGTGCAAAAAAAAGAAAAAATAGCAGATTTCCAGCAAATCGTTGGTCGGGGATGGGAACATATACGACTCTTCTACAGTAGTTATTCAGGTACAGATAGCGAATACCGCGTCCGGTGGTATGTTTTTATCAAGATAGAATGCGCCCAGAATATAATAATAGAACCTTACAATTGATACTATTGACACAATTGCTATGTTCCTTATCATGAAGTAGCATTGTCGGAACTCTACCCTGTACTTTGTGATGCTGCAAACAGCCATACTACCCCATTCAGGAACTCTTGGCAGGTACCAGGGGAATGCGTACCCTCCGATTAAGCTATCTAAGTCTGATAAACGTCCCGTACCCGACGGAAGTACTACAGAAAGTAGCACCCTGTACGGAGTATAGAACATGGCAAGGTCCAAGCCGAACCGGTTCAAGTTCGGGTGCACGAGTGGTAGTACTACGCAAGTTCAGCATTGTCCACGCCGTTCCAGGTTGTCCGTAGTGTGCTACTCAGTACCGGCCAAGCCAGTTGCACGTGTTGCCTTTGAATTGATTGATGTTGTCTGGACCCTGACTTTGCTGCTTTTGGGATCAAACTGTGGTTGAGATGACACCTGCGATTGATTACCTTTTCCGAGGAACGATCCAGAGGGCTTCGTATGAAGTGGGCTTTTTTTGATTACGAAGTTCAGGGTATATATTAGTATCGGGCGATAGCACTTAGTGCTTCGTAGCGATTCCAGTAAACATACGGCATACGGAGTGCTCTGTACTCCTACACAGTGTGATAGAGAGACCTGCCGGGACTCCGAGGCTGTAATCTCAGCTGTTCCACCAAGGGATTATCGTTCGCCCACAACGGCAAGCAAGGACAGATCTTTTTCCAGAAACCGAAAGACATTGTTGGCGCTTGACCAACTTTGGGATGATAACGAGCTTTGACCCTCGCCAATGGGAGTGCACATGTGGGAAGAGGCGTTTTTTTTTTTTTTTTTTTTCAATTCTCCGGTTGTTAGTCTCAGGGTACATACGTGGACTGTTTGTCCTGCCACATGCAGGGCTAGCTGAACACATCCAAACAGTACCAAAAGAAGATAAAAAAGGATTACTCCTCGTAGTAATGGAGTGGAGTATCATGGAGTATCAGTCCCTGAATTCACAGTTCCAAAGCAACCAGTCAGAAACAGTGAACCGGACAGATGGCGTCAGGGCAAGGCAAAATTCGATCGCCGGGCATTCCCCACTCGGCAAGGGACCAGTCAGTGGGAAGAGACGCTCTGGACAAGTGGCCGGGATTGAGTCCATGGAGCCCATGGGGCACACTGGGGCTGGGGGAGGCGCCGCTGCTTGCGTAATGCAGGTGGTCGGTGTTAATTTGGATCAACAGAGTCCCTTGACCATGAGAACACACTGCATATACAGAGTACGGAGAATATGAGCCCTCATGTTACAGAATTGAGACGTTTGGGTGGAACAGTTACAGATCGGAGGACGAGTTCTGTACACTGTGTGCGCTGTACGCTGTGAACCGTAAAGAGCTAATGATAGAATACAAAAACGAGATAGATAGAGTATCGCAGAGAATAGAGTACAGTGTATGATCACCTGACACCAACCGCATTGGGATAAAGAACTGTCCGCCGAAAAGGGGTCGAAGAAGTGTCCATCGGATGAGTGGAACCCCCTTAAGATTGACAGAAGGACTTTTTTTTATTCGTTTTAATTCGTTTGCCACGAGCTGCGTATCGCCCAGCTGATAAGACTGCCAGGCGAATACCGTAATTGTACCGAGTACATAGTACATAATCCGTATTCAGTGTTGTACTTGTGCACCCTTAACGGCCGTAGTGTTAGAGCACTGTTACATAGTAGAAAACGTATGTATACCGTGGTAAGCACATCAGATGAAACAGTAACTCTAGCGTAGTTCTCAGTACCGAGTCTGCTGTGTGCGGACACACTAAACCACAAACAGTAGTCGCGTCAAAGGTCGGACCGTGGTAACATACGGTAACCATACCAGGACTACGTACACCTTTTCGCATCTCCATTGACGGATCTGAAGCCAAACTCGGGGTCCAATCCCTGCGATAAAATAATATAATAATAATAAAATAAAAACAGGTACGGATACGTATGTAAACTTTTGACTTTTGTTGCTTGTCATTGCTACGGAGTGCTATTTTTTTTTTTTTTTTTTTTTTTTTTCTCCCTGACCTGTGCCTGTAAAATCCTGTGCCGCGTTCAGCCTCTGGCCTCCTACTGAACAAAACTTGGTGTCTTTCCCCTCTAACCACCACCGCGCTACTACCACCTCTTCTTCTACTACAACCGTCCTTCCATTCCAGCCATCCCTTCCTTTTCTTCTCTTCTTCTTCCATGTTCATAATTCTTCTTCATCTGCTTTAGATCAGCTTTTCTTATCACTTTATTATTTTCTAATCCTGCCAACTCTCGACTCACTCGTTCACTCTCTTTAACTCTTTTTCTCCTCTTCTAATCGTCGCTCGTGGCCTCCGCAAAGTTCAGTCAAAGCAGCCTTCTACGGCCGCGTCCTTTCGACTTCCAACACTTCCTCAACCATCAACAGAAGCAAATTCGCACCTCCGTCACATCCGCAATGAGCGCCGAAGGTGAAAAGGCCAGACAATCTGGCGAAATCTCGCGCCCTGAGCCCACCTTGCCCACCGTCAACCCCGCCGTTGACAAGCCGGAGCCTCCCAAGCCGTCCTTCCACCCGGCCGTCTACGTTACGTGAGGACAACCCCATACGAATATCAGTTGGATCAATGATATACTGACGGAGAATCAGTGCCTGGATTACTCTGAGTTCCAGTGTTATCCTGTTTAACAAGCACATCCTCGACTATGCTCAATTTCGTAAGTTCTCTCCGCGTCTGGCCAGGTGGAAGATTCCAACAGCATTCTAACATTGATTGTCTCTAGGTTTCCCGATTATTCTCACAACATGGCACTTGGCGTTCGCGACTTTCATGACCCAGGTTCTGGCTCGTACCACCACTCTGCTCGATGGCCGCAAGACGGTCAAGATGACTGGTCGTGTCTACCTGCGCGCTATTGTCCCCATCGGTCTCTTCTTCAGTTTGAGTTTGATTTGCGGTAACGTCACTTATCTCTACCTGAGTGTTGCTTTCATTCAGATGCTCAAGGTGCGTCAATTCATCCGAATTATTGTTGAAAGAGTCGCGAAGCTAACAAAACTAGGCCACCACTCCTGTCGCTGTCTTATTCGCTACCTGGGGTATGGGTATGGCTCCGGTCAACCTGAAGGTCCTGATGAACGTCGGCCTCATCGTCCTCGGTGTCATCATCGCCTCGTTTGGTGAGATCAAGTTCGTCTTGATTGGTTTCTTGTTCCAGATTGGTGGTATCATCTTCGAGGCCACCCGTCTTGTCATGGTCCAGCGCCTGCTCAGCTCCGCCGAGTACAAGATGGACCCTCTGGTCTCTCTCTACTACTTCGCCCCCGTTTGCGCTGTCATGAACGGTGTCACCGCGCTCTTCCTTGAGGTTCCCAATCTCACCATGGGTCACATCTACAACGTTGGTATCTGGACTCTCTTGGCCAACGCCGTTGTTGCTTTCATGCTCAACGTTTCCGTCGTCTTCTTGATTGGAAAGACTTCTTCGCTGGTCATGACCCTCTGCGGTGTCCTCAAGGATATCCTCCTGGTCGCTGCTTCGATGATGATCTGGCAGACCCCCGTCACTGGCACCCAATTCTTCGGTTACTCGATTTCCCTGATCGGTCTCGTCTACTACAAGCTCGGTGCCGACAAGATCCGCGAATACACTGGCCAGGCTGGTCGCGCCTGGGCTGAGTACGGTGCCAACTACCCCGCTCAGCGCAAGTTCGTCATCATTGGTGCTGGCGCTCTCATCTTCTTCCTGTTCATGGGCACCATGGGCCCCAGCTATGCTCCCGAGTCGGTTGACCGGGTTAAGGGCATGCTTGGCGGTGCCAGCGCCGGCAACGCATAAGCAGCGAATTGCCGTGAAATGCCATCGGGTTGCATCCGTCTGTCCTGGACAAGATTGAGATGGTCCAGAGGCGCCTTACTTTTTTTGGATGGCACTTTATAAACCCAAGAAATCGGACAGGCGTACCTTACACAAGGAACGGACCGAGTGTATCCGAATTCATACTTAATGCCCTGATTTTCGAATTATTACGCCGCGATAACGACCCCTGTTAGAGAGAAGGATATACAGGGAAGAGTTGGAAGGGTGGTTGCTCTTTTTTTTTTTTTTTTTTTTTTTCATTTAACTTCTTTTCAACTGGACCCGGCGACATGCAGGGAATGCAGCCGGAGTCTTCCAACTCATTTACTTTCCTTTCGCTTTTCACTTTTGAACAGTTTTCCAAATGCTTTTCTGGGGACATGATGAACTGGTGTATTGTTGTTATTGATTTGATTACCCTACGAAGTCATTTTCTGTGGCATGCTAGACTAGCACGAGCTCTGGTGTCGGATACTGTTTGCTTCCCCTTCGAGTCTTCCCCTTTCTTTTTTAATTTTTGGACCATGTCCTTTTTGCTTTTCTTTCTCTCTGTTCTATAGGGATTCTTCAAAAATAGACTTGGTTTTTAGTGATGTCTTTTCATGCCTAAGTCCACCGTGTTGCCACCTGCTACTATAATATGCCTGAGGCATCTAAATATGCGCACTTGGTCTCTCCCGCGCACCGGGCTGTCGGCCGCAGCAACCCGGGGCTGCTCGTCATTGGCCAATAGGAGCTTTGGATCTTTCAACCAATCAGACAGCATAGTGGCGTTGGCAGGGAAGCCTGGGAGGGCCGACGCGCGGACTGGGCCCTGAGTCAAGACCAATCAGAAGACGCAATTGAATGCATAAGAACCAATCAAGCGAGATTCCTTGCAGCGCACCTCGGATCGTGTGGATCCCGATTCAGCAGGCGGTATGATATTGTAATACAATACCGCACAGCAGCGCAACGGGCGCCGGGATTGGGCTCCGGGCGGTCTTGGCACCGTAACAGAACGTAACGGAGGTAATGCTTCTTTTCTCTCCGCATCGCAGCGCATCGCAAAGCCCGTCATTTTCGCTTCTTTCTTTCTTACTTTTCGCATCACGCGTTTCTCCCGTGACTCCCGTTGTTTTGTGCCCTAGTCTGATCTTCCTTCTTATTTACTCTTCCCTTCCTTCTTATTTACTCTTCCTTCCTCCTCTTTCATCCCATTGACCTCTTCTTCACTTTTGCCCTACTATACACTTCTCTTTCTATACTACATCATCCTCTCAAATCCTTTCGCGTGACCTTCCTATATACCGTCATCTCCTTTACTCTACCTCCTTGACCACCTCTGTCATCCTCACGACCTGATTCGTCGCGGCTCGATATATATACCCACCTTCTTTACTTTTTATAAAGCTCGAATCTCTTCTCTTACAGGTTGCCACACCTTGCTGTTTTAGAGCTCACCTCACAGGACACACAGGACAGATCGAACCCTTTCGTAACCACTCACGATACACTCGCACACGCAATGTCTCCCATGATGTCCGACGGACCCGCAATGGTCCTCTCTCCTCCCCAGGACCACACCTTCGGTCAATTCCCTTCAGCCCTGCCTTTTGCCACGACCACTGGCCTCCCCAATTCAGTTCCCTCGAAGCCCTCGCGCAAGAGGTCGCGTGACGATGCCGGTTTCGAAGAGGCGATGAATGCTGCTCCCGTCGCTCCTGCACCTACCCCCGCGCCAAAACCCGTGGAAGAGCCCATTTATGGCGAGGGTATGGTGCTGCTAAACCCTCGTACTGGACTAGCTGTGTCTGCGGAGAGTCAAACGGGTACTTGGTATGAAGAGAAATCTGAACAATCAACTGCCGCTGCACCACCGGTTTCCTCGAGATCCCAGACTGGCATGTCTTCTGATGTCCAGGGTCGCAAGTCTCAACGCCTGGATCCTACCGCGCCCGGATTAGACGATATTGCGCTTTCTACAATGCAACAACGTCTGCAGAATACGACTGACGACAACCGCTCGAGCCCTTCGCACCAAGAACCCCTGGTCGATGACGCGACTCGTCTTCTCGGTATCAGCTGGCAACGGATTAACGTTAGCGACGACGACGACATGGCCCCTGCCGTGCGCGGTTGGAAGAAGTACATCGATAACCAATATTCGAACTACCTCCAAAACTGTCAGATCTTGATGAAGAGTCGCGCTCTGAACGCGTTCCTCGTCGCGGCGCAGCCGGTGGCCCCTGCTTTTGGCACCGTCGCCAACTCGCCTGCTTACTACCTCTTCAACGATGACCTCGACCAAGCCCGTCTTGTTGGCTCTACTTGGGAAACCTGTGTGCAGAACCTCCAATCATCACCCATCGTCTTCGAAGGAGCTGAAACGCTCCAAGCCACCGATAAGCGTTCGGACAACGGGTCCATGCAAGCACCTCTCGGAACAAACACAATGGAAGCTGGAGTGCCTCTTCTTCAGTCTCTTTCCGCTCAGCCGCAGCCAGTCGGTAATGCTGGGTTTGGGGGATTGAACGGTGATGTGGGAACGGGGATGGAGGTCGACTCGTAACGCATCGCGTTTTACCCCTAGCGACCAACCGGCGCCGTTTCCGTCGACATTTTCGTTGCTATCTCGTTTTCTTGCTCATGATCTTTCCGCCAGTTCCAGCCTCTGCGGACTTTGTTAACATTTTACCAGTAATCTCGCTACTCGGAGTTTGTTACATTATTGTCTTTTATTTCTCCTATCTGCTGTTGCTATATTTACCAGTGATTCGCGTTTCTCGTTTCCTTTTTCGTTCTCGACCGTCCTCGACACCGACTCGACTCGACATTCGGTCTTCTTTTCTTCTCTCGGCTTCACCTCTTATCTTTGCTTTTCTTTGCATTGTTTGCGTTTTGCGGTTGTTGTGTATGAGTATGGTCTGTTTTATTCGTTTTATTATTTTCTTGTGATGAGCTTATCTGTTAAATATTTCTGTGCATTTGCCATTTGAAAAAGCGAAACAAAGAGAGAAAGAAATGAGAAATGAGAAAAAAAAAATGAATTGATATAAAAATATATATTTATTAGACTTCTTCTGGTAACACTAAGAGACTCAAACAACATTGGCATCATCGACAAGCATACTAGGGTAATCCGTACAATTTTGTCCATTATGTAGATACAGTCCGCCGTACAATTGCCTCGAGTCACTACCAAGATCCTCGGCCATACTTGTATGTCGTACCTTCAAACCATCTAATCAAAAAGATACTATCCAATTTTTGATGGAGAGAATATAGATATTTATCGAATCCTCGATTATGAGCACTGACTTAACATTGTCACTCCGGTGCCCGGTCTGCTCTCGAGCGTTCGGAAGGCAAGCCCACCTGGAGAGGCATGCGTTGACTCGTAGGTGGAACCAATTAAGAGCACCAGGAGACATATACTGAGGGCTTTATTGCAGATAGTACCGATTATCCTTTTTCATGTCCTTTTTGCGATTCCAAGTACAAACGCAGGTGAGTGTAATTCTCATAGCTGGAAAAACTTGCTGATCGTCCTTTAGTGATGCCTTACGCCGCCATTGGAAGACATGTAATGCTCGTTTAGCATTGGGCTCGCAAATCCCAGAGCGGACCCTGTCAGGCAAACGCAAGCAAGCGTGCGATCGATGTGCAGATCGGAAACGTGCCTGTAGCCAAGGTCAACCCTGTACAGGATGCCTCCAATACGAGGCCGAGTGTACATATCAACGCGTGAAAAAACCAAGGATAACACGAGACTCTAACAGCAGCATTGGCCCTATCAGACAGGACAGATTCGATGCCAGCAAAGAAACGTCCAAGGCTGTTCATCGGTTTGATTTCCTCCGGAATTTCACGCATGCGAGTGGAATCAACCAGGCATATAACTACAAACGATGCTTGGTGAGCGAACCAGAACTCCCTCCAGAACAAACATGTGTTTCCAATCCATGGGGGTTCCTCTTTGATGACATCGAGGCAATATTGGCCGATGATCAGCTAAATACCGACCTGGCTTTTCCCGACTGTCTCTTTGCGGAAGATCCTGTTCATCTCAAAGCTAGGGAGATCTGGGATACTTTTCGCCCCTTTATCGAAAGAAATCCTACTCCTACTGTGTTGATGACTGACATCGTTGAGTTCTTCTCCCCAGAAAACCTGGTCAGCTCTCTCGACCTCTTCTGGGACCGTTGGTATCCACATTGTCCGATAATTCATCAGCCAACATTTGAGATCAGCCATTGTCCAGTCCTTCTCTTGTCTACCATGGTGTTGATTGGTGCATGCACCTCACCGAGCTTATCATATCGTAATGAGGCAAAGGATCTCTTGGACATGATGGAAGAGATCGTCTTTTCTAATCCCATGTTTTTGGAACAGACCACCGGCACGAGTATTGACGAACAATCAGATGGCCAAAAGGTCAGCGTGCTACAAGCAACTTATTTCATGTGTATCATGCAGAAATGGGACGGAAATGATGCAGCTAAATTACGTATCCAGCGAAATCGTTTCACGGCCTTTGTCGCAGTAAGTCTTTCAGAGTCAAAGGTGGTCTCCGTTGTTGACGAATAACTTATAGGCGACAAGAGCAATGGGACTTGCGAGAGCCACGCATAGGAATTTCTCCATCACTTCTGACTTTGGGACTGATCAATGGCATAGATACATCGAGAATGAGGGGATGATCAGGTATGAACGTGAATGAAGTGGAATAGCTCATATTCGAAACACTGACACCTAGCTGAACATTTAACTACGTGTTCCTCCTGGACTGCGCATTTGTCATTTTCCATAACTCGGTACCCCGAATGGTCCTGGCAGAGATGAATATCGATCTTACTTGCCCGGAAGATTGGTTTCAAGCCCCTTCACTGTCGGAATTCCTTGCTGCTATCCAGTCCAACAGATGGAGAAAGGGTCGAACCCCATTGCTTACGGAGGTGGTGCGTGATCTATTCACCAATTCTTCCCAGCCAAAGGAACGCGATCTGCTCTGGGGTGCCAGCAAACTGAATCTGTTTACCATTGCTTCTGGTAAGGTATCACGCCCTAAGAGACAGAAAAAGTACTTATGTATTTCAGCAATCCACGGCCTGATATTTCACGAGAAAATGTCTTTTACCCAAGTTTCTTCATCCACGGGTCCTATTGGTACTGCGCTGGAACGCTGGGGACAAGCCTGGAAAAAGGTTATAGCGACTTTACCGTCATCCGTGGTTGCGAATGAGGCCTGGAAAGACGATGGCTTTATGCAACATGCGGGGGAGTTTGCTGCTCTCGCTCGGGTCCATCTGCAACAGAACGACCCAATTGCATCGTTTCCCCAAGACTCAATGGGCTCGAGCGATGGTGGCATGGCTACTTTCGATCAGACGACCATGAAAACAGTTTCAGATCTTATCCAGGTGGTTGAAGGTCTGAGTTTGCATTGAGTTCTAACAACGTGGGCTATGTACATCCATGCATTGTCATCCCGCTCTGTTATATGGAGACATGGCTTTCTAGGAAAGCAATAATCCTTCTAAGATTCGGGTTGAAAGGCCTCTCCTCGTTTGTCTCGGAATCCAAATCGATAAACTCTTTAGCCTCAAATCCGTGACCCTGTCCCTCGACACATTCAAGGATCACATCGACTCCTAAGGATTTCAAAATATCTGTTACTCCAGCACTTTGTTCAGAATCCACCAAGACATCTTCGTTGCCATGAAGAAGAGCTGTTGGTGGAAAGCCGGACGACAGCCCCCAAGTTGCTGGAAAGAGTTGCCGGTGCTCTTGTGGGATGGATTCAGTTCCCTGCTCCCTAATGAGCTCCGCTAGTCCTGAAACTCGGGTCAAGACATCGGGGATCCATGCTGCTTGATGCATTGCAGCGATCCATCTGAACCGCTGATCTGCCATCGGATTCTCTGGAAAGGCATAGCCGTCGATAATCTCTCCACACCTCATAGAGTCGCTGATCGTTGTCAGCACCTTAGATAGATTTTCCACAGGCTTCCGGAGACCTCGACCTGGATGGGTATATCGATTGCCGACAGGGTTGAGCATTCCATATATCGAAAGCACAGCCAAGGGGCGGGGGGTTTGTGAATGAGCTGCCGCTGCCAAAGCTAAATAACCACCGGCACTTGATCCCGCCAATATTATCCGTTTGGAGATATTGTCATGAACCCATTGGGCAGCATCTATTGCATCGCTGAGAACTTGACTTCCCTCTGCTTCTGGGAGTAGCCGGTACGAAGGTGTGGCATAGGCCCAACCTCGGCGATGGCAGGCATTAATCAACCAGTGCGGTGGAAACGTCGTTTTCTCGCCAATCACCTATTATTATATGTTAATTAGAAGTACGATTGCAGACAGGGTAAGGGTTGAGTTGAATACCAGAAACCCTCCATGGTAGTGGATGGACACAATTCCCTTTTCCTTGTCAAAACCTGGCGGAATAGAGACGTCGATGCCTAGAGACAACCGGCCAGCCGTTTTGTAGGTATACACTGAGGTCTCTTCAACCATTGCGCTTGCTCAATGAAAAGGTTAAAAAATAGCAAAATGTCACTTGGATCAAGGTTGTGCAGTTGCGAAAGATTTCATCAGGGCAAAGTCGCAGTGGAAAAGGGCCGCCCTCTGGTGGGCGAATCCCGCACAACCGAGGAACCCAAACGATCAATAATCTCATACTTTCAAAGCCGATGTGGGTAAATTCCATTTCACTCGTGAATCTCGTTGCCTGTATCTGGATGTGGGTGAAATCCGCTAAGGCGAGGAACGAGCAATTGCAGAGTTGAACCGGCACCTTGAAACGGTACATCAGCATGGGCTATTTAAGCAGGACTATGCTCTCTCAGTTGAACGTGTCAATACATTATCAGATTTCCAATTACTTGACTGGGCTCTTTTGTCACTTTATCATGGATTCTTTGCGAATTTTGACCGATCCGTCAGTGTTAGCATCGGCGAGCATACTATGTTCAGGTTTACTGATCACCTATATTTTCTATATGCACTTTATGCATCCTCTGTCCAATTTCCCCGGTCCCCTCCTCCAATCTTTGACCAGTGCTTGGAAGGCATACTATGTCTATAAGCTGACGCTCCACGAGCGACTGGTTGAGCTGCACGAGCAATACGGCCCGGTGGTGCGAGTTGGCCCCAATCATCTTCATTTCTGGGATGGGGAGGCGATCGCCCCCATATACAAGGGGGGGAGAAAGATGGGCAAAACGGAGTTCTATGATGCCTTTACAGCGTTTAAACCGAATCTTTTTGGGGGTAGAGATGAGGATGTATGTACAGAAGCCACCCCACCTTGCCTTGTCCCAGAGCTAAACCCGGATAGATCCATTCCCTCCGTCGAAGACAGTTATCCCACGGACTTTCGCAAACCTCGATTCAGAATTTCGAGCACCTCATCGATGGCCAGATGAGCATTCTGAAGGATAAACTTGGTGGATTGACAGAGACTGGCGAGATATTCGATCTCAAAAACATGATATCATACTACGTATTGGACATATTGGGAGAGGTCGCATTCGGTCACCCATTTGACGCTCAAACCCAACATGGCTCTCCCCATCTTCCAGCAATCGAGGATCATTTGCTTCTGTCCGGTATCATTGGGGAGCTTCCGTTCCAGCGGCTTAACAAACTCCTCGCGCGATACTCCCCAATTCCTTGGATGCGAAGGTTGGTGAAAAGTCGTAATGCATTGAAACTCACCTGTGCCGAGTGCGTTGGAGAGAAAATATCTCATTCGCATGCGCGTGCCGATTTGCTCCAGAGTCTGGTGCACGCAAAAGACCCAGCGACAGGAGCCAGATTGACCGAAGAGGAGATCAACTCGGAGGCATTTGCGATGCTGTGAGTCACCTTACCCTACTATTTTTTTTTTCTCCGTCTTTTCTTTCTACTTTCACATTAAAGTTAAATGACAGTTAACAAATATCTTCTGTAGCGTGGCCGGATCGCATTCTACAGCCGGCACCCTGACTTTGGTTTTCTGGCACTTGGTCCACAATCCCGATGTGCTTGATCAAGTGAAGCAAGAGCTCTCATCCATACTCGAACCACTGCAACAAGATCAGATTGCCTACCCCATCCGCGGACTCGAGGCTTCACTACCATTTACGATGGCATGTATCCGAGAGAACTTCCGCATCAATCCCGTGTTCACAATGCCACTATGGCGCCAAGTTCATTCGCCCGGTGGAGCCGACATTGCTAATATCCATGTTCCACATGGGGTGAGTGCTATGTATTCCTCCTGAACAAACATATATACTTATCCCTGCCATCAATAATTCAGACCAGCGTTGCGATATCCAACTACGTGCTCCACCATAATCCCGATATCTGGGGCAGCGATCACGATACCTTCAACCCGAACCGCTGGCTGGGAGGAAAGGAAGGTATATCGAGATATCTCATCCCCTTTAGTATCGGTCATCGGATGTGCATTGGACGCAATCTGGCAATGACCAATATCATCAAGACTGTTACAACGTTGCTTAGCGAGTTCGAGTTCCATCCGGAATCCAAGGAGAGGAAGATTTATGTGCGGAGCTCGGGAATTGGGGAGATGGAAGGGCCATTTTTATGCAAGGTGTCGATGAGGGCTTAGCAGTGCTCCAATTAGTCCAAGTGTTTCAATTGAACTCAGAGGATGGTCTATGGCCGAAGAAAGAAGAGCACAAGCTGTTTAGTAGGAAAAGTTCTTGGAGTGCCATGTCCCGTAGAGACCGCCTCTCTAGAGTTATTTGAAGAATGCAAGTTGGTTTCTTGCTGAGAATCTGGCAGAGGTAGGGCTGAGGGCATTTCATCTGTACTCCAAATCACTTTCACCGAGCTCACCTTTGCGTGAGAGTCGGCTTACGGCTATCGCGGCCCGTCAATGTTGTATAACATATGGAGTGGATCATGATATCTGGTTGGTGTATTTTGATCTGCGCCTGGTCAATGGAATCGCAAATTTCAGGGACATTGAGAGTCTTGAGCCCTAGTTCCTGGTACAACTGACCTACTCCATCAAGTAAAGCGCGATCCCAAGTCGGCCTTTCGCCATTATCTTGGCGTCGGCCGTATCGGTCCACCAAGCTGCCCCCGGCCGACGGTCCGCTTCATATTCATGTACAGAGCATCCCTTAGCTTTCCCGTCAAATATCGGAAAACATCCGATGGATAGTGCAGAACGATGAGCAGTCCATCCCGACGTCCGGCATATTTTTGTACTGAGTACCGTCGTCGCAAAGTCCGGTGCAAACCATGCGGGAAATGCACAGCACACAGCCTGGCCTCCTTGTGTACGTATGAGGACGGTTGGAGTCTTCTTGTCTATGGGATGCACAATGCCATACATAGCGAAGAGCAGGAAGAGAGAACGCATAGTACCCTAGAACAACCGCTACCCAATGATACCTCACCACACCCATCCACCACCTCCGGCCGGATTCTTTATTTCCTCTCACTTAAGGCACAATATGAGAGCTGTATAGATTGCCCAGAAGTAGCAGAGACCTCTTTTCTGCTGCAGGCTTACCTTATATTGTCTCTAGCGGGGACATTACACGACAACCCGACTGTCCCGTCGCGAGATGACTACGAAAACGCGAACCTGGGTCCATATTGCTCAAACATGGCTTTCTGCACCCTTGGAAAAAGACCGTTTGACTTTGACAGGAATTCAAGTCCATTACTTGCTGCTTCTTGCTTGCCAAGTCAACCAAGTGGGAGCGGATCTGGTCTGGATATCCGCAGGCTCACTAATGCGGATGGCCATGCAGATGGGTTTACACCAAGATCCTGACTACCTGGGGGAGATGAGTGTGCGACAAAAAGAGATCAGAAGGTGACTTTAGTACACTATTCTGGAAATGAATGTACAAGCGGCATTGGATTCGGGTATGTCTCCCATGGTCATGGATGGGGACTACACTACCGTACCTCCTTCCAACGTCAGCGACATACGAGCTAGAGGAGCCAACACAAGGGAGACAAAGAAGTATCTCAAGCTGTTCTCAGACTTCATTTCAGTCTCTGCTATCAAGATCCCTCTCTCTCGGACTGCGTGCCACCAGAGTCATAAACAGCCTGCGGGAGGAAGCGTCGTATGGTAAAGTTCTGTCCCTCGGAAACGAGCTGGATTTGGCTTGCCGCGAAGCAACTGTCGCAATTGAGGGGGCTCCTTCCAACGCCGATGCCCACTCTGTAAACCAGTTTGCTTCTAGCTACTGCAGCCACCTTCGTCGCTTTCCCTTGTGTCTTCACTTTCGGTATGCCGTCAAAGCCAAAGCAAATCCTCTGTACAACTATTCGCAGAAAGCCTGTCTTGAGACAGCCTTGCATCTTGTCTCGCTTCTTGACGATGAGTACTACCGCCACTTGCTCCTCGTTGGAGGTGGGATATTCCGCGACATCATTACCCGTGGAGCATTATTAACATTGCCGGTTAATTCTACTTGTAGTTGCCGGATTATGTAGCCCAGAAATTTGGCAGTCGTCTATTTTTCCCCATCAATGTAGCTCACTTATATTACGAGAGCGTCTATCGCTATTCCGTCATGTTCGGAGAACTTGCTGGTGTGAAAATATCGATATAGACACCATAACCTTCTCTCTACAGTTCCTCAATTTCTACCTCATACCTCCTTGAGCTCCCCCCTATTAAATCCAGCCTTCTACCTTTGCTCTCAAGAAGTCCGTCAAAGCGGCCACTCATGTCAAGCACCACCTCGCGGTGCCAGCCCAAGCGAGAATACCCTCGGAATCGACAATGAAGTCCTCCTGCAAATGTCCCTCATATTCTTCCGTGAGTAGATACTTGTCGGCATTCTAACTATCAGTCAAAATTATCAAACAAATCCACGATATAGTCACTGTAAGCCTTCACCAGAGAGACGCCCAACTCGATTGTCTTGATACATTGAAGCTGTAAAAATGGTATCCGTGCCGCCCTATCCTCCACCACGCAAACATTTGCTCCTCTCATGCTTCCCGGATCCGCACTCAAGTTCTCCTGTGCTTTACTAACTAGCACAGGACTCCCGTGGAGCCGGATATTGTCTGTATCGCTTTCCTTATCAATCTCGGAAAATTGTAGCATCGCAGAAAATGAAAGTAGGTCCTGAATTCCTGATCGAGTTATCCTCGGCAATAGATCGTCTTCTTTCCCAACGTAGTCCTGAGCCACCCAAAGCACAAGGGTGATATCACAAGCTATCTGACTGCTCAACAGATCTTCAAACACGCGGATAGTTGGCATGGAGTCGTTTTTGGATGTATCGCCACTCAGCGGGAATATGAGGGCTATTGCTGATAGTGAATCATCCTGGCCGGGATGGGTTAAGAGGATATTCCCTGTTCGATCTACCTGCGACATTGTTCGATTCACGTTAGTATCAAATGTGTCGTTCTAGATTATATGGTACTCTTACCAAAAAACGGCATCCAGTGCTCTCTGCGTACTGCTCGAGCTGTTTGTGGAGTAGCGCGGGTTCAGAGCGGCTCGCAGACGTGATGCTCTGAGTCAAACTAGGGCACTGCTTTTTCTGATCACACATCTCTTTGATAGAAGGAACGGTCGTCTATTGAGAATCTGAGAAGGAGGAAGATTGCGACGAGATGCGGTGAAGTTGGTCATATACTCAGCTACCAGCCGTACCTCCGGAACCATTCTTTTCTTGGGTCCGGCATCTCCCCGGACATCCAAGTCGCCGAGCCTCGATCCGACCTAACACATAAGAAGAGGCACAAACAGCACAACTGGATTGAAACTGACCCTACTGATTCAACATGATGCAATCGACTATTTTCTATCCTCGCCGCTATGAAGAGGCCCAACGCTCTCTGCCAGCGATTCCGGCTTCGGGGATTGTGAGAAATCGCACAACGGAGCGCGTACTTGTTGTCCTGGATGATGATCCGACTGGCACACAGACTGTGCACAACGTGGCCATCTTGACTACATTCGAGGAAGATGTCATTGAGCAGCAGCGCCGCACAGGGGAGCGGGGGTTCTTCATCCTGACAAACTCGCGTGCATTTCCGTCGGACCAGGTATGTCTGCTAAACCATTCAATTTCATGGAAGTGTAGACTAAGAACTGCTTTCAGGCATCAAAATTACTCAATACAATCCTGAACAACCTCCGTGCTGCTTCTGAAACAGTGAAAGTTTCCATCGATGTGGTTCTGCGATCCGACTCGACATTGCGCGGCCACTTCCCTCTCGAACCACAACTAGTTGACTTAGCCCTGGGGCCTTTTGGGCTGTGGGTATTGGCACCTGCCTTCTTTGAAGGCGGCCGTGTCACAGTCGACGATGTCCAGTTTGTTCACGAGGGGGATTTTCTAGTCCCTGTGGCGAACACGCCGTTTGCTCAGGATCGGAGCTTTGGGTTTTCTTCCAGCAACCTACGAGAGTGGATCGTTGAGAAATTTGATGGCGGCGATGTTCCAGACATCACTAGCATCGGAATTTCTGATCTGCGTCGTCCAGACGGGGTTGAATATGTGGCACGGATTCTTGACTTTTTCCGGCACGACTACCAAGAGGCGCCGGATTGTGGTCCTCAATGCATTCTCCTACTTTGACTTCGAGATATTCATTGCCGCCGAAGCTGCCGCGCAGAATACTGCCCCGCGACTCTACCGGACTGGCGCGAGTTTCATCACAACCCGACTAGGCATTGAAGCCATTCCTCCGCTTCCTGTATCTTAGATTTTCCGCAATGTCCCTTCAAAGGTCGGGGGCTTGATTGTAGTTGGGTCATATATTACAAAAACAACAGCTCAGCTGGAGAGCCTTCTCGATCGCTGCGCAAGTCATCTCGCAGATCAAAGTAGAAGTGCCTTCCTTGTTGAAGAATGGACGTGCAGAACAGGATATCGTGGGAGAGCTAGCACGCCAAGTTGAATCGGTGCTGACTGGTGGTTGTGACTGTATTATCAATACATGTCGGAAGCTGATCCATGGCGAAGATGCCAGTGCTAGCTTGTCCATCGGGAATGTTGTTAGCGATATTCTGGTGAGAATTGTGCAGGCGACTCGGATTCGTCCGAGATATATGATCGCCAAGGTAGGTCTTTTTCTTTTTTTTTTTAACTAAGATATAAATCAAGTTGGAAGCTAATCTCTTTATCAAGGGCGGAACCACTAGCAGCGACATTGCAACCAAAGCATTGAATATCAAGAGGGCACGTATTCTAGGACAAGCAGCAACGGGTGTTCCCCTATGGCGCAGTGATGGGACCTGTGATAAGTGGCCTGGCATTCCATATATTGTTTTTCCGGGTAATGTTGGCTCACCTGAGCTGCTTGGAGAGCTTGTTTCGTCGTACCATCAAGCATAGGGAATGAAGATGGACTAGAGGATCTGGTCAATAAAGAAGCCCAAACCACCACGGCCCTTCTTTTCTTCTACACGTTATGATTTGCGAATCCAAGATCATATTAATTCAAGTGTTGCATTCCTCTTCAACAGATTTCATTCTAATGTAGCGACCATCAGTACATCAAGTCATATGCAAGCGTATCCTCACACAATTCTTCCCGAATCCTATGTACTCTGTAATTAACTGGACGTTAACTTATTGGACGATGACCTTTGAAATACCTTACACTTACTCTTGATGTGCAGGATGGATGCCATAACTCAGAACATGTTCTGGCTTCTCAAGGATCGCAACTAGGCCCATCCCGAAGCCCTTGCCCCTTTCCGCAGTGGCCGGGAAGGGAACATTAGCATGGAACTCCAAAAGTCCTACACAGAACTTCTGTAAGTACAAAATAATTATTGCAAATGCCGAAGAGGACTAGGGGTTGTAGGTAAGCTCACCTGGAATTTTCCCAACCATTCCTTTTCCCATCTGGCACCATCTGTCCACGTCGGTCTTTGAAACGCCTGGCTTAAGGCGAAAGAGAACTGAATCAGCTATGTCAGTGCTTGCAAAATCTTCCCGAAATAAAGCAGGTAAACTGTCGTACCAATGTGAAAAACTGGCATGGTTTCCTTTTTGGTTGAATATGGATGAAATTTGTCTCAAGATCAAATTGCTCTAGGAATAAACACAATCGAAAAGGCGAGCTTGTAATCGCAAAGATTCTAGCTAAGTTTAGAATTCCTATCCCAAGTAATGATGAACTTTAATACATATTGCCGCGAGCAGTCCACCAGGCGAGCCCGGGAAGATGCCGGTACATAACTGCACATGACTCTGGTCGGCATGTCTCCTAGAAGAGTTCAGCTACAGATTGCAGTCATTTGAAATTCCAGTCGTTGATCTCGGGGCAGATGGCGAAAAGCAGGCCGTGCTATTTACCAGGTGGGAACCAGTCTTTAGCAGTATCCTCTCTGAACACTGGGACTGATCTCAATCATTCTGATGACAACATACTTCTGTGGTCATTGAATTCTGTTCTTATAACTCTTTACGGTTGATACTCTGCCGCGTATCGTTAGTGACAAGATGAGCGAGTCCCCTTCAAACTATTGTGCCTACCATGATCCTGTTACCGGACAGGCGAGGGTTGGCCAGTTGAACTTTGCAAAGGAAACTATCAATCCGCTAAGCTTTATCTCCGGCACGCACATCGAGAGTCTCTATCAAGTCATTGAGGCTGGCTCAGAGAACATCGAAGCATCGGGTGACGCATTCCCACTGTCTGAAGTCAAGTTGCTTCCTCCTATACCCGGTTGCGACATCCTCACGGTTGGCAAAAACCACGCGATTGAGTTCAATCTCTCGGCTCTTCCTCCCTCGGACAAGGAGAGTCATCCGGCTCGTCCTTTGATTTTCACCAAGCGCGCCACGCCCATTACCGCCCATGGCGACCAGGTTCTGCCTCACGCCGATTTCACCAACATGATCAGCTTCGATGGCAAGATCGGAGTGATCATTCGAAAATCCGGTTTTCGCATCCCCGAGAAGGACGCCATGGACTACATTTGGGGCTACACAATCGTCAACGATGTGGTTGCCGGAGAGAATACCAGCATTTCGCCCGACTCTTTTTGTTCCATGGGGCCTGTTGCAATTCCGAGCGACAAGCTGCCGGGTGATTTGAGAATTGAAACGTCGGTGAATGGAGCAAAAGGACATGACTCCAGCCTGAACCAGTTGATAGCAAGCATCCCGCGTCTCATAAATACTTTCTCTCAGACTCAAACCTTGCGCATAGGTGATGTGTTTGCCATAGGTGCTTCCGATGGCCTTGGACAGGGTATTTTACCTATGGACCCGACAAAATTCTTGCATCCTGGAGACGAGATGAAAATCTCGGCGTCAGGATTGGGCTCGCTGGCCAACCACATTGCATCTTCTGATCTGCCTAGCACGACCATTGAAAGGGCGAAGTCTTTCTCCCACATTCCTCTCGCCAACTGCAAGGCACGCGATGGGAATGGACTTGTTCGGGTTGGCCACAAAAGCTTGTTCAATCAAGTTCAAGGAAAGCCTGGTGGGCCTCCTATCATCTTTATCCATGGCTTGGGTGGATCTTCAAATTACTACGTGCCACTTCTCCTTCGACTGAGTAGTACTCACGAGCTGCACCTCTTCGACCTCGAAGGACATGGTCTGTCTCCACTCAACCCCCTCAGCAAATTGACTATTGCGTCCTACATGACCGATATCAAGGACCTGTATATGCTGCGAGCCGACCGTCCCGCAACGGTAATTGCCCACTCAATGGGCTCGCTCGTTGCCCTGAAGCTCGCCATCAACCACCCCGAACTCACCTCTAAGCTCATTCTCATGGGTCCGCCTCCAAGCCCCGTCCCCCAGGCAGGTGTGGAAGGTTCAATTGCACGCGCAAATCTGGTCCGTTCTAAAGGAATGCTGGCCACTGCGGACACGGTCGTCAATGGTGCAACCTCTGCTCACACCAAGGATTACAATCCCGTTGCCATGGCTGCAGCAAAGCTGTCTCTAATGGGGCAGGACCCCGAAGGATACGCAAATGCTTGTCTGGCACTGGCCAGGTCTGGGTCTGAAACCCTTGATGTTTCTTCTATCCGGATCCCTACGCTTATTCTGACGGGTGCGGAGGATGCGGTGGGCTCTCCCGAGGTCTGTCGGAAATATGCTGAGTCTATTGTCGGTGCTCAGGTTGTGGTTTTGCCGGATGTTGGACATTGGCATTTATTTGAGGATGTTCGTGGGGTTTCCGGTGCTATTGTGTCGTTTTTGTAGATGAATTTTGAACTACGTTCTTAACCAAAGGAATTCGTAATGCACTAAGCTCTGCTGCATCAGAATTAAGAAATGGTTCGGCGCATCGTGATTTAGTTTTCAGTAAAGAAAGCCATTTCTCGCAATAAGACCAGATAGCAAACATGTTTTCAGGGAATGTGGCCTGTAACATCAATAAGATACTATATTAGGTGGCTGGAATAATGCCATTAAAGAACCACTGAGACACCGCTTCCCGGTCAGAATACAAACACTACGTCGATCGAATTCTTGTCGAGAACGCAGATAATGTGATTAACGTCTTGTCTTACGATGGCGTATCTCTCTACCTCTCCCCAGGAATATGACTCCGTTGAATTGGTGAATAAGACATTTATTATCTATCTGCCATCCCAGCGATATCGGCACAATTAGCATTACGAACCGAAAAAAACCGCAATCCTCTTCGTCTGTAAATCCATTGCTCCCTGATCAAATTCTACTCAACAAGTAGGAGAAAGGAGGGGTAGGGGGTGTGGAAAGAAAAAGAGGGAAACAAGCTAGACAAGAACGACAACACCATGTATTTGCTGCAAACTACAAGCCCCTAATACTGGATTCATGACACATTTCCTCGTGTTATCTTCATACGAGGCTTTATTTAAACTTATCCAGAGTAAAATCCTCCCCCTTGAAGGGTGGCAGGCCCGCGGTGACCCGCATACCCGCAGCACATGCACTCCAATCCAGGTCTTCTCCGCCAACGGCCTTAGCGGTGCAGAGATGATTCCAAGCTTGATCAATAAGGGGCGTGGGAGTTGAGGTCTCGGCACCCAGTGTTCGAATGAAAGATGCATCTTTCATCCCGCCGGGGATCGTGAATCCAGTTGCACCACTGAAAGCCCCGTCGCGGATCTTTTTGCCGTAGTTAACCCATGCGGGAGCGGGAAACCATGCCTCTATACTGATTTGTTAGATAGTTCGACATAGAGAGACGAGACATTGCCTGGACTTACGGATAAATTCATAGAAGAGGTTAACATCGAACCCTGTCTTCTCGGCAAGCGTAAAGCTCTCGGAGAGCAGCTCGATCGTACCGAGGATGCAGTTGTTGCCCAGGATCTTCAACAGTGCACCCTTGGCGGGATCTTCGCCGCAGTCGATTGTAGCCTTTCCCAAAGTCGGAACAATATATTCCTTCACGGTTTGTTGAGCGGTAATATCACCCGACAAAGCGATCAATAGGCTGGCGCTCTTAGCAGCAGCAGGTGGTCCAAAGACCGGGCATGACAGATACTTCAAGCCAAAATGACTGGCCTGTTCCTGGAGAGCCTTGATTGTTGTTGGGAACAGGGTCGAGTGGTCCACGAAGATTGACGCGCTGCTGGAGGTGAATAACTCGGTGTAGACGGAGATTGCCACTTGGTCGTTGGCCAAACAGGTATGAACGATGTCGCAGCTTTGAGCCAGGTCCGACAAAGAGTTGCTGATTTTGCAGTGGTTTTGTTGCGCGATATATTCAATCTTTGATCTTGTGCGGTTCCAGATTCTGACTCGCGGAAGGGCATTTCTTTCTGCATAGGCGGCGAGGTTGGCGGCCATCATTGACCCCATATTGCCCAAGCCGACAAATCCGAAAGCTCGAGGTTTCCCCGCCATATTGATAAAAGAAAAGAGAAAGAGAGGGATAAGGAAGAGAGGAGCAAAAGAATCTAAATTGATTTTTGCTTGATTTCCAGCGATTATGTATCCTCTTTTAAGCCTCGGCGATTTCAAACCCGTCCGGGAAAGACACCATTTCCCCTATTCCTCTCTAATACTAGAATCCGGTGAGATGCCGCGGACTCGGATATACAGAGTTGCATTTTGATGAGGGCAAACCTGTCCGGCATCTCCCCGGGGGGCGACTCCGAGCCCTAACCCCGCAATATCCAAACTTGGAGCTCAACCCCGACTATCCATATGCCGATGGCCTCGTGAGGTCAAATATAAAGAACAAAATAAGCACCACTAACGCCCTGTATAGCTTTCGTCTTACACTTCACCTTACTTTTTTTTTTTTTTTTTTCACCATGACTACAAACGCGAACGTACCTTACCGACCCACTCCAGCCGATATCACCATCAACAACCATCGTCCGGGAGACCCGTCAAAGGTCCTCTTCAAAGATGTTCAAATCCTCGATTCCACCGGAGCTCTACCATACAAAGGAAATGTCCTCATCGAAGGCGAGCGGATTTCCAGCGTCGGAGATGTGGATGAAAGCGCCATCGAAGGAGCTTTGATCATAGATGGGGAGGGGAAGAAAACCCTGATGTCTGGCTTGATAGACGCCCATACCCATCTGAGTTGGAACAACGCGCCTACCATTCACGGCTTGACCAATCTGCAGCTCGAAGAGCATGTCTTGCATACTGCCAATTCAGCCAAGACATACATTGACTGCGGATATACAATGTGTTTTGGAGCTGCATCTGCACGATCGCGTCTCGACATCGCTATCAAGGGTGCCATTAAGTCTGGATTGATCTCGGGTCCGCGAACACTGGCCAATACCCCCGAAATCACGACCACCGGAGGAGCTATTGTACCAAGTATCTCCCGTTACGCGGATGGCCCTTATGAAATGCGCAAGATTGTCCGTGAATTTATCCTGCTAGGTGCCGATAATATCAAGCTCAGCATGACGGGTGATGACATTCATGAGACCATGCGCAGCGAGGATACCTATTTCACCTTGGAGGAGACTGTGGCAGCGGTAGAAGAGGCCCATAACCGAGGAAAACGTGTGTGCAGCCATGCTCGGAGCGCTGCCTCTGTCAAGCACAGCCTTCGAGCCGGAGTCGATATGATTTACCATGCGAGCTTCATTGACGAGGAAGGAATGGACATGCTCGAACAGGCAAAGGATACCGTGTTTATTGCTCCCGCCATCAACTTCCCATTTGCTAGTTGTCAGGGCGATGCGATTACATTTGGATTGACACCTGAGATGGCAGCAAAGAAGGGTCTCAAGTACGAAGTGGAGATGGCTTGCAAAGCTATGCAAGAAATGCACCGACGGGGCATCCGTATATTGCCGGGGGGAGACTATGGGTTTGCCTGGGCTCCGCATGGTACTTACGCTCGGGATCTCAAGCACTTTGTTGATCTGTTTGGCTACACGCCAATGGAAAGCATTCTTGCGGCGACTTCGCTTGGAGGGGAGCTGATGGGATACCCGGATGATTTGGGCAAGGTGCGGCCAGGGTTCTACGCCGATGTTATTTTGGTCGACGGGGATCCTTTGAAAGAGATAGAGGTTTTGCAGGATCAAAATCGGTTGCATGCCATTGTTATCAATGGCCATGTTCATAAGAACATGTCCAAGGGGGCTTAGAGTGCCGTATAGCTAGGTGTGTACAAATAAGGAATAAATGTAAATGCAGAAGTATGATACTCGATTTTAACTTTACTCACACAGCAAACGATCCAATATTATAATTTGTGTCAACTATATTTGCTTCAAGTGCTAGATATATGGCAGCGTGAACGGCTTTTGTTTAAACTTCAGGGAATGACCCAATATCATAACTTGTAAACGTAAAGTCCACTCCCGCATCCGCACTTCCATTAGATCCACCGAAGATATCAACTAAGAATTCATCCGTATTGTCACAATCCGAAAAACTGCCAGGTACTAAATTTGGACCAGCTTCCATCCTGGCATCGCATGAGACGTTTTGCCCAATGAAAGAGAAAGACGTCAAATAATTGGGCGTCCAAGGCTTCTGAGGTCCTTGATTTATCATTCCGCGGCTGTTTGATGATTCATGGTTCTCGTCAGAGATTGTCTCCGAAGACTGTGGCTCGTTGAGTTCCTCATCCCACGGTGTAGACCCAACGCTATTGTCTTCTTTCTGGGTGAGAATATTCTCAATAGCCGCAACGGAATTCTTATTGGCAGGAGTGCTGGTCGCGCTCCGAAGCACCTCGAGATTTAGGGAAAGTCTGGATCTTGCCGCATGAGGGTCGGCTCCTCTTCTTAAATCAATAATGTTGACAGTACTGGCGACAAATGCAGTGTAGCTCTCCAGAAATGTCACGATGCGGAGACCGAACCGACGGATATGAAGAAGTAGCAAGGTGTCGATTGACTGGGCAGCCTTGGTGGCTAATTTATGTGGCTCTGGGTCCACGGCAAAGAATCGGCGACACAACAAGATAATTGTCGAGTGGTAAAGAAGACTTGATTTTCCTTGTTAGAAAACCAAGCGCCAATGGATTATAAAAAGGGAAAGGACAACTCATACTTGAGGAGAAGAATATGCAAAGGTGGACAGGAGATATCTGATGACTCTGTATGTATATGTATTTCGGGTGGCAAGGATTGATCCCAAGTATATAGCTTGGAAATCATCGTGGAGAAGTACCCCAACTCGATGGCCTTCGGCGAGCGGGAACATGTGTAGAGATTTGTTAGTATATCATTTATCAACTAAAGTCGTGAAATTAGCTTGAGTAATGACTCCATGCCTCCCATCTCTCAACTTACAGTGCACAGTTCACAATAAGCAGAGAACCTCGTGTTGGTTCTGGACAGATTATTGAGGTCCTGCTCCAATACCAAAGACATGCCAAAATTTGCTCTCCAAGGCTCACATTCCGCTTCTTCCCCATCCAGTATATCATTGGGCTGGATTATCGGCATCTGTGTTTGGACAGTGGGTGCTCTTCCGAGACATAAACTCATGGTCTTATCCCAAGTGTAGCAGCTCCAGAATATTTGCTGTCTCAAGCGAAGTTCTTCATCCGAGAACTGATATGGCAATTGAGAAAGGTTCTTTGTCGGAATATGAATACCCATGTCCTTCATCATGCGAAATCCAATCCCCGAATAGACCCAGCCTTGAGATATCCGCCCGCATGCGCATTCTCGAGCAGACAAAATGAGTAGGCCCTGAATGGTTGGGATTGAACTTCCTTTTTCAATCTCTTGCGAAAGTAAGCTCAGCGCCTTGGCTGCAAATTGGTCTCCGTAAGCCATCGCTCCGGGCATCTCACTATAGCGTGCTGCCTGCGAGAGCACGGAGCATAGCAAAAATGGTGTAACAAAGGGACCTGCCGTGACAAAGTCATCTAGCAAATACATGAATTAGCCACTTTCAGTTTAGATTTGGGTAGAAGACACACCCACGAAGAAATATTCGACGCGACAAAACCAGATGCAGGTGATGCGGAAAACACCAATATGTTTCCAATAGATTCTGAAGCCGGTCTTCCGAAATACCCAAAACCTCCCAGTAAGGAAATTTGTATCCTGGTGAGAGGCCTAACTGGAAAGGGGTTGAGCAGGACCTGCTCTGCGACAGCGCCGACGCGGTGGGCATGTTGGATGATTGTGATAGGTGACGCTTCGGATCCAACCTCCAGTGATAGAAACTCGTGGCACCATAGAAACAAAGATTTCCCCGGCTATCAAGGGTGACTTCCTCCAAAATGTCACCAGGGTCTTCGTTTTTGCACTCTTGTGGCCGGATATCCTCTGATGTGTCCGGGGTATTCGGCTCTTCGGGGGATGAAGGGGTATCTTCAGGGGAATCAAAGTATTTTCTTAGAATCTGTAAGCGTGTTGAATCATCCGAGTTCCGCAGACGGGAGATGAGCGAATCGAGCTGGTGAATTCTGGTCTCCAAGCTAAGTGCATGGGTTACAGACGGTCAGCTAGAAGACAATTAGCGATGAAACATTTCTCGAAGATGAAGCAGGTCCTTACTTGTCGAAATGGCATTCTTCGTTGTTCACTCGGCACCTATGGCAGACTGGTGTCGCGCCATCACAACGCGCCTTTTTCCTTCTGCATCCCGCGCAGGCGAACCCATATCTCCGCACAGGTCTGCCGTTGCCATTCCTAGCCGGCACCTTGAGCGGACTTGTCTGATTCGGCTTGGTGGCTGATCTCGGTACTTCCCTCATAATCAAAGGAGATGAGAATCCTGGATTGTTTGAAAGCTGAAAGTGTCTCTTGGGAACGATCTACCAGGGCCTACAAACGACGCTATAATCCTCCCCGGTCTCAAGCACCACATCGTATCAGGCGACGATACACTAACACACGCCTCACTCATTAAGCGGGGTAATTCTGGGGGGCCTCTTAACTCCGATAGACTCGGAATCTTACCCTTTCTCCCCGCGAATTCCAGACTGAAGACAATGTCCGAGTTCTCGGAGATGCTCACTCGGACATCACCGTTTACAGAGTATGGAGATGCTAGATGGCCGACTACTACGGGTCGAGCGAAGGAAGGGCTTTGGAATGGACCCATACACTGGTCGAGACTACAGAGTATGTCTATCACTTTAATTTACAATGGCTTACTCCGTACATACATCCGATCGGCCCGAGCCATAGTCAATGGAAAACGGCAGTAGTCTTCGGGTTCTGGAGCCACCGATGAGTAGACACAGACACGCATGCCCTCACATTCGTCATCGTAGGCTACCTATTTTGTCGTCCCAGCATGATAACTTGTACAATTATACGATGTTAGCGAACAGGGTAAGTACATGTACCAGTGGTTATATTACCTGTCCACCTTGCATCACAGAACCCATATCGGCCAACTTCTTCTGCCCCTTATCCGTAAAGAGCAGTTTTCCAGACGACCAACCAGACATAAAGATGGCTATCTCCAAGGCTCCACAAGGCAGTCGATGCCGAACCGACATCGGTATATATGAACCCCGGAAAGGTGAATTTGCCATCCACAAAGCGCGGCCGAGGCATACATGCCCAATATTTCCAGTGTTACTCGTCACGACTACTATAATTTATCAAATCCTAGCCGATGATGTGAAAAAAACTTCCGGCGCCACTTCGGTTGCTGTAGCCGGACCGAGGTGCCATCAGAAAATTCAAGAAACATCGACAAGCCGAGTTAGAAAAGACTCAGATATTCTTCGGCGCTTCAAGCGCCTTGCTCAGCTCAGTCGAGCCATTTCTGTCAGTTGTTGATGACTCGGGAAGCAGCGTAATTGACGACCAGTTCTACCGGTTGCTTGCAAGACAGGGTCTCCCAAACCGTGTCCCACCTTTGTTCACCATTGTTACAAACGAAGCGTCATATTATACCTCCAAACTTCCGACGATGGGGCGCACCCAAAATGGTCCGAATAATTTACTTAATGCCATTTTCTCCCGTCAGCTGGCCAGGAGCCTAGTCAACTCTGGTGGCTACCACATTAATCACAGTGACCCGGACGGGGTCAGAAATGCTGCCTTGGATGCCTTAACACATCGGGAATGGATCTGTGCCCAGGACTACCTCCTTCGCCACGGCGGACGAGACACGTTCCCCAGCCTCTACGAGGTTGGAATCTTCCAGGGCCACCCCTAAACGACAGTCAATCTGCCATACATGTGCGCCCCAAACAACAATTTCAACGCCAGCTGCCACACAAGTGACGTGCTTCTGGTCTGGGGAACCCTGAGTTCCAAGACCCAGAATGTGCAGCCATACTATGACCAGTCGAACCTCCTGCACCCGCAGATGCTTAACGGCATCTTCGGGTCATTCTTCCGCACCTCCGACCCCAACCCAGACCCGGCTTTTCTGAAGGTTCGTGGACGTACGCCGCTACATGTGAGATCTTCGGCTGCAATCAGTACCGAGTGCCGGCGTACCACCCTGAAACGAAAATTACCAGTTTGCTAGGGATGCCGCCTAGTTGGAAGGAGAACCCGGGCTTGTCGAAGCCATGCACCGTATTCGATCATTATGGATATACTTTCCAGCATGTATAAAATTGTGCCCTCTCTGACAGGCCAAACCGGCCCATCCATCACTTGTTGTTTATACTGGATGCCAAACTCATCAAGATGAAGATGCTGCCCTGGAGAGCTAGTTAGCAATTCGGGGTGTCCACAGAGCCCACAATATCTGAGACAATGACTCACCAATAAGCATCTCACCACTTCGATCCAAATCTTAACTTCATATCCAACCTCACATCCGGTCAACATCAAGTATGCATCTCGACCACAAAATCCCATGGAATACAGCATCTACCCATTTCAACCTAATACGATGCAACCGAAGATTCACTCCGCATCGCACAAATCTCTTTTCACGCAACAAACCGTCCGAGTCAACAGATTTAAGCCATTTCCGTCGTGTGTTTATCGCGACTATCCGGGAATTCTCACACACCAAACCATTATCACCGATATCCCTAGACAAACTCATCTCTGACTCTTTACTGTCTTATCCCGAACGAAAATATGGCCTCGGACCACACGAAACAAACTCCGCACTGCATAACCCTCTCTCTGCAAAACACCAGAATATTCAATACTGGATTAACCGTGCTGGTACTCCAGAAGAACCGGCCTATAGCAGTAACGATGGGGATCTTTCCGATGCGGTGAAGATGCTGGTCATCATCGCCGCGAGTGCAAACGGTATAGATACCGAGGCGAAAGAAAGATCAAGAGAGGCGATTTCCGCTTTACTCACTTTATCTCGCCATTCTCAAATTCCTATTCATACTTTGAATAATATCCATTGGGGCCATGGGTTTGGGGTGGCGTTGGTTGCGGATTTTGCATTGGAGGCGTATCTTTTGATTAATCTGGTTGATGGAGTTCTTTCTCGCAATCGATTAACTTCTGGTAATTCTATGGAGAAGGAGGTATCACTTCTGGAAATGGAATCCTTCCGATATCTCATCTCAAAAGCCCTCCCTGACTATGATTATCCGGTGCAAAACATTCCTCATCGAGCTTTTTGGAATGAATTGGGTGTCACGGATACTTGGGCCTATCAACAGAAGTTTAGGCAATGTGTTGGAGGCGAAGAGCAGGATATGAATGCAATCGATCCGTTGGGAGATGGGAATGAGGAAGTCAGACAGGGTTTACGACAGTATCTCAAAACTTGTTTTGCGATATTGTATGTTTATGATATGTTATTGAGGGAATGGTATGGAGAGGATGAAGCTAATTCGACATGGAAATATTGGATTGATTGTTACTTTGGATCTTGTGGTTGCAAGCTTGAATAAGATCAACATTATATAGACTAAATAATGATTAAAATAGGTAACTTCAGTGGGATCCAATTAGCTGTCAAACCCTCACCCGGCCTTTACCAAGAAACTAAGTTACTTAGCGCATGTCATGTCTGCCCAAAAGTAGATTCCATCACCGTCTTGTTGGGGCACGTTGAACATTTGTAGTACAGGATATATGTTGGCGGTGGTACGTTTTGGTCATTATATTATCTGGAACGAGCACCATTGATTGGTAGGATAGATATCTCGCTTTCGCTTATCGTGGTACTAATCGACTAGGTTGATGCTTGGATTGGCCTTCGTAGTGCTGAACGTATGTTCCTGTATTGCCTCGGATTCGTCTGCCATTTAACATAAGCAGTCGTGGACAGTTCTCTCGGCCAGTTTATCAATCAGTCTGACATCTAGGGGAAACACGAGTGTCGTCTGGAGTATGTCAGCATATATCTACTTGGATAATGCTAATGCAGGCACAGGTCTGGTTACAGCTGGAATATGTAACCTGTGCATTGTCGCTTTGCAGGCCGAGTTTCTTTCTTCCTACCCGAGGGGGTACGACAATCATAGAATCATCACCTGTCTACTGGGCAAGGATTGCGGCTTCTTCCAGAAAGTTCTTGAGAACTGGCACACAATGCTGACTGCCCTGAAGGACCCTCTTGGTATCATGCTTCAGGCAGCGCAGTGAGCTCTCACAGTATCTCTGCATGACATACTATAGTATGTTCAGTTCAGTTCAATCGCAAACCAAATACCAAGCACTGAATCATCGGTCTCACTCAGAATTCAAAACAATAGAATCATTTTCTTCTTCGTCCCATATTGCTGTCCTCATTGTTTCTCCCTCCCATATCCCCAGGCGTGAATCGTTGGCACAGTAGTGCCCGGCACATGAGACATAGGACGGTTAAGAAAGGACTCACATGGCCATATTTAAGCCAGATTTCCGGCGAGCCACATTCATTCAAATTGCGGACTGCTAGTCTCAGTGAAGAGCTTGTTTTCAAAAATTTCGACTGCTCTCTGGGTCTGTTGTGTGGGGTTTTTGTAAGTCTATCCTTCTTCTGTTAAAGCTTTCAGTCTTAAATGTGATGCGGGCATGATCCTCCGAAAGGTATCTAATGAGGTTCATTTTGAACATTGTCGAAGATTCGAGGACGAAGGACGGGTTTGGTTTCTGAGAATGCAAGTTGGTGAATGTTGGACCTTAGTATAGCTTGAATATATCTTCAACGCGGAGCTATTTCATTCACTGATCCAAGTCGACCTACTCAGAGACCATTGGAGAAGAACATGATTGGGGACTGACCAGGTTTAGGGCTGTGTCATAGCCGAGAGTACGAAGAGATACAAGAGGGGCGAAGTGACGATGGGTGGTTCCCACGTTAGTATATAGCAGCAGTACTAAGTTTAGATGCAAGAAGAGATTCTTGATAAGGCGGCTTTATGTAGAGAGAACTACTAAAACTGAAGTATCCTTCTTCATTCACTATCACTCTTCTATATAAATATAAATCAGGGTATACCGCTAAGCCAGAACCCAAATTTTAAACCAAACCTCAAAACGAAGACTTGATCAATCACTATCATAACCATCACTATCGTCATCGTAGTAATCCCCATAGTTCCCTGCGAATGCCGCATCGACACCATCTTCCCCTTCTTCCCCCTCGTCGTCCTCCTCCTCGTAATCGTCTTCATTCCCTGGTGCTTCGCCAACGACTTCTTCGTTATTTTTTGGCTCGCTGGCGGGGCCGAGGACTTCTTCGTTGGGTTGTTTTGGTGCTGGTTGTGCCTGTGGAGCAGCGGCGCGGGCAGGAAGGGCAGGGGCAGGGGCAGGGGCAGGGGCAGGAGCTGGAGAAGCAGTAGGCTTGGCTGTGGCCGATGGAGTGAGAACTCCAGTCCGTCGAGGTGTAGATTCAGGTTCGACGCTGACACTACGACCCGACACAACGCTCTGGCTGCGACTCGCACCGTCGGGCTTCGATTCGGCCCCTTCTTCGCCGTAGAGAGAATCCAGAAGACGGTAGTTAATCTTCTTACTGAACCCTCTGCGCTCGAGCATCCGGCGTGTTGCCTCTGCTGGAGTTGAGGCGCGCGTGCTCCGTCCGTCTCCCTCTTCGCCCTCGCCTTCGAGGTAGGTGACATCGCCCATTCGGCCGCGGCGGCGCTTGCGAGGTTTGTGAATCCCTGGGCCCGAGTCGGCTTCATCCAGGGCTCGCTTGAGGGCCTTGGCTTGTTGGGTTCGGAGGTAGTCTTTGTTTTCGTGGACCCAGATGCGTTCTTTGATTTCGACTTCCGAGGGGCCGAGGAGGCAGTTTGCCACTTCTGGGTCGGATTCGAATTCGCTGGCGTCGATTTCGGTGCTATCTGAGATGAATTGTCTGTTCGTCTCTTGACCTTGGTTGGGGTGTGATGCTGTTTCGACCATCTTGGAGCCCTTGGTCAGGAAGGCGGTCATTTCGTCTTCGAGGGCATTTTCCGATGCAACCTGTTCCGCACTGGGCTGGAAGGG
The DNA here is from genome assembly GCF_001890805.1 of Aspergillus glaucus CBS 516.65. Lineage (NCBI taxonomy): Eukaryota > Fungi > Ascomycota > Eurotiomycetes > Eurotiales > Aspergillaceae > Aspergillus > Aspergillus glaucus. The sequence continues at coordinate 1,491,952 of NW_019170456.1, forward strand.
AACCTGCTTCGGCTTAGAGCCCTTCGGTTGACCAGGCTTGGACTTCGATGACTCCTCCCCGACTTCAGAAGCATCGCTGATAGCAGATGACGCAGATGGTCGCCGGCCGGTAGTCGCATTTGTCAGGGCAGGGTCAATAGGGAGGCTAGGAATGGCAAAGCCATCGGCATCGACGCGTCTTTCCGGCGGCTCCTCATAGTCATCATCCTCAATCTCCGCTGCTGTTTCTGGAGCCTTGCGTTTCGCTCGCCGACCTGGTTTCCTGTCCTCTCTTGCTCTCGTAAAGGATGGTGGATCATGTGCGTTCTCCAGTTGCACTGACCGGAATTGATCAACGGTCAGCTCTCCGCTTTCGGTGGAGCTGAACTCGTTCAACCGTTGACTAATGGTGATTTCAGTGACCTTCACCACATAGACAACTTCACGGACCGTCCGGCGGAAGTTGTTCATTCTGGCGGCCAGGATTAGAGCCGCACCGCAGACACCAGCCGGTCGTCGACCGGTAGTCATCCAATCGCGGTTCATACGCTGTACAATGCGGACCGCTTCACTGGCCACTTGCATTGTGGCAGATCCGAATTCGAGTTGTTTGGCAAATCGGTAGATCAAGCTCTCCGGATCGATCGGGTTCATTAGAAAGACATTACCCCCAATTCGCAGCTCTTCCAATAGAGCCTTGTAAGTTCGACCGAGTTTGAAGACGTTGATCATCAGTACGTCAGCGAAATCGATCAACATAGTAGTATTCCCATCCTGTCGACGACAGGCGATGTACAGACACACTGCTGCGACGGTTTTCGTCCGTCGACCCTGGATGAAGTTCAACCCGACGGCAAGCTTGAAGACCTGGCCAGCCGCCTTGGCGGCGCTCTCAGGAATGATCAATGCACGAGCCAATTGGTTGATATATCGATTGCCGTTCTGTTCCGTGATTTCTCGACTTTCCATATTACCCCCACGCTGGAATCCCGGCCCATAACTACGGACATGGGACTGGTCCTCTCCGACGAAGGTACCCTGGACCATTGCTGCACCAGAGGAAGTCTCTCCGAATGTAACTTCGGAGACAATGTTTGCGTCGCTGATAACAGTACCACATCCGGAACAAACCTTCTGTCCGTCATCCTCGACGATATGAGGTGCAGGGCAGCCAGGATTAGGACAGGTTGACGTCTTGGGATGAGTTGTCGGTTTAGTCGGCTGCGGACGTGCTATTGGCTGAGGACGTCTGATAGGCGTTGGATTGCTAGGTTTGAGACTGGCCAGACGGCCGACAGGAGCCCTGGACCCGGGCCGGGAGGGCATGGGGGCCCGCATGCCTGGTCTAGCTGACATGGTGCGAAGGTGGTGTCAACGTGCGTGCAGATAGAAATAATATAGTCGCAGATATGAACATGCAAAGTTAACAAACAATGTCGAGCATAGATCGGTACATGCCCGTGTTTCCCGAAAGAGTAACTGATGGCCAATGAGTGAGATGTGCGTCACTCTCGCGCAGTCATTGAGAAGAAGTGACGATGAGTATTTATTTTCGTGAATTCAGACTGTTTATTCTGGCAAATAGTAGGGCAATGAAAGGAACACCACGGGACGAGATACACAACACGGGACGAGCAACCAGAGGGGAGCACACAAAAAAAAGAGGCAAAAGTGAAAGGAGTCGAGCGGAGGACGTTGTCGGCTGCAGATTCTGCCGGGTTTGGTCCGGTGGCCCAGCGGATATGTCACGTGTAGCGGGGAGGCCACGAGTTCGATTCCGGCTGTCTTTTTTTGACTGAATTTCGGAATTTCCGTTTGCATTTCGACTGAAGAGAAAAAAAAAAAAAAAAAAAAAAAGGAAGAAGAAAAAAAAAAAGAAGAAAAAAAGTACAATTCCAAGCGCTTCGTAAGTGTTTCGAAAGAAAGCTTGGTTCCTCGTGGGATATTCCGAGTGGTAGCGGACTTGCAGTGTCAAATCCACACTGGTTTCAGGATTGACGGCGAGGGCAAATCATGGCGAAGAATCCAATTCCGGGCGTTTTTCTGTAGCTGCAAAGGATCTCCTAAAGATGTCTATCACACGCCTGGAGAAAAAGAAATGGGCTTGGATGGGCTCCATGACTGACGAGTCCAGCATTGAGTGGTGCTCTTTGTAGGCGATTCGCTGGTCAACCACCAATGCGAACGGCATACCACAGCATTCGTCCAGATCAACAGGAGTCCTTCAGATAAATTCGAAAAAAAAAATTGCTTATTGGATATTGCTCAACGAATCATCAGCCTTGTGGAATTTGTCCTACTTTTGGCGTCATGGCGTACAGTCATAAAGAATGCGATATTTGTGCGTGGAAAGTCTGGTATTCAGAATCTTTCACGCACAAATCTCTCACGGATGCTGGTCCATCGTTGAGGTCGCCTTCTTTTCCATTCCACTCCTTTACTTTCTTTTCTTTCTCTCTTTTTATTCTGTTTTTAAAAACACAGATTTCTACTGCCTCTTTAGTGCAATTTTCCCAGTGTGGTTTTTCTATGGCAAGGACGCAAGGTCATAATTAGCCCTTCCTACTACGTTACAACCACCCATTTGGACGAATTCATCGCTCCTTATCAAAAACAATCACAACGCGTCGTCGTCTAGTCTTGCTGGTCAAGACAACCAAATCCTGGATCATTCCCCGGAATAGCAGCATCTCAGGTCCAAAGTGCAGTTTGTACAACCATGGAGGACAAGAAGAACAACGTGGTTGAAGCCTTTGGGCCTCACTCCCCCGTACGCGAACCCAGATGTCTCCGCAGCACCTTTTTCGTCAGCAACGTTCACTGCTCCTCCTGTGTCGCCTACATCAACGTGATACTTTCTGACATACCCGCCGTGAGGGCCGTGGAGGTCAACATCCTGACCCACGAAGTACACGTGCGACACGGCGTGGAAGTCGGTGCACCCAGGTTGGCCACGGCGTTGGTTCAGGCCGCTTTTGAAGTCCACCATGTCACCACCTATGACGACATTGAAGGCTCCGTTGTTTCGGAAATTGACACCACTTCGTTGCTCCCCCGCGATTCGATTCTATTCTCGTCGGTGCGGGCTTCGTACCCCAAGTTGCCTCTGAAGAACAAGCAACATATCGCCAACTGTGATGCGTGTAGAAAGGAGAGCCAGGATCGGCTTTCTTGGTCGCCCCGTCCAGAAAAGAATGGCTTGTTTCGTCGTGAAAGCAGTTGCGTTGCTCCGCTGGCTGCTAGTAACCGCGGCGTATTGTGTCCTGACTACAAAAAGGAAGACTCTGACGTTGAGAGTCTCGTGCCACGAGCTTCCCCGATGGCCATGGAGGCCGTGCAGCCACTGGACCCTGCGTCGCTGTCGGCGCCTCAGCAGATGGAGGAGGAATTCAATGCCCGCATCAGCATTGGCGGCATGAGCTGTGCGTCATGCGTCAATACCGTGACGAACGAGGTTAAGGAGCTTGAATTCATCAAGGATGTCGTCGTCAACCTGCTCACCAATAGCGCCATGCTGGTCTACACCGGTCCAAAGTCGAACATTGACAGAGTCATCGACCAGATTGAGGACATTGGCTTCGAAGCGTCCCTCGACGAAGTAAATGCAGCGTCTCAGCCTAGTCGTGCACCCACTGCCTTCGTTGCAGAGATTGCTATCACCGGCATGACTTGCGGATCCTGTGTGGGAGCAGTCACTGGCGCGATCGAGGAGCTGTCCTTTGTCACTCATGTTTCTGTGAATCTCCTGTCACACAGTGGTATGATCGAATTTGAAGGAGAAGACAAGGCGAATGCCATCGTGGAGAAGGTTGAAGATATTGGCTTCGATGCTTCATTGGCCAGCGTGCACCCTCTGGCTGCGCAGAAAGACGACAACGATGAGATCAAACCGAGAACGGTCTCAATTGGCGTGGACGGCATGTTCTGTCACCACTGTCCGGAAAAGGTCCTTGGCTCCTTGAACGCACTTACGGATGTTGTGATTGAGGAACCCTTGTCCATCAAGAACCCCATTCTGAAACTCACCTACACCCCTCGTCCATCATCCTTCACCGTTCGAAACCTGCTTTCGACCGTCGAGTCCGCACACGATACTTTCAAGGCGACTGTCTACCATCCACCAAGCGTCGAAGACCGCTCGCGTGCGATCCAGCTACACGAGCGACGTCGACTGCTGTGCCGCCTTCTGTTTGTGTTCACCGTCACAATCCCAACCTTCCTGATTGGCGTGGTGTTTATGAGCCTCGTATCTTCCAACAACCCAACTCGGATGTACCTGGAGCAGCCAATGTGGGCCGGCAGCGCATCTCGCATGGAGTGGTCGCTGTTCATCATGACAACGCCGGTCATGTTCTACGGCACTGACATATTCCACGTGCGAGCGATGAAGGAAGTCCATGCCCTGTGGCGTCCTGGTAGCCGGGTTCCTTTTCTGCAGCGATTCTGCCGCTTTGGCAGCATGAACTTGTTGATTTCCGCGGGAACTACGGTTGCTTATCTTTCGTCTCTGGCTGTTCTTATTGTTGATGCTGCGGCGGGTATAGACAAGTCGGCTCAAATGCATAGCTCGACATACTTCGACACCGTTGTCTTCCTTACCCTGTTTATCCTGGCTGGTCGATTCATGGAAGCTTACAGCAAAGCGAAGACGGGAGACGCAGTTGCATCTTTGGGCAAGCTGAGACCGTCTGAGGCGCTACTTGTCGAGCGTTTAGTGACGCCCGATGATGAGAAATCCGAGGTTATCCGGCGTATCAACATCGACCTGCTTGAAATCGGTGATATTGTCAGCATCCCTCACGGCGCCTCTCCGCCAGCCGATGGCACCGTCACGAACACGATAGGAACTTCCCAATTCGACGAAAGCTCCCTCACCGGCGAATCGAAACCCGTCAAGAAGGCCGCGGATGACCAAGTCTACACCGGATCCGTCAATGTAGGCCAGCCAGTGCAGATCCGGGTTTCTGCCATCGGAGGCTCGTCGATGCTAGACCAGATTATCTCCGTGGTACGGGAGGGCCAGAGTCGACGTGCGCCGCTGGAGAGAGTTGCGGACATGTTGACTTCTCATTTTGTGCCGATTATCACGCTCATTGCTATCTTGACTTTCCTCGTCTGGCTTTCTCTTGGACTTTCTGGCGCCTTGCCCGATGACTACCTGGACGTTTCGCGCGGTGGATGGACCTTCTGGAGCTTGGAATTTGCGATTGCGGTGTTTGTCGTTGCTTGTCCTTGTGGTTTGGCGCTTGCGGCTCCTACGGCGCTGTTTGTTGGTGGAGGTCTAGCGGCTAGACATGGTATCCTGGTCAAGGGCGGTGGCGAGGCGTTTCAGGAAGCAAGTCGTCTCGATGCCATTGTCTTTGACAAGACTGGGACTCTCACCGAGGGAGGTAGTCTGAAGGTTTCCGAGCATGAGGTCCTTTCGAACACCAACGACTCGACGGAAATGCAAATTGCCTGGACGCTCGCGAAGAAGCTAGAGGAAAGCAGCAACCACCCGATTGCTCGAGCGATCATGGAATTCTGCAACGACAAGCCAGCTGCCTCCGTGCGGTCTTCTGAAATCCAGGAACTCTCCGGAAAAGGAATGAAGGGTGTTTTCACAGTGTCGACTCCCGAGACCAAAGAACCCGTCCAATACGAAGCAGCAATCGGCAACGAGCGTCTCCTCCACGAACTCGCCTCCCCAGACACAGACACGTACTACATCTCAACCCTCCTCTCCAAGTACCAATCAACCGGAAAATCAACCGCCATCCTCTCCCTCCGCAAAATCAACCCGGACACTCTGGAGAAATCCCCATTTATCCCCGTCCTCGTCTTCGCGATTTCCGACCTCATCCGCCCCGAAGCCGCACAAATCATCTCCGACCTCCAAAAGCGCCGCGTCAACGTCTACATGTGCACAGGCGATAACCACACCACCGCAACCGCCGTCGCAGACATGGTCGGCATCCCGCGCTCAAACGTCATGGCCAACGTCCTCCCAGCCGGTAAAGCCGATTTCGTCCGCCAGATCCAAGAATCTTCTCCAAGTGACAATCAGAAGAAGACCCGCTCGATCGTGGGGTTCATTGGCGATGGCGTGAATGACTCCCCCGCACTGGCCGCTGCAGATGTATCCATCGCTCTTTCGACGGGGTCAGACGTCGCTCTATCCTCTGCATCTTTTATCCTCCTCAATTCCTCATTGACTACAATCCTGCACCTGGTCCTCCTCAGCCGCCGCGTGTTCAACCGTGTCAGGATGAACTTTGGCTGGGCGTTGGTCTACAATCTCTGCCTCATCCCCGTTGCCGCGGGTGTCTTCTATCCCATCGTCAGTGGACATCGGGACGTCATGGGTAGTAATGGGGAAGTGGTCGGGGTTGTTGATACGCATTGGAGGCTGAGTCCGGTTTGGGCTGCGTTGGCGATGGCGTTGAGTAGTGTTTCGGTTGTGTGTAGTAGTTTGGTGTTGGGGGTTGAAGATCGGGTGTGGAAATTTTTTGGTGGCGAAAAGTGAGACATGTATGAGGAGCTGGACTTCTCATTCTTCATTTGCGGGGTTTATTTGAGGGAAGATTGTTCAAGGAATTGGGAGGAGAGGGGATGTTGTTTGCCGTTTATGACTTTAGTTTTCATGATACCATTCATTGTGCTATGCAGTAGCGAATTCAAAATTATTATGCAGAATACCCAACTACACCCATCCATATAGTTCAAGAATAACCATCCCAATCATAAAATACCAAACCCCAACACCAACCAAACAACATTCCATTACCCCAACTCCCCCCAAACCTCCGCAATCTTCTTACTCAACGCCTTCATGATTTTCTTCCTCCCCACCATCCCCTTCATGCTCTCCGCAACCATATCCTCCCGATCCCTCGGATCAAGCGCCTGAAACGCCTCCACCAACTCCCTAGGTGTGCGCCAGCGCCTTTGTATCTCTAGCGCTTTATCACCAGTCACGCCCCGGATACACATGAGCATTTTTAGAAACACGTCACGGAGGGCAAGGACATCTGATTTCGAACTCAGCGCCGAGAAAGTAGAGAACGTCACGCCGTATGTCGTCGAGGGGTTCTGGGGTCGTAACCGCTCCAGTGTGGAGAGATATGCCTGCGACGAGGAGATCTGGGAAGTAGGCAGGAAGGAGAGTGTTTTTGTCGAGTCGTCGTACATTTTCTGTAACAGGAAGGTCATGCGTGTTAGGTAGCGGATTGTATCGTCCAGATCACGCGTTTTCTTGACAAAGTAGCCGTTGACGACTTGTGTTGTTGCGATTGCTGAGGCGACCATTTCGTGGTATTTCGATGCCATTGTGCTATCCTGCGTGACTGTGAATTCTTCAATGAGGTAGATTACGTTTTTGATTCCTGAGCGTCGAAGACGGAATTTTTGCTCGTGGAAGCGGCCGTCTTTTATCGAGCCGACGAGGTCGTCAAGACGTTTCCGTTCAACGATCCAGTCTAGCATGATCTCGTCATTGGCGTTTTCTTCGCCGTGCCGGGATAGTATACTCGGGTCGTGGATCTTGGCTACCCACATCGCATCACCGAGTTCCAGGGCGCGGACTTCAGGGGTAACGCCTCGCTTCGTGAGTTCGTTGGAGATGTAGTCGCGGTCTTTGGAGGCGCGGACTTCGCGGGTGTCGAGGATGAGTTGGATTGTGAAGGATTTCGGTGCGAGGGGGATGGGGGTTATGTTAGAGCCGTCTGCGGTGCCTATTCCTAGATTGTATGGGTTTTGGTCTTCTTGGTCTTCGTCTAGGGTTTCGGGGATGACGGTGGGGTGTTGGGATGTTGATGTTTGGGTGTCGAGGTTGGTGTCGATGTCGGTGAGTGTTGATGGGGCTCGTTGCTGTCTGGGGTTTGAGGGGCCGGCACTTGCTCTTTCGTCGGTTCCCTGTGAAGTCAGCGACATTCAATCATAGTAAAATTTATACAGTCATACCCCAAAAGACAACGTCGACTGCCCTGCCCCCGCCCCCGGCAAAGTCTTCTGAATCCTCTTCGCAACCTCCCACCCCTCCTCCGTAAGCGCATACTTCCGCAACGGTCGTCCATGCTCATAGACCAAATCCTTCTGTACCAAAGTTTTCATCGAGTTCCAAGCCGTGTAGAATTTGGTAGGATCAGGCGGGACCGTGAACGAGCTATCACAGTATGGCTGTGCCGCTTCGATCAACTGCGCTTTCGTCATGCTCTGTGACGCATTCTCATTCAGAGTTCCCAGTCCCAGGATTAAGGCGTATGGACCTGATCGTAAAGCTGGGACGTAGGCTTTTTGTTTGCGTGGTTTCTTTGCGGGTTGGTCTTCTGGGAGGCCTTCGTCGGAGGATCTTTTGCTTTCTGCGGTTCTTAGTACCGGGTAGCAGATGGCTAAAAGACAGAGCACGTACTCTTATGAGGTGGTTCAGGTTCAGGAAGCCCATTCTGCGCACAGTACTCCTTCAGTTTGTCCGTCAACCGGTCACATAGCTTCGGCCCGAGTCCATTCAACTGCTGAGCTTCAGACGGATGTTGGAAAATCAACGGACATGCTTTCATCGATTCATAAGCTTTTTTGTATCTACATGCCCTGTTAGTGATATACATCAAAATCATCTCATAGGGAAACGAACACTGTAAATCCGTTGCTATTCCGCTCTCTCGCCTGATCCAGCCATTCCTTGATCCACCCTAGTAGTAGGGGATTCGCGCAGGTTTCTTCGCTCATGATACGCCAACTCGATGGTCCAAGATACTGGCATGCCCTGGTGTCTCCAAAAATACGTCCAAGGCGTTTATTGTGTTGCCATGGCAGTTCCTGGAGAGCGTTGTCTGTCAAATTGGCTTCCGCGTCTTGACGCGTATTTCCTCTTTGGGCGATAGTGTGGCTTGACTGTGGCACAGTGTCGCACGACTACTGATGACTAAAATATCTTTGCATGATGATTGGCTGGAATGATCTCATAGTATACAACGACGCTGTTCGACATTTTGCTCTATCTGAGGATTATTTTTCTATATCAGCATACACGAAAGCTTGGAAAAATTCTATATGAAGGGGAGAGTTGTGAACAACAACAATGACGAGCATCTGTCAAGTCTGGATCAACCAAGATCGACCATTTCCTGGTTGAGTCGGAATGACATCAACACCGTTGCTGGGTTCAATGATGAATAATGGAAGACCATTTGACCATTATCTCAATTGTTCTATCATTTACTCCTGGAGACACATAGCAAAGCCAATACTGTAAGCAATGGCAATATGGTCGCCAATCCGCTATCTTCTGTTGTCAAATCCGACGACGGCGATGGCAGAGACATGGGCCATAATCTCGTTCATCACATAAATGGACCATCGAGAACTGAGAACCAGGGACCTACCGACAGCCATGCCATCTCACATGTCGAACCAGATGAGAAGGGACTAGTTCAGAAAGCTGGCGCATCTCAGGAAGTTTCGGATATTGGATGGGAGCATGGGTCCGGTGAGATTGGGGAACAGATTGTGCCAGGGTTATTGAACGAGGATCTTTGGATGCTTATTAGACGGTTTGACAAGGTATGTGACACTGGGGCAGCCGTGGATTGGGTCCTGCTGACAAGTACAGCAACTGTACTATGTCAAATCTGTGCCGGATACTCCAATGCAGAGACTCGACCTTGTTCGAGCCGAAGATGAACAGTTCTCCCCTGATAAACTGCGAGCGACGCTTGAACGATTCTATACAACCGTGGCTTTGAATCTGATAAGTGCTGCGAAACATATTGCTCGATTGCGATCATGGAGGGAATACGAACGCACGTTGGGGTTTTGTATTGTATGCTGGCCCGGTGTGACTGATCTTTAACCACTATGGCTGATGCTCTATAGGTATATTCCGCTGCATGGCTCCTGGACCTCCTCGCACCCACGTTCTTCATTGTCCTCATGACTCTCGTTGTGCACCCCCCATCTCGAACGTTGCTATTCCCCCCGGCCCCTATCGCCCTAGTTGATACAGCTACAGGTGGCATGCAAAAGCCTAAGGCTGGTCATCTGGGCTCGGATGACAGTGCTACCGGTGCACCAGAGAGATACAAGGGTGAAGCAGCCGAGAATGAAGCCAGCAATATTCTGGCAAGTGTCGCTGGTCTCACTGTGGAGAGCGCGGCGGGTAAACATGAGCAAGAAATGCCTGAAGTTGAACCAGAGAATGCACCTCAAGATGCGAAAATAGAAAACACACCCGATCCGGCGGAGATCGCAACGAAGGCGGCAGATGCAAGAACTGCCGTGCATGGAGAGAAGCCGGAAGAATCGCATGATAAGACGAGACAGCCTATCAAGGATACTGTTTTTAATGTGGCGAATCAGTCCATGCGAGTGTTGAGTGATATCACGGATACCTACGAACGATTTGAAAAGTGAGTATCCGATGGCCATACAAAGTTGACCGTATTAACTCCTTTGATTACAGTGCTCTCTCTCCAACACCACCTTTCCCCATGGTGACCCCTTATCTACGATTTGTGGGAGTCCTAACATTCGCCCTGTTCGCTTCTTTTATCGTCTCCAGCTATGCCTTCGTCAAGATCAGCACATTCCTTTCTGGTTTCTTCTTCTTCGGCGACCCTGTTCTTCAGCGTATTGTAGAATTCTTGGATCGCAGGTACTCGCATTGGAAGCGTCTCTTGGAACTGCAGAAGTATTTCCAAGCCCGATTGCCCCATTCAAAGAACGTCTGCTTATTATATCATCTAGTACACTTCTACAGGGCATCCCCACAAATGCTCAACTCACACTGACTCTCCTACGCATTGGGGAAACGAATCTTGCACCCCTTCCTCCTCCGCCAGGCTCACGAGCTAAAACCCCTTCTAGTGGCAACGATACACCGGCCCACGGAACCTCTGAAAAAGAAGGCTCGCACCCCGGCTCTCCATCACCACAGCAGACAGCAGATACCCATAAGCAAAAGCAAGGCATCCTCCCCCATATCGTCTCCTTCTTCCGCGGCACGACAGCAACAAGCATCGAAAGCAAACTTGCCATCGATAAAGCCCGCGCCGTCACCGGATCCCGTCATGCCAAAGCTCGCGTTGGAATCCTCCGCAGCAAAGGAAAACGAGCCCTCCCCTCCGGCCCCGTCGAGTTCGACGCACGATATAAAGGCAAACGTGGTGTAACTATTATCGACTCCTCCAAAGACCCACCTTTGCTTTACTTTACCACCGAGTCTGCCCTGGACTTTGATAATATGGCAATCGAGGGCAGAAAGGACGGCACGGTGATGTTCTCGATGCCTGTTTCTGATATCACGGAGATGAGAAAGACGGGCGGACTAGGTTGGAAAGGAAAGTTGGTTGTTGGATGGGCTGTGGGGAGTAAAGAGGTTGTAGATGGGTTGCTGCTTATTGGGAGAGAACCGGGTCAGAGGTTTCAGCTTACGGCTATGGCTACACGGAATCAGCTGTTTGATCGGTTGGTTGCTATCGATGGACAGGTTTGGGAGAGCTATTGAACTCTTTTTTGTATGTGTGGCTAAATTATTTCAGGTTTGGAAATAACGTATGATCTACGTGGAGTTTGATGGATTGGATGTTGTTCTTTACTGCTGGTCTTAATATATATGCAAGCCTGTACAGTACATAGTCTATCATGCACCATATATCTATTGTTGCGCCACTTCAGTCTCATAGTAATTCCTCACAGCCTGCTCAAACGACTCATCCGGCTTGAATCCCAACAAAAACGCCTGCGAGTTATCAAACCTCGTAGGCCATGAGAGCAAGATCGCCTTAAGCTCCGCATCCTCCTTCTCCTGAAGGAAACCTAACTTTTCTTTTCCGCCAACCTTCTCCAACGCATTCATCATCTCCTGAACCGTAACGCAGATTCCAGGGACATTGATTTGGCGAATATGCGATGGCAGCACATCACGCGATAACGAGAGCGTATGCAGTAGATTATGAACCAATGTCCGGGGCGAGCAAATCCACGACTTGAACGAGCGGTCCTCAATAGGCACAACACATTCCTTCCCAGCCAACGGCTCCCGAATTATACCAGACAAAAACGACGACGCCGCAGCGGTAGGCTTCCCCGGCCGCACAGAAATAGTCGGAAACCTCAGCACAAAACCATTAATAAACCCTCGTCTCGTATACTCATTAACAAGCGTCTCGCAGATAATCTTCTCCGCCCCATACGACGACTGCGGCGTCGGAATCACACTATCATGAACAACCTCCGGCAACGGCTGCCCATACACAGCCTGGCTAGACGAATATATAACCTTCACCCCGGGACACGTCTTCCGCAGCGCCTCAAACAAGATACGTGTAGCATCGACGTTGACGCGCATGCCGAGGTCGAAGTTTGCTTCTGAGCCTGAGGACATGATTCCGTGGAAGGCGTAGACGGCGTCGAGGGTGGGCGAGACTAGGTTGTCTGCGCCGGCGAGGAGGTCGGCTGTCACGGGTTGCGCATTGTTGGGGTATTTGGAGCCTTTTGGGATTGGGGGTTCGATTACGTCGGTTAAGGTGAGAGTGTGGGAGGGGTCGTTGAGGAGTTCTTTGGCGAGGAGTTGGCCGATGAAGCCTGCTGCGCCGGTTATGAGGATATGCATGGTTTAGAAAGGCCTTGAAAGAACAATGATGCTAGGTGAAGTGTATTAACTCTTTCTAACCGGTCATGCTGGGTAGATATACTATCGCAGTCTTCATGGATAGGCTTCATTATGATGTCGATCCGGTGGAGAGCATACTCCGCAGCTCGCACCAAGTCCGATATATCGGAGGACGACGATTCTGCAGACGGACTTGGACCGGGAGTAGATTATTGGAGAGAGTTGACGCAAGGTCCACAGCTTGTGGATCGTGCGTCACTGTCCAACGCGTATCCCAGATGATCTGTTTGATAGGTCTTTGTGGTCACATGACTATATTCTTTGTATTGTCTTTACTTACTATCTTGCAATCCATCCTCTTACAACCGTCTGTGTACTTCTTGATTATCCCAGTAGCTGCTGGTTCCAACCTCTATATGTTCTACTCTTCTAATGAACTTCAGCATGCATGGCCTGGGTTGAATCGATAACGAGGCATTAAATAAGGGTTTTCCTTTCCCACGCCCCCGAAATTAGAACAGACCCATCATCCTTTTTTTGAACACTGTATCTCGCTATGCGTGTAAGCAGAAGAAAATACAACAGCCGTGATTCACTGGCGGTCATCCATCCAGCAACTAACCCTATCACACATGTTATCTATCAGCATGAGAGTACTTATCCGCCTCATGATGGTACCAAGTTAGAACATGTTCAGAATATGTTACCAAAACTATAAAGATACCCTGAAAGAGGAGACAGTCAGTGGCTAGGAAGATGTTGTTTCTTCCACTTTTCTGTCGGCTGTCATTTCAGGGAGATATGGCCCAGCAAAACGACAATCCAAGTGCCCCGAAGCATACGGCGTTTCGAAAAAGCCACGGATTTCCACCGAGAGCAAGCCAATGAAACTAGCAACAGACCCGGGTACTGCAAATTTGCTGTTTCGTGCTTTGGAGACTCGTTAAAAAGAGTTCTCGTCATCAAGAACAAACGCCGGGAATTATAAAACCGAAAGTCCGTACACACATTTAGAGCGTTATCGCAGCAATAATGTGAGTTGAAACTAACAAAAATTTTGCCCCTTTTCTTCTTGCTTGTTCTTTTGACCCTTGAGAGACTAATCTGTTCAAGAAATTAGAACGAACACGCAATAAGCATACCGCATCCAGAGCAAATTTGAAAATTGCTATTATAGTTTTGTGGATGACCGGCCACATTGAGGCTCTATTTCCACCTCGACAGATATCTGATCGAATCTCAAGTTCACCCTATATAAAAAAGCAAAAAGAAATGCAACGTTGTTCTGGGATACAGGTTTGAAGAAGGTCCTGGTCATTGATAACATGCGGCGGGAGTACGAAAACCAAAAGTCTGTTTGACAGGAAGCCAGGAGCCAAGTCTTGGACAAGTTGAAACTTGTCCGTATGAACTATCCCCGATATGATCAGGGCAGTAATAATGTTCCCTGTTGCATTCTTTGATGTTAACGCATCACATAAGAAGCATTTGGCCATAGTTACAGCCAGTCGACACCGGCGCCTTCATGCCGAGACTGGCAGCGATCAATTGCTGATGGAAAATATATATCAATTGGCGCTTAATGAGAATAGCAAATTAGAGACAATTCTGCATAAAGCGATGGTAGGAGATGGAGAAAATGGAAAATAAAAACAGAAGAAAGGTGGGATAGCATTACCTTCAGACCTTTCAATCCGTGCCTCGTAATGTTAACCTCTTATGTCTTTGATGCATTCTCCTCCAGCACCGTCGATATTCAGATATTCAACGGTCGGAGTATTCTCCTGGTCGTGGCGATTATAGCGAGGAATATTTTGACAAATGAACGGAATGCCCTTTTTGGAATTGAGGTAGCGAAATTTAATATTTAGGATCCTCGGCCTACTCCAACCGTGAAAGGTGACAGATAAGCCCTTCAGGGATCGAAGGTATTCACCTCCGGGTCCCCCGAATAAAGCACAACACATAGGCTGGAATGCCATCCTGTTGTTCATTTTACCAAGGAATGACGCTTCGTTCACGTGCATGTTCGATGAAGGGACCTTGGGAAACCACATCATTTGGTTCCGGAAGGAATCGTACAATCTTCCCTGCGAGGCGGCGCCTTTTCGTGTACCCCAGGCGGAGAGGTTAATAAGTTTGAAGCCCTGCAGCCATTAGTAATGTACACTAAGAGAACCGAATGCTACCGTAAATTTACATCAAATGCAGCAGTCAAAGCGACAATCTGCTTCGCAAAGACAAGACGACGTGTTATTGCACCTCTGTCCGGATTCCCTAGCCATGGGGAGAGCGAATGGTTATCCATGACCACCTGAAGTGCATGGATGCCTCGTGTGCAGACGGACGTTATGAGCCCTTTCACACAGTTGACATCTATACATGTCGTGACTTCTGGTCCAGTGTAGCCCAGATAGATGGTTCGTCCATCTCCCTCGGGAACAATTTGTATGTCTGCGATATAGCTAGTGTCACCGTCGTGGATAATCGAGACACCAAATTTCGAAACCTTGCGCGGTATGAGAGTCTCCTGCGGGTCAAGCACCTGGCTAGGTTCATATGACGCGGGCTCACTTTCCTCTACTTCAATGAGGTCGCCGTATACTTCCATTAAGCGGGATCCGCCCAGATTCCCTTCAGTGCGAAGTCGGGTCGACGAATCTGCCCATTCGAGAGAAACTTTTTACCCAAGAGACTCGACCAAACCCCAGACCCGTTTCCTATTTTGCAATGCTTGAGGAAGGTTGGTGGGATTTGTCAAGTAATACAGGGTACGCCAATCGCGGCGTTTTGGGTCCTGCCAGATTTCGAAGAGGAACCCCCGTTCCCTGCCGGCTTGAAACCTGGTGGCCCAGAAGCTTTGGCTGTGAAACAGAGGAGTAAATTCTGGTGAAATCAGCCGGAGGCTGAGTACACTGGACGTTGGTAAATGAGCCGCTATCTCTTCCACCATCTCGTAGGGCAGCTGGGTGAAACAATCGTTGCGGGGCGTTCTTTGCTCATTGGCCGAGGCTCGTTGGGCTGCGGTGGATGTAGTGGATGGTGTGAAGTTATTCCTCATTCTTCCCTTTCGTTTTCCCACGTCCGGGGGCAATACAGAAGGGCTATCGAGTAATTTCTGGATACCATTCACGGTACAGGGGTCTATGGTGTCGATTTGGATCGTTCGCAATCCCCCAACCTGCTGCCATCCTGCACTCTCCCATGGATAATAATTCTTATGGTCAAACTCGACCAGGCCATGATATCCATGCTCCCACGCGTAGTAGCGCTCGCCCGACCAACTATAATTCCCCCATTGTTCCCACGGGACGGAGTTCAGGACCTCGATCAATCGGTCCAAAGAGAATGTTCTTCTTTGGAATCTCTCTTTGAGAAGAAGCCAGCAGGAATCATGGAAAACAAACCCATATTGACCGTCCTCATCTTTTAGCACTGGGACGTCTATTGGCAGATAGCCCTCATTGTCCCACCGCTCTGACTCAACGACGGGAACTGTAAAGTAGTCGGTCTTGTCCGTCGACCTTCGTAATTCAACGCCAGAAAGACGGACCTCGGATAACGATGGTGACGTGTAGTAGACTGCGGGTATTGAATGAGTGTTTTGTGGGCTACATATAGTAGCATTGGACGCACTACTCACCAGCACGATATTTTTGGAGCTAGGAAACCGATTTAGATCCGGTGTCGTGTCTCGGAAATGAGGCACCGCAAATGATGCAGCGAGTTAAATAAGTCATATTGATTGCTGAGTTGAAATAAGAGAGAAATCTCTGTCAATATATAATTAATAGATTTTGATGTGGTAGTCATGATGATTCCTTCTCAGCAGGCACCAATGTGATACTAGTCCACAAAGTGCTTAGCATGTCGTTGGATAGCCATCTCTATCAGGGCTCTATCAATGCTGAGGCACAAGAGAGATGGAAGCAGCAGTAGATGATTGATGCTATATTTTTGTGCATAGTTGAAGATGAGGCGGAGAATCCGCGGCGGATTTCCCCAGACGTACCCCGGATATACCCCAGAGTACCTGCTGTCCAGAGTTTGTGCCTGGATTCTTGGGGCTTCTACAAACTATCCTGATGTTGAACGATGTTGACTTAAAGCATACTTCCAGATAAACTCACTACATACATTATTGTTAAGAGGCATTTCTCCATACCCTCGCCACTAATTCGGAGCAAGTGATATTGTCCGATCGCGAGGCGGGGTTATTCTGTACCCCATCTTAACCCCCCGTCAAAGCTCCCTCTTTCTCCTCTCACTTTCTTCTTTTTTCCCCCGGGCTCACAGTCAATCCTTAGCCGAGCTGCTTTTCGATTTGGCCAACAGGAAAAGGCAAACACGGACCAAAGGAACTGTTCCTGACGCATTCCATGCCTGCTGTGTGGTACCGGAGTATCCCCGACCAGCTCCCCACCATTCATCATGGCTTCCACGCCTAGGAAGCGGTCTTCCTACGATGCTGGCTTTGAGTCGGCGCAAAAAGACGACAGTCGCGCTTCTACTATTCCCGACGGACGGTCTCTTCCGAAGATTTCTAAAGCTCGTGCCTGTGAGTGTCCTTGCGTTGACATACAATGGTGCGGGGAGGGATTGAAAAGAAGACAAGGAAAAAGCAATGGGATGTGCAAGACAAATACTAAACTAAACGGTTCCAGGTGCAGAATGCAAACGACATAAAATTCGCTGCGAAATCAAACCAGGCGCATCGAGCTGCTCGAAATGTCTCCGGAGCGGGATCAAGTGCGTGGTTAACGACTTTTCGCAAAAGTTCGTCGACGACGACGGGGTGTGAGTGGCTCTTGAATACGTACCTCTGTAGCCATTTTTGATTGCTAATGTGTGCTTATGGGTTGCAGATGGAAATCGCAAGCTGCAGCCTCCCTTCAACAACTTCAAACAGCCGTTTCGCATATCCTCTGCCAAAATGGTCTACCAGAGCTCTCCGCATACCAAACAGGCGATAATCGCAGCAAGCCCAGTCCCGTCGCATCCATCAATGGACACCCTCCTTCTTTACACGATGACGCACTGTCAAGTACAAGCCACAATGGACCGGAGCCGGTGATGGATGTGATACGAGAGCCGTCGCAGGAGCCGGATCTCCAGGACCCAGAACTGGTTCCGGCACCGATGCGCAGTCTCTACGAGGTGACCAAGCTGCGCAATTTTCGGAACAATCCTGTGGAGAAACCCAAGGTGACCATGCTCGAGGAAGACTTTATCTCGCGAGGATTGATTTCGGTCCATGAAGCTGAGGAGCTGTTCGCATACTTTAGTCGGACTATGAATCAGCTCCTATGGGGTGGGATTATCCTCGTACATCGTGATCTTACCTCCGTCCGTCGTGCATCTACCTTGCTGTCTGCGGCTGTGTTGACGATTGCCGCGCTTCATATCCCCAATCGTACGGATACGTTAAATCGATGCTATGGCGAGTACGTATCCCTCGTATCCAGCATGTCCCTGTCGCGGGCGCACACATTAGATGACATTCGCGCACTTTGCGTCGGGGCTTTTTGGCTTTCCGAGTTGAGCTGGAAGCTCTCAGGTCATGCCGTTCGAATTGCTACGGAGTTGGGTCTCCATCAGAGCTATCAAAAGTTCATCCGCGGCCATACCGATCAGTATGAGCGCGCGCAGCTCTGGTATCTACTCTACGTATGTGACCACCACTTTAGCATCGCATACGGCCGACCGCCTGTCATGCACGAGGACAATGCAATCAAGAACCATGAGACTTTTCTCCAGTCCCCGATGGTTGTTCCTGGGGATATCCGACTTCTAGCACAACTGGCTCTGTTCATGATATTAACGGAGGCATACCGGACTTTTGGATCAGATGCTGAGCAAGCCTTGACAGAAGAAGACTTCGGTCAGTTGCGGGTCTTTAACGTGGCAGTAGACCAATGGCGACTACTCTGGCAACCGCGTTCTTGTAGGTATTCCCAATTTTATGGTGGAACTCCTTGCGAATTGACACCATCATTAGCCGACAGTCCTTATGTCCGGACATATCCCTCCAAAGGAGTGGTGCTCCACTATCATTTCGCTAAATTTCAACTCAATTCTCTCTCCCTCCGGGCCCTATCACCCTCCAATACCCCGGTGTTTTCCTTGGACCGCAAAGAGTCCGCCAACATTGCCATTTCGTCGGCGATGGCATGTTTGAACATGGTGCTTGAAGAACCCGATATTCGAGATGCGATAGTCGGTGTTCCAATCTTCACCCACACCATGGTCACCTTCTCCGCCGTCTTTCTCCTCAAAGTAGCCGTGAACTGGAACTCCGCCTACCTCAGCCTCGACGGCCGCCAGGTGCGCCATTTAGTCGAGCGAGTAATCGAATTACTGAGTTGCGTCTCCGCAGGCGAGAAGCACCTAACCCGCCACATCGCCCGCGGATTAGGCAAGATGCTCGAACGCTTCGACACCTGGGAAATGGCCTGGCAGGCCGGTCATATACCCAACGGACATGGCGGCGCCATGCCCGTAAGCACATGCGGAATTGTCACCAGCGGGACACCTGCGGAGGTCCCTGGGGGCGCGAATGCAATGGCACAGGGCTTTCCGCCGCCGGATCTAATTTATGATATGGTGGGGACGTATGGGTTTGGGTTAGATGAGAATCTGCTGGATCCGAGCATGGCGAATTTCGAATTTCTGGCGTCGTGATTTTGTTTCTTTTCTTTTGTGATTTTTTGTGCCATATACCCTGGATAGTTGTTTGGTATAGGGTTGTGTTGGTTGTGTTGGTTGTGCTGGTTGTGTTGTATTTATAGTGCTGCTACGCTATCAATTGGTTCCATGGTTCATGGTGGTATGTGCTGATGTCACGGTTATAATGACAATGGATTAGACAGTGTCCGGCGTCATACTTTCTCCTCTGGTTTCTGATATGAACACATCTGATTGCTTAAGGGTACAGCCCAGGGGAAGCTCCTGGTATTCGCATTACAGTAATATAACATATTTGCAGCTGCAAGTGCTTAAATACCGTACTGTAATTACCACACAGCCTGTCCATCACCCCAGTTTCTCCCCGCATTGCCTGTTAAGGAATCGGAAGCTCAAGTCAGCATGTCTGTCCTCAAACCAGAAGGATCCTCGAGTAATAGAGTACACGCACCGGAACCCATCGACATGCCCCCATTGACCACAGTCAGTGACCATATACCGACGTCCTCGAACCCCCAAACCAGAACGACGCGATAGCTATGATGTAGGCGTCGCTACTGCTACGTCTTCGCGCAAATTTTGCTCTTTGTTCGTAACCATCAATAACTAGGTAGTGGTGGTAGTGGTCCTACCGTGTCGTCCTGGATTTTATTCACACATCCACATACCCCTTTGCTCAACCATTGCCTACCTACCCTTCTACCCTCAACCTCCCTCGCAGTCTTACTCACCCTTTTCGGCCCATCCCATCCATCCCTTTCTTTCTCAAATTCCTCGGGTGGCTTTTTTTTATTTTTATTTTCTCTCTTTTCGTGCCTATTTTTCTTAAAAATTATCCTACAATCTCATCGGCACCACGCTTTATCGCATTGACACCCCATCTAATACCAAACCACCATAAAACTAAAAATGACCACGCGCAAGCGAAAGCAAGAAGCCGTCGAGGAGGAGGAATTGCAGGCGCTGCCTAGTGATGAAAGTGAGGAGGAGGAGGAGTGAGTGCTGTTCTATTTCCTTTTTTATCTGTTCGTTTAGGGGTCTATTGCGCGATCCGCGCAATCCCTGCAATGATTTCTTAGATATTCCTTCTACTAGAGGATTCAATGCGCTAACTACACGAATGATAGATACCAATCCTCCGACGCAGAAGGACCCGGCGGAGAAGGAGAGGAAGAGGAAGAGGAAGAGCCCAGCGAGGTAGACAGTGAGGAAGATGCAGAGGAAGGGGAAGGTGAACCCGAAGAAAAAGGAAAAGAAGAAAAGGGTAAAGATAAAGACAAGCCTAAGGAGAAAGGTATGTATCATCCGTTCGGTGGTCTACCACTTATCCCAAGATCTACCCCCGTTCCTGTATGAAGTCGCGTGTCTGACAATGAATTTGAACATACAGGCCCTACCCCCAAGAAACGCAAGACTAGCCCTCCGCCCGCCAAAAAGCAAAAGGGCGATGACGAGTCCGGAGAGAAAGAAGCTCCGGCCGGGGATGATGAAGAAGAGGAAGAAGCTGAGGGTGAGGACGACGAGAAACCCGAGGAAACGGCCAAGGACAGCGGACCTGCTGCCTCTGCGGCTAAAGCTAAGGGTGATAAGGTTCCTAAGGAGTCGGATGTGCCAGAGGCTGAGGCTGAAGGGGAGGAGGAGTGAGGTGATGAATTTGGCGAAGATACTCTATACTTATGTTTAATGTCTGTTTGGTGTCATGGATATTTTTGGGATTTGGGTTTGGTATTGCTTATTATAGTCTCTGAATAACGCATCTGAGAAAGTCAATAGCCATGAAACTAGTCTATATTGGAATCGTAGTACCTATAAGCCACCCTAGCAAAGAGCAACATGAAAGCTAGCAGCATTAATACAAACCCATAACAGGACTGACTGGTATCAATACCCCTTCCACTTCTCCTGATAGCCCGCCAGTGTATATGATATTAAACAGGATCAACCTTCCCCGCATAACCCCCATTCTTATTGCCATATCTTATCTTGAATTAGCAAACCTACTTGGTAACATTGTGTGAAGCTGAACGTCCTTAGAAGTCACTCCCACTGCTCCGGAACGTAGCGCAGAGTTGACAATATTGATGTGTGAGGTCGAGGACAGGCTGGGGCAGGTTCGTGGCCTGGACGATACTGCGTACTTTGACGGCACCTTCGTCTTCGATGAGTTTGCGGATTAGGTAGACAAGCTCGGGGGAGAACTAGCAGCGTATTAATATCTTCTTGCGTAGTCAAGGGAGATGGGGACATACCTCTGAATACCACCGATACTGCCAGGCAATAAGTCTTATCAGCGAATTCAGCATCCCCCTCGTATTGTTTTTCAACTCGTGCAACTTCAGAGCACCCCGCATGGCCTTAGGAGAAAATCGAATAGCAAGGCATTGCTGGTATGCCTCGATGCCCTCCTCGGAGTGGTGCAGGCGTTCGGCCAGTTCACCGAGGATTTCCCATTCGGTGGCGGATTTCTTGTACTCCATTGATTGTTGACGGTACTGGGCCATTTCGGTGCGCCAGATGGTGTAGATGCGGAGATCTTCGTAGAGAACCATGAAGAGGTTGTCGAGCCAGCGCTCACAAAGGCGTTTGTTTTGGAATTGGGTGTAGCTTGAGTGAGATGGATCGTGCTACCCATTAACGTTAGTATGAGTACACTCAAGGATAGTAGCGAAACTCACGTCTTCGTTGCCAGACTTGACGACCTCCGACGCCATTGTGTGCTCTGGTCTCTCGATTTGGTTTTCCTCATCTTCACCATTTTCCTTGTTGGCAGAGTCATCTGCATGTTCGCCGTTGCCATTCGTTTCCGCATCTGGCCCCGAATTGGATTTGACGCTGCCCGGAGGCTTTGGTGTTGAATGCTGACGCTCAACCCGGTACTCCTCTTCCATGACGAAGACCTCACTCCGGGTTTTGAGCAACTGGTCCCAGCCAATTGCGGCCGCAATCTTGGTCAAAATATTGTAAGCCTTCAAGAACGTTCCCTGATAAGCAGCGGCGTGGAGTTTGCGAAGCGACGGATGAACGTAGTCGTGAGGGTCACCTTGTCTTGGCTGCCCTTCATCGATCTCGTCCAAAATGCTCTCAGCGAGGATTGGAAGCATGATGCGGCTTGGTTGCGGCATCCGAGGTGTATCGCGGTCTTGGTACGTGAACATGGGACAGGAGTTCAGGGTCAAGAGCGCCAGATCCCACTGTTCGAGATTCACGTATACCTCTGCCAGCTGAGCCCAGGTGCTGAATTCACTAGGAGCAGCTGTTACGGCGCGCTTGGCGCATTCCAAAGCCATTTCACTTTCTCCTTTGTCCTGACAGAATGAAGCCTGGCAATCAAGAAGAGAATAGTCCATGGGGACATCTTGCAGAGCATCGTACATTAGTCGTACCGCCCGGACTTCCTCGTCAGCCATTAACAAAACCCGGGACAGCAGCGACGAGACCTCTACGTCCCGTGTGCGAAGCTTCTCAAACAGATTGATGCCTGATGTGTAGCGACCGGTGGTTTGGATGTATTTCAAGAGACCTGTCGTAAGATGATTGCTGACGGTATTGGGGACCTGCGTTTCAGGATCGGAGCTCAACTGCCTCCCTGTACCATTGTTAGCGTCCTACTACAGTTCCCTCCATTATTGAAACGCACCCGCAAAAAAGAGTCTCTCCGCAGCATCCAAGAATTTGTGTTCCATCTCCGTATTCGTGACTGGGTTGAATCGTCGGACACCAACAATCCTCCGGATAGCATCTCCACCTCCATCGTCCGCATAAGCATAGGCCCTTAGGACACCACACAGGAAAGTCTCTAACCAAAGTGCGTCCGTAGCGACACGTTTGTCTCCGCGTTCATCGATGCAGTAGCTCTCGAGACTTCCGGGGATCTTGATTTCGACTCGCATGTCCAGGTGGGAAAAAGCATTGTAACAACTATATCTCGTCAATGAAGGGAATGCAGATATTCCGAGCGCGATATCCTAACCAATAGATTCCAGAAACCACTTTGTGCGTTTTGTCGAGGGGAGAGAAGGTCAACGTATTCACATAGGCCGCTAAGCTGGCGGAGGACGAGGCATCGATTCCGGTCACATGGTGGTAAACGCCGGTTTGCTATGATCGCAATCTGTCAGCCGGTGGGGTTCTTTCATTCGAGCCAATTTCCAAGCCTAAATAATCCAGGCAAGAGCACTTGTAGGGTCATGAATGGCATACTTCTACCTGGCGACTCCCGCTGGCCTTCGGCTGCTTCACCAAGTAAACTAGGTCCGGGGGCCCTAATTCTCGCAGGTTCTGTAGCGTCTCTGTACGCGCATCGACAGCGGCGTAGATGTCATCTTCCTCGTAAATCCTATCGCAAAGCAGATGTCAGTCCTTATCAAGGGGGGATCGTGGGGACACGTAAACGGGGAAGGAGGAAACGGCATACTCGGGGACAGCTGGCGCAACCATGGCGCTGAACGGTGCGCAGGAAACGACAGAGAAACCGAATACTCAAATCAAGATGTGCTGCAGCAACTGCGATCAGGAACAAACAATTCTCTCGGGGAATAGAGAAAGTATTGCAGCGGGCAGCAAGACGTGCATTTCGTATTTCGGGGTCGTCGTCAACGGCGGGCGATCCTGTGCCTGGCCCGCGTGAGGCACCAAGGCATCAGAACTTCAGGCATCGACACCTTGCCGCTTCGGGAAATTCGATCCCCCGGAACGCGTGATGCGTCTCCCTCGCGAGTCTTTCTATCAAACCTCCATTTATTCGGTTAATCCTCGCCATGAACCCTGGGGCTTGGTTTTGGTTCTCTGCAATGCTGCATGTTTAATTTTTAATCGGTTTCTAGCCTTGGAGCACCTTGTTGGCCATCGGAATAACTGCAATATGTCCAGCTGGGTGGCATTGAACATCGAGCCCGATGAGGCTGTGGAAGAGGAGGTTGATGACACGAAGGAAATCCAGATCGAGGAAGCACTCAAGTTATATCAGAATGCCCTGAAGTTTCATTCTCAGGGATCGCAGTTCTATCCGCAAACTGCAGAGGCGTATGATGCGCTTTTGAATTCGGACATCTTCAAATATCCCGAGTCCTTCTCCGACTATAAGAGGACTACACTGCAGGAGTCTGAACCAGAACCTCAACCAACTGATTTACTGGAATATTTTGCAACAACAGATTCAGCGGAGGATATCGGGGAGTCAGATATTAACGATTCTACGTCGAGCACTTTATTGCAAACTATCTATCTGTCTTATAAGAATCATGGTCAATTTCTCTTGGATTCTTTACAGTCTTTCCTGCAAAGTGTGTCCGAGTCACCCGATGCTGCTCACAAAACCGCCGCACAAAGGCTAGAACGTTCACGCGCTGCCCTTACATCCTTTGCTGAGGCCCTAGAACGTGATGACACGGATCTCAACCTCTGGCGACAGAGCGCTCGACTTAGCAGTGCATTGCAGAGCTATCGGTTGGCCCGATACTGTTTGGAAAGTGTTCTCGCTGATGATGAGAACCGTCTCGAGGTGCGGACTGAGCAACTAGGCTTGGAAGAGACCATTGCAGAAGAGCGTCTTCGCAACACGCTGCAATCGCTGAATGACAGGCTAGCGGTGGCCCAGATCCCTGTGAAAAGGCCGAAGAAGGCTCTGATCAAATTTCTCCAGCGACAAGCCGATCCTTATCCGTATCTTCCGACTTTACCTGAGAATGTTGAGGATGCGGATTCGTCTAAGAACCCACTTCCACTAAAGGCGACTCGCCATGTTCTGAAGCCCAGCAGCGCAACCTGGGATGCAGTTGGAAAAGAAATCCTTCAGACACTTCTGGATGAGGAAAAGCATGCACTGAACATTGGCCCTGGTGCATCTGTCGATGTTCAGTTGCCGGCCACTAGCCCAGAGCCGCAGGACACGACGCCCGAGGAGACGCAGCATGCCGACGAATCACCGAAGATGCAAGACGAGCAAGTTCAGTCTATCGAACAACAAGATATCGTTATGGAGGACAACCAGCCATCGACCAGTAATACTCAGGAAAACGAACAAAACGATACGGCCACTGAACCGACTGAAGGTCAGACGACGTCAGCAGACCAGCAGAACGAGGAACCGTCAGCCGAACCGCAAGATGATCAGGCGGTTCAACATCCTGAAGACTCTAATCAAGATCAACCGGCAGCGGACGAACCAGATCCCAAGTCAGCTAATGGTTATCGAAAGAGATCATCCGCGTCAGCGGCAAATGACGAACAAGCCGAGAACTTGAGGGCGAAAAGTAGAAGGACCCGTGCTCGAGAGTCGAACATTGATCCTTCTCAGGCTGACGACATTGCGTTCGACCAGTCGAAATACTACGAGGACCGTTTGGAGATGTACATATATGCTGACCAATGGTTGTTTGAGACGACAGACTCCTTCCTGTCCAAAGCTGTCGCTGAAACCCTAGGGAACTTGGACTACATGAGGAAGCGAATGTCTCTCGTTGGCGATGCAAATGGTCTGGTGGATTCAGCAGGAGGCTTTGAATTTTTACTAGCGCAGGATCTTGGAGGCATCATCAATAACTGGGATGACAAGAAGGCCAAGGCATTTTCCGAGAATGACAACTTTTCCAATCTGCACGACATACAGAGTATGAGCAAGTCTGGGCTCGCCATCTTCCTCGAGCACTCGAAGAAGTCGGCCCGGAAGTCGGGAATGAACGAAGTCCTTTCTGGCGGCGAGAAATTACCCGAGTGCCTCAAATCAATCAACGAGGGATGGAGTCGTCTTGGTGAAGTGGCCTTTGACTGGCTCAAAGGTCTTCTCATGCCAGAATACGGAGAGTACTCAGGTGGTGTCTCCAAAGAATGGAATTCATCCGCCATGGAATCGACATATACCTCACTTCAGTGGCCCGAGACCTTGAAGGACACAGTCGTGCAGATCTTACAACGTGAAGACGAATACATCTACAATAGGCTTTCGGGACAAGTTGCCAATCTCGAGCATCGAGTCCTTAATCAGAGCCCCGATGCTCCATTCGAATATGACTTGGAGCATCGTTCGGAACTGGAGATGATTCAAGCTATCTTCGAGCTTCATCTCGATATCTACGCCCAAATCAACAATCCTAACAGTGAAGTTGACCAAGCAACAAGGCTTCTGCAGTGGGATCGTTTATCCAGGTGGAGCATGCTGGCTCAAAATGCATTGAGTTATTTCGTGGATCATCCGACTTCTGGAAAAAGCGAAAACGAGGTCCTTCTTCGTCATTTATGGGCAACGACGTTTCATTCTAATATGGCTCCGGATATCCAACGAGAACACATCCTACTTTGCCTCCAGGATCTCAAACATATTCTTGATCGACTTGGAAACCCAGACATTACCTTAGTCAATAATGCTGTGATGCCGGAATTATCATCAGAAGCGATTGATCGAGAAGTCTCGAAACTGAAATCCATGGGTTTCTTCATGAAGATCTTTAATCCCGAATCGGAAGATCCGGTGGACATCATCGAAACGATTGAGCCACTCCTCGAGCCCTCTTCTATCGAATGTTCCCAGAACGGGGTGTCAGAATCAGATGACAATCCAGCATCAGATTTTCACGAAATGGGTTCTTTCCTGGATCGAGGAGACGCTACCCTGCGACTATTCTTATGGCGGAGGCTCCAGGAGGCGTACAAAGCAATCGACTATCCACCAAAGGTTATTTCTTGCTATCTCAGAGGCATCGAAACAATTGTCAAGGAGCTCTGCAGCTCGGCGTATGCTGAGGAGCCAAGCGAGCACCGTCAACATACGCTTCTTCGCTGGCTCAAGTCGCTTGATAGCATTCTGAGCAAACTTGTCACCCAGGCTTTGCAAGAACAAAAGGCCTTTGAGTGTATCGACATGGATCATTTACGGTCTTCGATATCTGCACTAGTTCGGCTATTGAAGATCCTGCATAGTTTTACGCTCTATGAAGACTCCGTTCGCGTTGGTCAGACTTCAGCTCCCGAACTCCGCAGCTCGTTGGCAAAATCGCTTGAAGGATTCAGGGACCGCCTTCGTGAAATGGAAGTCCGCTGCTGGATATTGCAGTATACTTTCTTCAAGGAAGTCATTTCCCAGAATAAGGAGCTCTTCGATACACCAGAAGCAGACCGCATTGAGTATCTACGCGCTGTACATTATGCACTTGGACTTCGCAAGATGTGCAGGCGCTCCGGCAAGGAATTCCTCAGGCTAATGAAATCAGAACTGCACGATATAAAGGTCAACGAGGACCTCGATCTCGAGATCTGTCAAGTCTTCTACGATCTTCATGGTTATCGGTTGATCAATCACGACCTTATCGTGGATCACGGTTGTCCCACGGAAAGGATTGACCGCGCCACAGCCATCATGATGATCGACTTTGTCCTGAGACAGGCGATGAAGGTGAATATCAAGGACTTTGCGAAATCGGACTTGAAGTCCACAATCGATAAGATGCAGCAGGCCATTGGTTCAGCCAAGTCTTCGCCTCCGTTGGCGTACAACAAGCGGATATTCTCCTCCTACTTGAAGTCCGCAATCAACCCCGTGGAACTTTACCGTGCTGCTCGAGGGGTCGAGGATGTACCGCTTATTCCCGTGACAACTGAGAGTGCTATCATCGCCCAAAAAGGATGGTACTTCCTTCTGGGATACTCTGCTCTGACCAAATTCCGATCTCAGAAGCGGCTGGCACCATCTGGGACAAGTGAACTCGACGACGCGATTGGCTTCTTTAGACAGGATATCGAGAATAAATCGGGAAGATGGGAGACCTGGTATCGACTTGCGCAAACCTACGACTCGAAATTGGAAGAAGACATCACCTGGTCCGCAGAAAAGATCAACAACAACCGCAATGAACTGGCAACTTTACAAAGAAACGCCATCCATTGCTACTCCATGGCTCTCGCAACAGCAAGTAGGGAAGCAGAGCCGACGCCAGAAACCCGGACAACATTGTCTGAGCTGTACACTGATTTTGCCATCCGCATGTACTCTTCTTCTCGGGAACCGCTCTCGATGGGTCCCTTTAGTCTCTCCGACTATCCTCGCCATTACAGCAACGAGGAGAACCAGCAGATGTACAAGGGCGAGCCTTTCAGGGAGATGAAGCCCTATTCTGCTTGGAACTTTACGAGTTATCTTTTGAAGCGGGCGATTGTCGACAAGCCCAAGAACTGGGTGAATCACTACGTGTTGGCCAAATGCCTGTGGAAGATGTACCGCAGCGATGACTCGATGAGGGGCAACTTCAAGCGTGTTAGCCTTGATGATGTTCTGGACTCTCTGCTTGATTCTATCGACACTCTTCCTCAGCGCAAGGATTCGCGCTCAGAGCCTATCTTCGAACCCCATTACAAGCTCGTGTCCATTATACACAAACTCGTGCACGGGGATGTCCTAACGGTATGTCGCTTTTTCTGCCTCTTTGTCCGCTATTTTACTAACGTCATTTAGCCCGCTGAGGGAAGTAAAACGCTCCTCGCAACACCTTGGGCTCGGAAGGTCAAGGCCCCAGAACACAAGGCAGGATGGCAATCGTACATATTGGAAGTGCTCCGAAACCTGAAGCACGCAGACAAATCCAACTGGCATCACCGGATGGCGATGAGGGTAAGTACAGATCCTTCATTGTCAAACCCCACCATCTTACTTACAATACTAGGCCGCACGCATCGTCTACGACGACCAAGAAGATGCCTCCGCAGCAGCAGTAGCCGCAAAGAACGAACTCACTCAACAAATCTTCACAAAAACAATGGCCATCCAAGTCTGGCGTCCCGAGAACGAACGTCCCGGTCGACACTTTGTCTACACTACACGTTATGTCTACTTCTTCGTCCACCTCCTCGACCAACTCGACGACAGAGCGGGTCTTGATCAACTCCTCCGCCGAGTCCGAAAGAGGCAAGGCGACTTCATCAACCACCCCAAGCTCTGGGAGGATATCTGCCTCACATACGGACGGATCATTCGTCGGGCCGGTAAAATCAACGAAGGCCATGAAGAGGGCATATTCAAGCCGATTGGATGGGACGAATTCGTCGCGAACACGGGTCGTCTGGAAAACCTGCCTGAGCTAGTCGCACCCGAAAGTGCATCTCTCCTCGAACTCCTCCGTGACTCCATCGAGTTAAAGAAACTCAACAACAACCTCATGAAAGTCTCCCTCCTCGAAGACCTCATCGCAGACCTCTACTCACGCCTCTACGAACTCAACCTTCCCCACGTAATCGAGCAAGCCAGCGAAGAGAACAAAGAGAAAATGAAAGTCGATCACCTCATGAACCTGGACGGCGTTGCAGATGCCCCTCCTGTCCCTGGCGCTGGTGGCCCTACCCCTAACCCTCCAGGCACAACCGCAACCGCAACCACAACCTCAGCCCCCGGCCCGGCACAGCCAACGACATCCACGGAAGCACCCACCTCCGTTCCCCGCGGCCGCACAAAGGGCATAGCAAGAAGAGACGTCCAAAAACGCGCCGAAGCAATCGTAGCCAGCAAACTCACCACGCGTCCTCCCACAAAGCCCACCACTACCGGCGCAACCACAACAACCGAAATAGAACCACAAAACGCAACCGGAACAGCTACGACTTCCACCGTGTCAACAAAAGCACCAAAGACAGAACCAGGGACAAAGGACAAGGAACCCCGCGAAAGCGGCGACGAAAGTGAACTCTCCGAAATCGACGAGGACAAAACGACTAAACCTGATGCTGAGTGTCAGCGGAGTAGGGTCTTTCCGAATCGTAAGACGTCGTCTCCGCAGGAACCTGGTTCAGAGATGTCTATTCCTGATGGTTATGGGGATGGTGAGGGTGATGGGGGCGAAACGGCCAATGAAGGTGAAGGCGAGGGTGAGGGTGATACGATGATCGAAGAAAGCTTCATAAGCGCTGCTCCCGGTGATGAAACAGAGGTCGTTGACGAAGAGGAAGAAGGCGATGAAGGTGATGAGGAAGGTGGTGATGTAGCAGATGGTGAGGACGGGGATGACGAGGGTGAAGGTTATAATGATAATGAAGGCGAGGGGGAAACGGATATTCTCAAGGATACTGAAGAGGGTGCTGAGGGTGAGGGTGAGGGTGAGGGTGAAGGTGAGGGTGAGCAGGAGCAGGAGCAGGAGCAGGAGCAGGCTACTGGTGATGATCCAGATGCGATGGAAACTTGACTGGCTGCAGCTGCGGTCTGGTGAAGCCAATGTCTTAACTTGCTTATTTCTTTTGTTTTTTGTGGCTTTTGGCGATTGTATATTGTTTCCACTACATCTCACGGTCGATGTTTTCCGTTTATCAGGGTAACAGGCGTTATGGTACGGATAGACAGAACATCCCGAAAATCTTGTACGACTAGGCAGGATAATATAAACTTACTGATAATGAGATATAACTACGATGTAGTCTTTTGTAAGCAATCCTCTATTCTAATTAAGTACCAGCGAGATGATTAGAGTACAGAACAAGACACACGCCCACAAACAGCATACCCAGGCAAACAACTCAACATAACTTCAAATCGGTAGATACTCCCACATTCGCCTTCCCCATGCAGCATGCAATCAACGGACAAACTACCACAATAGAAAAAGATTAGGTAGCCCTCTTCTTCCGTCCTCCCCGCTTTGGCTTCTCAGCAGGCTTCTCAGCATCAGCCATCTCCTCATCATCTTCTTCACCAATAGCATCAGCCTGCTTCTTTCTGTCGGCACTGGCAGTCTTGGCAGCACGGCCGCGAGTCTTCCTGACAGGTTTCTCTTCCTCTTCCTCTTTCTTGGGCTCCTCTTCAGCATTGTCAGACCCGGGCTCTTCCTTTGCGGCTTTCTTGGTGCCGCGGGCGGGCTCCTTTCTGGTCTTTTTGGCTGGTTTTTCGGGCTCTTCGTCCTCTTCGTTGTCTTGGGCTTTGCTGCGTTTCTTGGTTTTGGGAGGTTGCGGTTCTTTTTCCCCCTCGTCTTTCTTCTGTGGTATGTTAGGGTATTAAATGCGTTCGCTTGATTTGAGATTGTGAACATACCGCAGCAGCACCGGCCTTCTTGCGAACACGGAAACCTGTCTTGCCGGGGCGGTTCATTTCGACGTCCTGTTACAGTTAGCACATAACCTCCCTCGATATATATAAAAGGGTGTAAAGGAAAGTACATACACCCTTCCAATCCTCATCATCAACATGACCCTGCTCTAACGCACCACGGATCTTCTCCTGCAGCTCATCAGAGAGATCCTCGTAGCCATCGATGACGGAGTAATCCTTCTCTTCACCGTCACCACCTTCCTCGTCAATAGCCTCGTTCAAGTTGCCGATGAGTTTGGGGGTAATGCAGCCCCTTGGAGATATCAGCGTAGTCCTTTTCATCTCTCTTGCTTTCATCGAAGACAAGAAGGGAGGACTCACCAGTGTCTCCACATAAAAGCCTGGATACGCTCAGTATCGACCCAGGTGCCGAAACGGAGCTCGCCCTTGGCGATCTTGGTTTTGGCGTCTTTGCATTCTTTGTTCTGGCAGCCGGCGCGGCCGGTGGAGGCTTCCTCTGCTACTTGTTAGTATAGGTTTTTGAGATAGAAATGGAGCAATGCAGGGAGTAAAACGAAAGGCGCCACCGCGACTCAGCAGCACGGGATTGCAGCCACGGATGCAATTGATAGAAAACAAGTAGAATAAACCATTATAGAAAACACAGGAAAGGAATAAAAGCAAAAACCTACCCAAGCGATAAGAACCCATCTTGAACGAGAAAACGCGACAAGTTCAACACCGCGATTCAACTTCGCGACGGGACGGACACGCAGTGCGGAACGAAGGGGATGTAGAATTGAAAACCACAAGAGATCTTTTCCTATCTCTGAATATACCAGAGTGTTTATATCCTCGGAGCCAGATGGAGCAGGCAACAAAGGCCGAAAGAGAAGGAAGACAGAAGTTGGTGAGATGAGGTGAGGTCAAAAGAGAGACCGAGACCCACGCACTGCGCTGAAGACCAATGCCGCAGTGCTGGTGCCTGTCTGCCTTGCGATGGTATCTAGTCAGGGTATGGGTGTTTATGGGGGTGCTTGTACCCTTGTTATTCACTACTCTTTAGTTTTGCAGGTTCTTGGATTGTTGGTGTTGCGGTTGGGTTGAATATGCCCATTCTACTACTATAGACAACTAACCGCCGATATGAGGTTGGAATACATCTACCTGATACAGTCGCATGTTCTCAAAAAAAAAAAAGTATACCATATATATATATATATATATCCTAGTTGGTCGGATCTGATCCATTGAGCATTCATGCACTTCAAGACAGATTCAGTCATTGTTAGAGAGCAGAGCGCATAGTGGAAATAGAGAAAGACCGCCCCGGTTGTTTTGGGATAGCTCCAAGTCATGTGAACCACCTTACCTTTTCCAATGTTCGACAACCCAGATACCTTCTTGACTGCAACCTCAATATCTTACACTTGATTCTTCTGGTCTTGGATCACCCGGATCAGAGACGCGATTCCAATACTTACACCCAAATCTATCCGAGGAGCTGTAAGGACAATCTTTGCGCGCGCATTGCCTACGGAGCACAGCAGCAACCAAGCTAGGTACCTCGCTCTCATCCCAGTTGTCAAGTGCCATTCAATACGAAAACACATTACTAACGCGAACTTTAGGACAGGTTAACCAGCGCCATCTTCTTGTATCCCTCCTCGCGCACACGAATCCAACCTCGCGCACTTTTTTCCGCCGCAATCGCCACCTCAACAACCTCAACAACCTCAACCCAAAGAAACCACTCTACAAACCCAACCAAAATGTCCGAACCAGGCCCCGAATCCGTCCCCACAAGCGCCGACCGCCGCAGCAACCGCCCCCTAAAACGCCGCGCCCTCAACACCCCCCTCTCCGAACAAGCCACCCAAATCTCCTCCCTCTTCCGCGAACCCTCCAAAGAACTCAAACTCCCCGAAGCCACGCGCCAAAAGACCGCGACCAACTTACCCCCTCCTCCCGAAATCGTCGCGAACGTCCAAGGATCGTCGGCTGGTGCGGGGTCTGGCGAGTTCCATGTGTACAAGGCGAGTCGGAGGAGGGAGTATGAGAGGTTGAGGCTGATGCAGAGTGAGGTTGATCGGGAGAAGGGGGATGAGGAGTGGGAGATGGAGAGGGAGGAGACGAGGAGGAGGGATGAGGAGAAGACGGAGAAGAATCGGAAGAGGAGGGAGAAGAGGAATGCGGCGAAGAAGAAGAGTAATGGGAAGAAGGCTGGCGCTGGGGCGAATGGGAATGGGAATGGTGATGAGAAGGGTGACGGGATGGCTGTCGATGAGACTGGGGTGGATGCTCATGCTGGTGCTCATGGGGTAGGTGTTGTGGAGGAGACGCCGGGTGTTATTATCCATGATGATTGAACTCTACGGTGTCATGGAGAGTGTACGATGAAGATACCCATGTAAAATTGTTTTAGTCTAGGATATTCATACAACTCAAATCGTTGTTGATTATTATGTACGCATTTTCCTTCCAACTTCTAATGCTTTTAATCGTCACCACCACCGACACCAACACCCGCCTGCTGTGCGGACTTGCCGCTGCAAATATCATCGACACGGAGGAGTAGGCATGCAGACTAGTACCAGTTAGTAAAGCACAACATTCGGTTCCGGGGAAGGTCTTACCTCGACAGCCGTCTTGATACTCTGCATCTTCACAGCCTCGGGTTCCCAGACACCGTATTCCTGCATGTCCACCAAGTTACCCGATTCACCGTCAAGACCCCAGTTCACCTGGCCCTCGACGTGCTTGGCCCTCATGCGGGTCAAGACACGGATGGGGCTAGCACCAGCATTCTGGGCCAATGTCCGGGGAATAACCTCCATGGCGTCAGCCACGGCCTTGTACGGCCATTGCTGAACACCCTCAATCGACTTGGCCAAGTGGCCCAGCTTAACGGAAACAGCCATCTCCAAAGCACCACCGCCAGGGGACAGGCGAGGGTGGAAGATGACGTTCCTGGCAACGGACATGGCGTCCTGCAAGTTACGCTCAACCTCGTTCAGGATGTCCTTGGAGGGGCCCCGCAGAAGGATGGTGCAGGCCTTGGGCGTTTGGCATTTTCTCATGAAAGTGAAGTATTCGTCACCGATCTTCTCGATCTCGAACAGGCCACACTGGGTACCAATATCGGACTCTTGGAGGTCGTCCACGCGGTTCACAATTGTCGCGCCAGTGGCTCTGGCAATACGGTTGTTGTCAGTCTTTCTCACACGGCGGAGGGCTGTAATGTTGGCCCTGGCGAAGAAGTGCTGGGCGAGGTCTGATATAACGTTAGATAGTTGTCCCGAGCACAAAAGAAGAAGAACCTACCAGAAACACCCTTCTCGGTGATGACAACGTCGGGCTTCACAGCCAAGACAGCATCACACATGTGCTTAACTTGCTCCTCCTCGATCTGCAGCATCCGGTTCCAGTCCTCCTCCTTCGTAAGCTCAATGTTTGTTTGGGACTCTCCCTTCTTGTACTCAAGCGGGCAGTCCAGAAGGACGATCCGGGGGTTCTCTATTCTTCTCCGCATCTTGGGATGCGTGATATCCTTGTTGACCATCACACCATCAATGACCTCGCTGTCCTCAATCTGACCACCGGGAATCTTCTCAATACGGGCGTAGCGCTTGATGTCGACCTCTTGCTTTCCACCACCAGCATCGAAGGAGACCGTCCGGACCGCCTTGAGAGCCAAGTCGCACATGAGTTTCGACCACCTCGACACGAACTTCGTCCCGATGGACGACTGGATCAGCTTATACATCTCGTCATCGTTGTGGATGTCGACGGGCGTCGAAACCTCCTCCACAATAGCAAGAGCGTCCGCCAGAGCACGCTTGAAAGCCGAGATGATGACGACCGGGTGGATGTTGCGTTCGAGTTGGGGGAGGGCCTGGGCAAGCATTTCACCGGCTATCCACGTCAGCACGTTCCTCACACTCCAAGATAAGCAATATGGAAATCCTACCCAAGATAATAACAGTTGTGGTTCCGTCTCCAACCTCCTCATCCTGTGTACGACTAAGCTCGATCATACTCTTCGCAGCCGGGTGCGACACTTCAATTTCTCGCAGAATAGCATGTCCGTCGTTGGTCAAGACGATACCACCCATCGGATCCAGCAACATCTTCAACATGGCCTTGGGGCCAAGGCATGATCGAATGATATCGGCGACACTGAGGGGTTGAAATTGTTAGATGGCAATCGGACAGATATAGGTGTTCGAGTTCCACGTACGTCTTAGCAGCGGCGATATTCGAGAGCTGTGCTTTACGACCAACCTGTCTGTCACCAGCATTGGTGTCTGAAGCCGGTTAGCAACGTGTTGAGTATAACAAGTAGCATCAAGCAAAGAAGCCACTCACTCATTACCACCACTGGGGCTTGCATCTTGGCGGTGGTTGTCGCTCGATTTGCTTCGGGAAAAGAAAGGATATGAGACCGGATTGATGAGAGCAAAGATATCCAACCTTGTCAAAATAATAAAAAATACGACAATCAGAGAGTTGTGATGCTGCTCAATGCCCGCATTCCCGTCAAATTTCCAGCGAACTCCAGAAGTGGGATTGCGGCCAGAAGCTCACCGCCTTAAGCCCCATTGGGTTAGCGCATCTCCTTTTGGATCAAACAAGACAAACACTACTACAGCATATCTACAGCATTTTGGATAACTTCACTTCCTATTAACATTGGCCTTATTATTAGTATGACTATCCGTTTGCAATGAGTATCCTTGCATTCCAGAGTACCCATTCTCAACATACATGTTGACCAATCGCTTGTCCCTAAGACCAGTTTCCTAACCCTTCCCAATGGCTCTCAGGCGAGTCCAAGTCGAGCAAAAAGATGAGACACCATACAATGCATGAGACCAACTAGCCCTTCTTGAAAGCCATGCTCATCTTCTGCATATTCTTCTTAACGCGGCCGCGCAGCGAGGACTTCCCCTCCTCCAAAACCCGGGCAGAAACCTGTCTATCCTTTTCCTCTTCCTCTTCCACGAGATTTTTGTAACACTGCGGAATCCCAACATGGACCTGGCTCTCAATGTTCTTCAAATGCCTTAGAGCAGCCTCCTCCTCGCGACGCCGCTTGCCACTCAGACGACTATAGATACGATCCTTGATCGAAGGCTTCTTCTCAACCCTGCGTCTGGTCGCAGCCGCCAACATGACATTGGTCTCACCACCAGTGCACTCCGTCAAATACTCGAGGTTATCCTTGGTCAGAGGAAGCGGAGAATCAGGCGCAAGACGAGCACGCTCATGCGCTTCCAAATCATCCAAACCAGGACTATTCTTGCGACGCACGTTGTCGCGATTCGCATGGAAACCCACATTGGGCATGGAAGGAAAGTGAGACAATATGCTCTTGAACCAGTTATCCGCGCGAGCCTCCTTCTGACTGCTAACCTTGCGGATTTGGACGTTGGAATTCTCGCGGTGAATACGCTCGATGCGTTCCTGTTGGATTTCGCGCATGTTGGTCTGGAGGTGGTCGGGGAGCTGGGACATGGCGTCTTCGTCGAGCTCGTAGACGACCTCTTGCTCGTTCTGGGGGTGGTCATCTCTTTTGGCAGCGTTATTGTCGTGAGCAGCCTTATTCTTTTCCTGGCTAGTCTTGGATTCGTGACTGCCGACCTCGTGTCCTTCGCCGTTCTCCTCCTCCTCCTTTTCTTCTTCTTCTTCTTCTTCTTCTTCTTCTTCTTCTTCTTCTTCCTCACTGCTGCTGGTGCTCCAGCGACTGATCTCGATCACGTCAGGGTCGGGGTCGGGGGGTCTCGACATGGTGGAGGTAGGGTTGAACGGATTTCAGGGCTTTGATTGATAGAATAGAGAGTAAAGGGAGTGAAGCTGGAGATTGTTTTTTTTTTTTCTTTTTTTCTTTTTTTTCTCTTTTCTTTCTCCTGCCTCTGAGAAGAGGGACCTGAGAAGAGGGACTTGAGAGGGGAACATGATTTTCTTTGAGACTTTTTGCTTTCCTAGGCAACCTCTAATTTTTATGGTCTCCATCGTTGAATGGACTCACAGGTTGTAACCTGGGAGATGTGTAGAATTGGTGCATTTTCTAATACTCTAAGCTGGTGTAGTTATTTTAGCATTTATGATAGTGATTTCTAGAGATATAAGGAATTAGATTATCCAGAAGAATAGATTAAATGGCAACAATGAATCTAGGAAGCATTTGTATAGCTTCATGGTGGTGGTGTGGCTACATGCCATACAGTCTTTGTACAACATTCACTCATAAGCATCCATGACTCATTTTACTTTAATCCCAGAAGCAGTAAATGCAAAAAAAAAGTAATAGGAGAATTGAAAACTATACAGCTAATAGTACAAACCACTCAAGCTATTATACAGAATACGTATGAGCCCTACAACACCCAAAGCAACGAAAAAACACCTAAAACTCCCGACTTTCCCCAATATCACAAATATCAAAAACCCCCTCCTCAGCAATATCCTCCTTCCGCAAATACTCCTTTAACTTCCTCGGCGGCTCCAAGACATCCTCCTCAGTAAGCACCCACGTACCCCAATGCATACCCAGCGCCCGTTGACACTTCGTATCCTTGAATATTTGTACAGAGTCGTGCGGGTCGGCGTGCATGGGACTCATGATGTATCGGGGCTGGTATGCGCCGATGGGGATCAGGCCTAGGTCGAAGGGTCCGCGGTATTGGCCGATTTGTTTAAAGGCTGGGCATGAGGGGAAGTTGTATTCTGGGGCGTGGTCGTCGACGTCGTCGGGGAGTTCGGGAACGGCTCTGTAGCCGGTGTCGCTGTATTGTAGTTAGTACATTGTACATCGTGAGGAAAAATGGGAAGGCCGCATACCCAGCAAAGTAGACTTTACGTCCTCCCGATTCGATAGACCATGAAGACCACAATGTCTTGGACCTATCGAAGAGACCTCGTGCACTCGTATGTTGGCACGGCAAGCAGCCAATGCTAGCTTTGATATCCACATTCTTCGCTTTAGAAGCACCATCTGGTGTTTCCACTTCCGTAGCTGACGCTGACCCTTGCGACGGCGAGAGGATGATATCGCGCTCATCCCACCAGTCCAACTCAGTCATGTTATTGATCCCACAGTTGTCAAACCACGCCTTATTCCCCAGCGGAGCGAAGAAATGGCAATTCGGATGTTTCTCAGAGATCTCCTTCACTGTTGGATATGACAAGTGATCGTAGTGGTTATGTGAAATCACGACTGCGTCGACAACGGGTATGTCTTTAATTTCACACGGCATCTTCGTGTAACGCTTCGGGCCCATGAAGGAGCAAGGGGAGCAGCGATCCTCGAAGACAGGGTCGAAGAGAACTCGCATGCCGCTGGGGAATTCGACGTAGTAGCATGCATGGCCTAGCCATGTTGCTCGTAGATTGGACGTTTCTCGAGAGGGGAGGAACTCAGGTTTCTGGACTGGTACGGTTGGAGGTTTCGTGTCGGGGACATTTCCTTTGCCAGAGACCTGGCGACTTTAATATCAAACACAATCAAGTCAGATATTGTTTTGGTCAATAAATGGTAGTTGGCTTATCTTACTGCACCATGTGTCCGAGGATCCCAAAGAAGTCATGCTGGTACCATGAACTACATATTCAGTTAGTTACCAGATGTTTGTTCACTTCAAATCTGTCCTGCATACTCCCATGGATTCTTAAACCCTTCCTGGAGATGATGACTCTTCTTTGTCGCATCCTCTGGCCCTGGAGAGGTTGAAGAAGTAGTGACCGTGAGGGCGTAGAGGACAGCCGCTGTCGACGAACTCATATTGCGCTTCGCGAGGAGTATATTGGAACAAGGAGGCGTACTTCTAGTCTGTTTGCGAAAGAAGAAGAACCAGCGCTGGTATGATCGCATTTGCGAATCTTCGTTGTCGCGGGGTCGAAGCTGTTACATAGGCAGTCAGACAGTACAACGCCAGGATTATCACTGATCTTTATTATAGCCCAGTGCTTTGTAGCCACGAAGCTGCAGGATCATGTCATCTGGTCAGCTTCTAAATAAAGAAAGCCGTGTCATCGACAGGCGAGAAAATTCATGGGCGTGAATGTTAGGTCCGTTATCTCCGCATTGACGGATTCGGTCATTTCAGTCACTCCGCGGGGAGGGGAATAGCATCCCGATTCACCAAGTCGGGGGATTTAGATTGACACATGTCTCATTCAGCCCC
Source organism: Aspergillus glaucus CBS 516.65 (assembly GCF_001890805.1). Classification (NCBI taxonomy): domain Eukaryota; kingdom Fungi; phylum Ascomycota; class Eurotiomycetes; order Eurotiales; family Aspergillaceae; genus Aspergillus; species Aspergillus glaucus. The sequence goes on from NW_019170456.1 coordinate 1,531,385, forward strand.
AGGAACCCTTAATATCTTGACAACTTTCACTAATTCGATTTGGAGCGCCCCTTCTATTTCTCTGTCCGGACGGTCATCGGACCATCTTAACTCCGGTGACGCTTTATCGTTATCTGATGAAGATGGATGAATTCCACCAGCAATCATTCATCGAGTCAATCGCAGAGGGATGGAGCCAAATGGACCGCCCAATGCTCCGGGACTGCCCTCGTCTGGCAATCTAATCCAGCAAAGGAAAGATGCCGTCCAGGCGGCGGCGCAGTCCTCTGGAGATGGAAGTTATCTGTCCCAGCTCACCAACAATCCTTTCTTCACGGCGGTACGTTACTATGTGGAATAAGGCTAAGAAAGTCGCTAATCCTACGCTGAATAGGGCTTTGGTCTCGCAGGCCTCGGAGCCGGTTTGAGTTTCGCGCAAAAGGGCCTTCGACATGGCGCCGCACTCCTCCGAAGACGGATGCTCGTGGATGTCGAAATTAGCATCAAGGACGATTCGTACCCGTGGTTCCTGCATTGGATGACACTATACCAACAATCTCATAATGCTGCTCGGACAACGGCTGCCAAGTCCGGCTTCATGGACTCGTTACTCCAACGGTTAACGCCCGGGATGCGCCACCTCTCTATCCAAACGCAAAAGGTCGAACATTCGAACGGAGCGATTCACACACACTTCGCGCTGGTCCCGGGACCTGGGAAGCACGTCTTGCGGTATAAGAATGCGTTCATCTTCGTCAATCGAATGCGGGAGGCCAAGTCTGTGGATTTGCAGACGGGTCGGCCGTGGGAGACTATTACGTTGACTACGCTCTATTCTCATCGGCATGTTTTTGAAGAGCTCTTCACAGAGGCACACGCATATGCTGCTAAGGCGCATGAAGGAAAGACGACTATCTATAACAGTTGGGGTACGGAATGGAGGCCATTTGGACACCCACGGCGGAAGCGTCCGTTGGAATCAGTGGTTCTCGACGAGGGCGTCAAGGAGCGCATCGTTACAGATGTCAGGGATTTCCTAGACAGCGGCTCGTGGTATCACGACCGTGGAATTCCCTACCGTCGTGGGTATCTACTCTACGGGCAACCGGGTACGGGTAAAAGTTCGTTTATCCAGGCTCTGGCCGGCGAGTTGGACTATGACATTGCAATTCTGAATCTGAGTGAGCGTGGGCTTACCGACGACCGCCTGAATCATCTCCTCACTATCGTCCCTAATCGGACATTAGTGCTGCTGGAAGATGTGGATGCGGCCTTCGCCAACCGTCGACAAACAGACGTAGATGGCTACCGCGGCGCTAACGTGACCTTCTCCGGGCTCCTCAACGCTCTGGATGGCGTTGCTAGCGCTGAGGAGCGTGTCCTCTTCTTAACCACAAATCACGTCGACCGTCTCGATCCGGCTCTCGTCCGACCCGGCCGGGTAGACATGACTGTCCGCCTGGGCGCCGTCACTCGCTACCAGGTTGGCCGTCTCTGGGATCGGTTCTACGGGGAGCTCGATACGACTGGCGCTTATCGACACACATTCCTCACGAAGTTGGAGGAGCTCGGACTAATCGAGGACGAGAATGGTCAGCAGGCCGATCGGTCGAGAACTACCAGCGCTGCTGCTTTACAGGGCCTGTTTTTGTATAACAAGGATAACATGGAGGGAGCCATTTCGATGGCTGAAGCTTTGACTTACTCGGTACATGAGGAAGCCATGGAAAACTGATGTATTATTATACCATACTGTAAATATTCCTCAAAAATTTCTTCGTGTGATACACAGACCTGAACACACAAATAACACCAACAACTCCCAACCAATACATTCCAAACCGAATACCTTCAACGTCATATAAACAAGAATCAAGTTGATTGTCCCCGTCGAAGCGCCCCGATCAAAATCATGCTATCAATAAAGCTGAAGAGCGGCCAATCACCGGCTCACCAAGTTAAGCGCCGGCGATGAACAGTGCAGCGCATCTCATGCAGCACAACGGTCGTTCTCCATATTAGTGCAAGCTTGACGCCTCGATGATTTTCTGTGGAATTCTTCAGCTGAGAGCGGGTGTGATGATATATGCCTTCTTGCCCGCTGAGGACGAAACCTTGTCTGCTCACATCTCACTGAGCTGCATCAATAGTATACTTTTGCCTTTCACCTAACCTTCCTTGTCTGTCTATATACTTGAAAGTAAAGTATGTTTGTCGCTGCATTAACCGCATGTATTGACTAACCATCAACAGAATATATATGAAATGAGCCAATTCCGCCTCTTCCCCCCTCTCACCCCAACATCATCAACCAAAGACAACCTCCCCTCTCGAGGAGGCAGAAAAGTCCTAGTCGACAATACCTCCCAATCCACACCAACTCTCCTCGAAGACCTCAAGGGCTCCCGGAAAACAGACGCCGTGCTTCGCCAGATCAGGGAGAATGCAAAAGCCATCCAGCCACCAAAGCCACCGCCAAAGGCGCATGTGACCAAGCCTGCTTCGAAGCTATCTGATAGACTGCGCGGTGGAGGTCGAGGGGATGGGGATGAGGAGAGACAGGAACAGGAACAGGAGCCGGAGCGAGTGGCTTTGTCTAGTTCGAGTACGCTTGTGGAGAATCGGGCTCCGGGGAGATTCTCTGCGTTCAGTATTCCTATTAGATCGATCTTTCCGCGGTATAATCCGAATCTGCCTCTCAATAGGCAGGAATATTATCCTCAGTTATCAAGCAGCAACTCAAGGTCCCGGCAGAAACCAAAAGGTCTGGTTCTTTCACCAGAGCCGGATATCGACCGTGCCCTAGGACCAAAGACTGTACCGGCAAGTGTGATGGACTTCCCACCGGGTCTTCTCGACTCTGTCGAGGTACAATATTCCTCTGCGGCGGAACTCCAAGGTCTCTGGGAGGCTGCCAACGGCCAACGACCAGAGAATCACACAGCAAGTTTCAACCTGCGCCTTACACGGTAACCCTCTACCCACTCTCCCTTTGCTAAAAGCAATCGCTAACGTATAGCAGAACCGACCCAACAACATTCTCATTCGGGTCCCCCCAACACCAACACCCTTTCTACACTCTCCGACTCACCACCCCCACCGAACTAACAATCTCCCGAACAAACCCCTCCAAACCAACAAACAGCATCCCAATCATGACCCTAACCCTCGAAAACCGCACCCGTCGCGAACCCCCAAGCGACGGCCTCGTTTCAATCATTTCCTCTCGTCTAGCAGCAATGCTCGCCATCGAGCAGATCGACGAACTCGTGAAACAGCAGCATTTAACGCCCTCAGAAGCGCTAGAGGCAGAAAGGAAAGCGCTTAAACGCGCGGAGGAGCAGGAATCTTGTCGTTTGGCGTGGAATCATGATCTTCGGTTATACACGCTCGAACACCCGTCATTCTCGAAGCCGAGGACACCTGCCCTCGTGGGTGCAGCCAATATTCCGCTTTCTCCTGTACGGTCGAAGGGCCCTGGTGCTGTACACATTACTGTCTCATCACCATCATCAAACAATAACAATCCTCAACCCCAATCCCAATCCCAATCCCAACCTCAACCACCAACAATCCTAGTGACAACACCCACACCCTCAAACTCCACATCAACAGAATCCGCCCGCCTCGCACCAACACCACGAACCTCGACCCTCCCCCTCACAGACTCCAACGACCCATTAGCATCCCTAGATCTCTCTACCAAAACACTGCGTATATCCTCGGGAGCAGTTATCGCGACAATTCCATCGCTGTACGCGATTGACTCTGTGGTTGCGGGGATTCTTGCCGTCGCTGTTGCGGATGAGGGGAGTAGAGGCGTGCTTATGGGCATGGAGATGAGGATGGGGATTGGGACTTGTCAAAGTCAAAGTGAAAATGCAGGGCTGGAGTTAGTTTCGACGGCTGCGGAGAGGGAGGATGCGATGTTGGGGAGTGATCTTGTGGGGAGGGTTAAATCGGGTCCTAACCCTGGCACTGTTGACGACAATGACAACGATAAGCGAGAACCCAGCAGCGATACTCCCAAGCCCTCCTTCTGGAACTGGCTTCGCAAACCCCAACCCCGAGAATCGAAACCAAAGAAACAAAAGAACAAAAAAATCGTAATCGAAGAATTCGACCTCGAAAAGTACGGCCGGTATGGACCTAGTTCCTCACGGGAGGGAGAGAAACTACCCTCCATCGCACGGGGAGTGTTGAGGGTATTGTTCTGGGGGTTAAATCTAGTGGTTAAACTGCTCACGGCGATGGTCAAGGTGCTGGCTTGGGTATTGGTCAATCTGACGAGGTGTGTTACTAGTGAACGGTTTTGATATTTATAGAAATAGCAATAGCATTGATGATCCATTACAACATTAAACACTAGTACATACATATACACCGTCATTCCATACCATGCCATACCAAAATACTTGTACAAATTAAGCATGAACAGCCTGCTGCACCCTAGGATAAACCTTAATCAACTCCTGATATAACCCCGGATGCTCCCTCATCATAACCTCAGGATCCCACGCCATAGCCGCAAAAATCGTCTCAATCCCCGACCCCACCGGCGTCAAGAAAATCTGCGCAACCTGCAACCCAATCACAAACGCAAACGCCATAATCACCGCCGTAAAGTTGCCGTCCGCGTTATACCCGGGATTCGTAAACTGGAGGTACAAGTATGCCAATAACGCGCAGATATACGAGACACCCACGCTTCCCATTGTAAGAACAGGGCCCATGAGGCAGTCGTTGACGAGGGCGTCGACGCCGCGATCGCGCATCATCGCCCATGTATCTTTTGCTGCGGGGATGTAGGCTTTGCCCCAGAGGGCGATGTGGCAGAAGGCGTAGCGGTTGAAGAGGGTGACGAGCCAGTCGAGGAGGCTGATGCAGGATCCTAGGATCCAGGCGAATACGCAACCGATGGTGTTTCCCTCTGCGGCTTCGTGACGCTGCGCGATGGAACATGCCTGGCGGAGCATGTTGATGATCGCGATGAACAAACTACCCAGACTAATGCTGCCGAAGGAGTACGTCGTTGCGCGCTTGAACGCACCACGCGTCGAGCCCTTGGGCATCTTCTTGCCTCCCTGTCCGCCTGGGCCCTCGCCGCAGAAATAGTACCACGAGCCGTAGATGCCTGCGATGGTCGTGTGCACGGTGTTCTTGATCCACTCGCTGAGCCAGTACATCGCGAAGGTTACGTACACGACTAATCCGATAACCCGTCCGCGGCTGCAGCCGCCGTTGCTGCAAGAGGGGTTGCCTGCGCTGCTAGTGCTTGAAAGACCATCGACTGCGCCCGCGCGACCGCTGCTGCTACTTGTTGGTTCGTAGGCGACGTATATAGCAACCAGGGTGACGGAGAACCAAGCTGCAAAGGCGACGGCCACGATGCCACCAAGTGCGCTCACAACAAACACATGCCCGTATTTCCTTGTGACATCCATGCTCGTCTGCAACATGAACGCCGTAAAAGGGATGCGCGGTATCCAACTGATAAAACAAATTATCGCGAACACGCCGAATATCAGAAACGCGATGCCACCACCATACTGCTTGCGACAGATATAGTAAATTCCCGTCGCGAGCGCAAGAACGATATTCAAAATCCCAGTTACCCAAATGAAGGTTTTCGGAAAGAACCGCGCGCCCATAAAATATGCCCAAGAAAATGCGATCGCAACGCAGAGGACGAATATGAATAGCACCAGTGTGTTCGTGTTGAGAGAGACTTCATTACCGGCGTCGTAGATGCCGCCACCGTTGAAGCCTTTGTATTTCGCATAGCGGTGGATGGTGAGACCAGATATGGCGGCGTAGCCGAGGAAGACTGCGATGAGCTGTTATAGCATAACTGTTAGCATTTGTTGATTTCGGTAAGGGGGAGGGGAGAAGGGAGGAGACGCACCAAAAGACCGGCCCAGAGATCGTTCAGCTTGGGCTTTTCGATTTTAAACGCTTCGTCGAAGCCATATACGGCTTGGTTGTATGTGGGAGGATGCTCCGGGGGCTTGGATTCAGGAACGCCCTGGTTCGGATAGGGCGCGTACGGCTGTTGTTGTTGTTGCTGTGGGTTGTAGACGGGCTGCTGGTAAGGCTGCTGGTAAGGCTGCTGAGGAGGAGCCTCCTCAAAGCCTTGGGAAGGATTATAATAACTAGCCGCCTGTCCACTCATCGTTGCATCCCAGTGAGACGGAAGATATGAAAACAAGAAGAGGGGAGAAAGCAAAAAAAAAAAAAATTTAAAAATTAAAAGGGACAAAAGAAACTTTAGCTGATTTCACCCTTTCCGGAAGCGGCCAAAAGCGAGGGACTACTGTGGCCGAACCAAAGGTCAGCCCTACGTCAAGATCGGCTACTGCTGCAAGATCAATGAATCATGGTTCAAGTAGATCCATGGTTATGCTTCCGAGCTATGTACACATAGTTCATCCGGTGGGTATTTCATCTCCGATCTCCGAATCAAAACACAGACACGCCGGCTCCATGAGCTCCTTCGTCAATAACAATTGGGTAACAAAATGAGAATAAACATTAGGGAGTGGACGATCGCAATCGTAACCGATCTGGCCACTGAAAATCAAAATCCAATGGCTCCTGCGGATGGAAAGAAAAAAAAAAAAAAAAAAAAAATAGTGAAAAGGAGGGTATGAGGAAAACAGAACAGCGCCGTTTGGGTATCAATGTGGAAAAAAAAAACAAAAAAAAAAAAAAAAAAAAACAATACCAGCATCATTGAGGATCGATTTCTTTTTAATCACAGTCACCGGACTGCGTGATGATGTCTCCTCATATGTCGCCATGAATCTGCAACAAGTCCCGGGATCGGAGTGCGCGATCGCTGTGTCGGCCATTCATCAGTAGCCGCTTGAAGTTGGCCCTGCGTCATCGCCATAGACCGTCGGATCTTATCCTGTCGGACGGCCGCCCGTCGCTGTGCCCGCAATTCATCGATTCGACCTTGTCCCACGCGATGGCGTCGGACAAAACAATCGTCCAGCAGTGTATTGGCGTCCAGTAGTTTCTTGGGAACAGTCTGGACAACCTGGAACACCTCCATTGGGTCAGAGACGGCGAGAATGTCCTTTTCGCATGCCTTGAAGATAGCCAAGGACACACGGAAGAACGTCTTGGAGCCTTCATAGAAGAAGACATCCCAAACACGCAAGGTCGTCTCCAATGGCAAAGTTCCGATGAAAATCGACATGAGCCAATTCGTCAATCCAAGTGTGATATCAGGCAGTCGCGAGTGAACTGTGAGAGCCGGAACGCGGGCCTTGTTGCTGCCAGGACCCGTGGCCGCGATTTTGCTGTAGATGTTCGGCATCGATTCCTTGAGCAGAACCATGAGAATCCAAAGGTCGATATTCGCTCCCTCCAGACTAATCTCGTGTGTTCCCGGAAGGTATAAAGACGTAACGATGTGTAGCATCCAGAACGCCTTTTCCTCGGGAAGAAACAGCAAAAGCATTCCTGTGATGAAGTTGAGCGACTGGGTGTAGCCGACTTTCGGGTTGTGAAGCGCATATGCGTATAGGACGCGCCGAAGAGACTGGATCATTTGGGTCTCGACCACCGTGCCCTGCGGGTTGCTGCTACCAGAGCTGACACCCTGCTCAGGCTTAAAGTGAATGTTGTCGGGAAATGTTCGATGGAGGTCGCGCTCAATGTGTTCCTTGTCATCGTTGGAGGGCGATATCATGGCCTTCTGGACCAGTTCATCGTACAGTCCCGGATTCCGGTTTAGAAGCTCAAAGCCTCCGGCGTAATAAAACCATGCCGCGCCTCGATATTCAGACGGAATACCCTTACGCACGAAACGCTTAACACGCGAGGACTTCAGTGGAAACCGTGTTGGCTCCTTCGTCTCCAACCCGTGTTCCCTGAGCAGCTCCGTCCACTTTACTTTCCGGTTGGCCGCAAAGGAGGAATACGGGCGACTCCAGGCATCGTAGCGCTCGATCGGGACATGGTTACTGGCCTTTCGGAATCCATAGCGGTCGCGCGTGTCAGTTCCTGGCAGAAGCGGCGGCGGAACGACACCAGGAATGACAATTGTAGATTCTTGTCTAGCAATCCCTGGGTCCTTGGCGGGGGATGTCGGCTCGTGGTGGTAGGTTTCATGAGAATGTTCATTAGGGGGTTCGTGAATCGACGATTGATCATCGAGGAGCTCCTGATAAGGTGGGTTCTGGCCCATGGGTTGCAGTTCCGGAAGCGGTGGTACAGGAGGGAGGTCTTCCACGGGGTTTATGTCGGGTGATTGTTCATCGTAAGTGTCCATGGTCATTGTTGTTGACGGTCGTGGGCTCGACGGGCGCGATTTGTCTTCTGCATGGAGATCTGGCGACGACGGCTCTTCCGTCACATCGCTGAAACCATCCAAATACATGGAAATGGCATCTTCGACACTCATACCACCATCCTTCTCCGGTCCATCTGGAGTATCAGGTGAAAGGTCGGTGATGGAGCTGCTTTTCGTCAAGACACTGCTACGCTCCGTTCCACTGTTTTGTTCGATACTGGAGCGCGAGGTCATTGCCGAGTTGACACTAGATCGAAGAGCGTCATTTCTCCCATAGGCATCCAGCGAACTACTTGGTGTAGCACGCGGCAAGCCCAATGCCTGAGGATTGCTGGTATCTGTTGGACGACGCTCGCGGGAATGGTGGCCCTTGGCACGCTTTTGATGATTCATGCGAGAGGCGGACATGGAAATTCGCAGACCAGCCCGACCTGGAGGCATCTTCCGGTGGGACGGGCGGTCGCCTTCGCCGTCCATGTGGCGCCATGTGGGGACCGGCTCGTGAGAAACCGCAGGAAACGTCGGGGCACGATGTGTTGCTCTGGGCGGGTTGAAGTCGAAATAGGCGTTATAATCCGGACCGAATTGAGGTGAGGGACACGGTGACACTAGCTCTTCCGGCGGCGGTGGCCAATGTCCGTGTTCGTGGGGGAGAGGACCTCTTGCTCTAAACGGAGCCGGCGGTAAACGAGGGGAGTTGGAACGAGAATGAGCGCCCTGGGAATGGGAGGTTGCAGGACGTGTAGGAGCAGGAGGATGGAATCTTAACGGATCGAGGCGTGGAGGGGGGACTCTGCGACGGCTGGGGATATCAAATTCGCCCACACGAGGTGGATATCGAAATTCTCCATTTTCTGTGACCATGGCCACGAGATAGTAGCACCCAGGACCTGCTGGACATTTGTCGATATGCGAAACGTGGGAATCGTCAATGGTAGCGAGCGCTTACTGTCTTTCCGGGCAATGGGAGAGACAGCTTTCGACACAGGTATAAAGATAACCGCAACAATGAACGAGCGAGAGAGGACCCCTTTAATAATGCGAAAGAGTGAAAAATCAAAGGTAAAAGGTAATTAAACGGAACGAGGCTACCGGGATGTCAACCGTAGATTGACAGCCAAACGAGCGTCAGGGAGCCCCCAGCAGCAGCGCGATGCAACAATGAAGTCAGTCCATCCGAACGAATCCCACGATCCTACCAGAGGTCCAAGGGAAAGAGAATGAGAGACGACAAGGAGGAAAAAGAAGAAGAATGGAGAGTAGAAGAAGAAAGAGAAAGAGGAGGATTGAAGTTGTAGAAAAGGAGAACAGAAAAAGGAAGCAAATCGTTGAGCTCCCTGTCCGGTCTAGCGTGGTATTGTTTGGTATGGTACGGTACGGTCCGGTACCTGGTAAAACGGTATCGATGTTTCAGATGAACAAAGAAACAACTTCTCTTCAATGCGGGATATCTTGATATATCTCTCTTCTTTTGCTTCGACTTGAGTACTATACAGAGCAGCTACTACTTGTGCTGCCAGAGGGCATAGAAGTACCTCTACAGTCTATATCCATCATATCTGCACTGCCTGCAGGGGCAAACTTCCGTGACTGGTCACACCCTGCATTGCATCCATCCATGCGTCTACCAATGGCTTCTTCCTATCACTCTCTCGCCTTACTCTTTGAGTCGCCTTAGCTTTCTCGTTGCTTTTTGACTCAGTCGAATGAGGCAACGCGGGGCTCGCGATCCGTTCCGTCCGGGGATAATAAAGTCTACCGTTATACAGGGGTTTAAGAAGGGTTGATATATAATCTACCCGGGGCCCTGGGGAGTATACAGAGCACAGAAGGAAGCGAACTACAATGAACTGCTGTACGTACTTTTTGTACATCTTTACAGGTACAGGTTATACAAAGACAGATCAGAAATAGAGATGGATGGAGATGCTTTTCCGGTTCATTACGCAGGGCTTGGTGTTGGTCCATCATAATCTTATTTCTTGCCATCTGGTCGACGCTAAAGAGTCAAGCACAGGGAAATCTCTGCGAAGAGCATAAGGCTATCGCTCACTGGATCATCTGTCTATGGATATGACATGACTTGCTTCACTTACCGGAGCAGTTCCCTTCTTGCAAAGACATCCGCGCCGAGGTTCCTGTCCTGTAACCTGTTTTTCCATTTCATTAACTTTGTTTCTTATCCAGAATCCGTCTCCGAGTGAACGGGTCGTCATCAATCCATCATCAGGGCCAGAATATTGACTAGCGAGTGGAGCTGTCTTTTTTTCTCACTGGTTTCAAGGTCTGCTAGCGTCGGGCCCACATCAACTGCCCTGTACGGGAGTCGAGCACGCTCTCGGGAGGGTAAAAGGGAAACAATAATACCAATATGAAAATAAAAGGGTCAAGCCCAGACCAAGCACAAGTCTGGAATTATTGCGATGGTCCGGCCCAATCTCGTCCTTCCGATTAATATTACTACACTAGTATCCCATCCGATTCCTTCCAAGCATCTTCCACGATCGTTCGGTCGACATGAGTCGCCCATCGGGAGTCCCAATCCGTCGGGTGTTTGGCAGTCCGGCGCTGCTAGACTAACTCTATCTGTTCATACAGACGTGTTCCGAAATGCTTTTGGCTTCTGGACAAAGAAATATCGTTAACTAGTCTGGACGATCGACACGCCGGGAATTCTCCGGTTTCTCCGGTTTCTCGGTCTATTTTCCAGGACTCGTACTTTGTACACCGGTAGTGTAGCTTGTAGCTTGTCGTCTGTGTTTTTCCCTTGCGTCTGCGTTCTGGCCGGGAGAGGAGAGCTGAATCTCCTTTTTGAGGATTCCACTAGAACAGAGGATGGAGAAGACATGTACGGAGTACGGAGTATCCGGAGCTCATCGGTGTCAGTAGAATACAAAGTTTGGTCATGGACGATCAATAATGTTTCATTTATTCAATAATACAAAGCAGTGTTCTCCATTGTATCTCACACATTCATTTATGCCCATTGCTTCACAAAGATTATTATTACTGTCTGTACGGGGTAATCTATCTGGTATTACTGGTTACAGGTCTCTCTCAAACACAATGTCAATCAACCAGATACCGCAGTAAATTCTTTCAGTTCGGATGGTTGCTGCAAGTGGGATGTCATTGTAAGTGCAGACCATGTGATTGTGGATATGCGGTACAGGAATGGAAATGTTTGGCATATGATGTATGGGATAAACAGTCATTGTAGATACATTGCTGGATTGTCGGATATCATCGCCGTCCTAAAAGGCTCACATTCTCTTGCAAGAGATATATCGCTGACATGTGGAATCGCTTGTCAACTGTCAGAATCAATGTGAAACTATGCTTGCATTGTGCAATTCATGAGCTCTGTATAATTTATGCATAATAACCAAGACGTATCCGTCAAGAAAACCATATCTCGATGCACTCGATTAATGATAACAATGCCGGTTCCCAAATGCGCCTCTGTAAGAATGATGCTGGCCCTGTTCACCATGTCCATACTGCGATGTCTCAAAATGTTTCCAAGAGCAGATCAAGCGCGCAGCGATCGCGCAAGAAACGGTCGGACGCTATCATGATCTTCAACTATCCAGCGACCGCCTGAAACCCAAATCCAATTCCAGTAAAAGCATCCTGCCCATCAAACGTGTTTACTATGCCTTCTCATTCGCATACCGACGTGTCCAATCCCTCGCCACCTCCTCATACCGCGCCCGATCATTCTTATACTGCTCCGCAATCCGTCCCTCAACAGCATCGTCCGGCATCGGTTCCGCCAGCAGCTGACGAGCGAACTGCAGTACAGCTACCACCCGCGAACTGGGCTTCCACTCGTCGGGCCTCAACATCCCCAGACACATGCTTCCTTTGTCATCATTCGTAACGTTCGGGTGGTAAATCTTTGTTGCGAAGTTGACCGCGGGGGGCTTGAAGGGGTATTCGTTGGGGAACTTGAGTTTGACTAGGAACGTGCCGTTCTATTTTCGTTAGTTGGATTGGTTATTGATCTAAGTAAGGGTATGTAGCATGGACGTACGTGGAAAGGAGAGCTTTCGGGGCCGTTCAAGTAGACTTTCCAGTCGTAGAGGTCTGCTTCATTTGCGAGTTCGACTTTGATGCCTTCGGGAGGGGATTCGACGAGCTCAGCTAGCTCCTGTGCAGTAGTCAGTACTATGAATAGACATCGCTAGACGAAGCTTAGCAGCGATCTTGTCACGTACCTTTGCTATCCGCTTTTGGCTGCCCATGGTAGCGATCTGTGGAGGGGCAAGTACGGGGTGCGGAAAGAGGACGGAGGTAAGAAGATGATAGAAGGGAGGAGGGATAGCTGGCTTGAGGAAACGTGCTAGGAAATCAAGACAGGCAAAAAGATCCTTTACAAGTCAGTTCAAAACAAAGCAGAGAATTGGTGACTGATTAATTGAATGACTCTGAAAGAAGAGGTCGCAGCGGGGCGGCGGTAGGCGGGGAGTGACGTCTCCAAGGTGTTGACTGGTCTATAAATGGCTCTCGGCCATAAAAGGGCTTTCTGGGTTTCTCTACGTTCCTGTTTCATCCAGGTAACACTGGTACACGCCAATGATACTCCGCTTACATCTAAATATATCTCCAACTTTTTGTATATGCGACTACAACAATCATGGCAGTTCAATAGAACCCGAAAGAACAGAAACATGCAATTCATATCATCGACAGCTTTTTATTTCCGACATGAGTGTCTATTGCTCCCGTTGCAGCATCACCGTCAACCCCATAATCCCCAGCAACACCGTCTTGAGCCAAGGATGCTCACTGAGCATGATAGTCACATATCCAACCATCGGAATATACCCTCGCACGCTACCCACAATATCCTCCTCCCGGTTCAAATAGTCCTGGCCTCGCGCGTAGAGCTCAGTGTCATCGGCAACGTTGTTGTCTCCCTTAGTCAAGAGCATGTTGTTCGGGACAGTCGAGGCACTAAGCGGGTATACGTTAGCAACGATCAGATAGACAAATGCCACGAGGGCAGAGAGATAGACGTACTCCTCAACCTCCTTGACCTTCTTCGCTTTCCCTTCGACCTCAGGGAACGTCCTCACAACACGGTGCACGATCGGGATATCCTTGCCCCTGACATTGTAAACCACAACCTCTCCCAATTCAGCGCGCGGAGCTCGGTTCCATAAGAAGAGCAGGTCGCCTCTCTGGAAAGCAGGTTCCATAGACCCCGACAGAACAACGACAATGGGCGACGAGGAGGCCGTAGCTACCGACAATCCCTTCCACATCATGAAGGCCGTAGAGAGGACCAGCGCAAAATTGAGGACTTGCGCCAGCGACTGGCGCGTATTAGACATGCTCGACGACAGGAAGGACAACATGGTGGGCTATGCGATCTGGTTGAGGTGGAGGACGGTTGATTGTCTATCGGCGGGGAGGTGAGGAGGTTCGTAGATTCTGGATGTGAGAATTTGTGACTCGATCCAATGCGACAGGGCACTTGCGCAATACCCGTTAAATTCCGTCGAGTCGTGTGGATGTAGAGGTGTCGCTGTTGGGTGTCGAGCTGGGATAAGTTGGAGAGGTGGCCTCGGGGAATATGCAGCGGGCTACGGAGTAGACGGGCGAATAGATGGGTATACAATCTACAACAACACCAGCGCGATCTTCTAATGAGATAGTAATCAATTTCTACAAGTACAGAGCTCATGCGTATATAGATATTTTATTTTGTCTGATATCAATTGCCAGAATGAAGCTACGATGATTGAAGTCATGTGATATCAAACGCTGAGTAAGCAGAACATATGATCGACTCTATCATTACCCCATATAGCCGTTGTCCCCCCAACTGCTGCTTTCCCAAACGGGCAAAAGCGAACCTCCACCGGCCACGCATCTCGCTGGTGTTTCTCCTCGACTCTCCACCACGTCACTTTTCGCAGCATCACTATATGCAGTCTCGGGCTCTAAACTAAATACCGACATTTAGTGGAGCAATCTGCAATCATGAATCCCACTTCCAAACCTTCGCAGACCTCTCTGTTTCAAGTTTATCTCCGTCTTCGGCCTCCGATTTCCCAGCCAAAAGACATCCAACCGGATCGCTGCTTGATTGTTGATCCTCCGGAGCATAATAACGAACATGCAGAAGATGGCCAGGATGCTCCGCTCCCGGCTGCTACCCACATCACGCTGCAGCCTCCCGCGGATTCGAGGAAACGAGCTGTGGAGAGGTTCGGGTTTACACAGGTTTTTGACGAGGCGGCATCGCAAATAGATGTTTTTCAGGATACAGGCATGGATGATATTATCAGGGGTGTATTGCTTGAGGGTCGAGATGGATTGATCGCTACACTGGGCGTTACTGGGAGTGGAAAGGTTGGAACATTTGTATGCGCGGTGAGAAAAAGCGATGCTAACCAGAACGCTATATCCAGAGTCACACCATTCTCGGCTCGAAATCGCAAGGAGGACTTACGCAAATGTCCCTGGACGTGATCTTCAAAGCGTTGGAACCCACTATCAAACCCCCGGACAACTCAATCAACCCCAACCTATTAGCATCCGTCGCCGCATCGGATCCCTGCGAGGCCCAGTTTTTCGCGGCCCAGACTTTCCTCGAAGCAGTTTACGGCGACCCAAATGCGGACCGTGGCAGGAACTCGAGAGCCCAGACTCCGATAAGCTCGTCTAGAGGCAATACCCCTTTGATGGTAAGGAACCCTCTTCCCTCAAAGTCGATGCAAGCAACATCGGTTTTTGGACGGCTTTACCCAAATTTACCTCCGTTCCCTACTTCACCCCTCAGGTTTAGTCGCAGGCCTTCCCAGAGCCCGGAGCGTGGAGATTCAGACAATGTACCCAAAGAATCCATTCGATTGGTCCCTGGATCCCCATCAACGTCATATACACACCCAAGGATGATGAATAGTCTTGCTAAATCAGGATTTCAATCTTTAAAGGATCCGATGCCCGCCCTGATCTTCCCCCGTCGACAGATGCCACAGCGCCCCAGCGTGTTACCCCGAGTACCTGACGTTACTCAATTCGCCCCGGATTTGAACCCGAAGTCCGAGTACATGGTTCTCGTCTCCATGTACGAAGTGTACAATGACCGAATCTTCGATCTTTTGTCCCCCGCCGTTGCACCCGGGCAAGGAAGTTCCCGTCAAGCGGGAAACAACCAAAAGGACCGGAGAAGGCCCGTCATGCTCAAGTACACCGAAGGCTCCCCCGATCGAAAGGTTGTTGCCTCACTGAGAAAGATCGCCTGCAGCACCTATGAAGAGGCGCTGGCGGTTCTCGATGTCGGGCTTACGGAGCGCAAGGTTACTGGAACCGGCGCAAACAGTGTCAGTTCCCGGAGCCATGGATTCTTTTGCCTTGAGGTCAAGAGACGTATGAGGCATAAGATCACTGGCGAGGAGACATGGGTCGGAAATATTCTTACTGTTGCTGATCTTGCTGGTGAGTAATGCTTACCAAAGTATCGTCATGTCGGTATTAACCTATTACTAGGTTCCGAGCGCGCAAGGACTGCTAAAACCGCCGGATCAACCCTTGCTGAAGCCGGAAAGATTAACGAAAGTCTGATGTATCTGGGACAGTGCTTACAGATGCAGAGCGAAATCCAAGACGGCAAAGCCGCTCTTGTCCCGTACAGACAGTGCAAGCTAACTGAGCTACTATTCTCTAACTCATTCCCATCCTCAAACTCCTCTCATAGCCGCGCACCACAAAAAGCAGTCATGATAGTCACAGCTGATCCTCTGGGAGACTATAATGCTACTTCACAGATCCTCCGCTACTCCGCTCTAGCCAAGGATGTCGCCGTAGCTCGTGCACCTTCTCCGACTGAGAGCGTTTACTCGGCTACCTTGCGTTCCTCGAGGGTATCAGACCATGGGCGGAACTCACCAGATCCAGCATTGAATGAAGAGCTTGAAAACGCCTTGGCTGTAATTGCACGATTGACCTCTGAGAACGAGAACCTCTCTGTACGACTTACACAAGAAGAGATCGCACGTACAGAGCTTGAGATGCATTTGAAAGCAAGCGACGAAAGATGCCTCATGATCGAGCAAGAAGTACGAGAGGAATGTTGGGCTGAGATGGACGAAAAGATGGAAGAGGAAAGGAAGAGGTGGCAGAGTGCATGGGATGACCAGACCGGATACAACGATGGGCATATGGATAAGAAGATCGAATTGCTCTCCCGTGGCTTCCACAGTAAGCATATCTCTTTGAACCAACCACTAGTACCCGAAACCTAACAAATTACCCCACAGTAAACGAAGACCCCGAACCACCCGCAGATGAAAAATACCAATCCCTCGAATTCGAAAACGACCAACTCCGCGCCAAAATCATCACCCTTGAGCGAGAACTCAACTGCCGCTCCCCAACTAAACAACCAACAAGACCAAGGACCAGGAACGCCCTCAAGTCATCTCGAAACTCGAACCTTCTCGGACGCGAGAGTGACATCGAGTCTGCGCTGCGTCATATGGATCAGCTCAAGTTGGCTGAGAATATGTTCGCTCCTTCTGTTACGGCTGGTTCGGGGGGTTCGCCGGGGAAGAGGACTAGGAAGATGGCGACGAGGAAGTGGGATTTGGCGCCTGAGGATGAGATTTGAGTTACGCTGACCGGGTTGGTGTGATTTGGTTTATGTTTAAGCATTTATGGTTGTACATTACTTTCGGCGTTTGTATGGAAGGAAATAGGTCAAGGCGGGCATGGCGCTTGGGGATATATTGTCAGAGCTGGGCTATACGGAGTACACATGCTTAACAACACATAACTGGACTTTCAATATATTCTACGATTCTTGATGACTTGGATATGTATCATGAATCTCAATTGTCAGTCTAGTTATTCATATCATCTTCAACATATCAACAAACAGCAATCTCAAACGAAGGCAAATAAATGTCTGAAATGAAAATAGGAAAATGAAGGACACCATTCGACACCAAACAAGTTCCGTGCATTAGATAGGTTGACAATTCTTCCTTCCTGAAGGTAAATCGACAGAAACCACCGGCAGAAACGCGCATATTGGTATCGGTGCCCCCGATAATCAAAATCAATGGCGTGCATGTATCAATGAATGACAGGATAAGAGTTGCGAGCTGATTAAATCAAATGAAGGACCGGAAATAGCAACAGCGGATGTTGAAACGAGTAAACAGATGGGTTGTTAGATGGCGATAAACTGACATTCTGGTAACGCGTTTGTTCGGAGGTGGGTTGGTGTGTCTCGATCAGGTTCGGTGCAGCAACACTTTAGGATGACTTGAAAGACTGCTGCTTGCTAGAACGGTGTCAGTACACGCCAATTCCATATAGTGCAAAGAAACCCACCAAAAACCCTCCATATCATCAATATGATTGCACATAGCAACAAACAGATCAAAAAACCACGCATGCCCCTTCTCCATCTCCATCTCCATCGTCCCACTCGTCTTGAACATCTCCCTCGCCCTTATCACCATAACCAAGTAATGAGCGCGCAAATCCGCATCCGAATCCGGCGTGTTCTCATACGCATACCGAGCAGAGCGCAAGATAATAGGAATTGGAATCCCGACGTGAAGACCCTGCTTGCGGAGTGCAAGCTGTTTGAGATCTTCCAGGCCGTACTTTTCTGCTGCGCAGTAGACGACGGTGTCGCGGAGGATTTCGTCGCGGGTTCGGGCGTGGAGGATGGTTGCTTTGCTTGTGATGCGGTCTGTGGTTTTGGTGTCGTGGGTGTTCTCGAGCTCGTTGTGGGTTAGGCGGGGGTAGTAGTCGCCTTTGTAGAGGTATTCGAGAATGCAGGAGAATATTTCTGGGTCTCTGGTTTTTGTTAGAGGATGCGCGGGTCGTTCAGGGTCAGGGTTGCGCACTCATCTGGCAGCTCCACCACCTTGTTTGCATGAGCTCCAACCATAGACAGGTCTCGCAGGATACTACGGAAGTAGAGAGACTGGGCAATAACATGTTCGTGGCCCACGAAGAAACGTCTTTCCGAGCTCACGACGAAGGTGACTGCTGGGCTTGAAACAGGACTAACAGATTATCAGCTACGTCTTTCATATTCAAATAAAGCAAGACTTACTGTTCAGTCAAGCTGTCTGACCTGCTCTGCGCCTTCAACTTGCCATGTCTGCTATGTTTCCCATGTCTCTTCCTAATCCACCGGCCCGTCTTACTCGGTTCATCTTTCACCATAAAGGAGCGTCTAAACATGGACATGGTGATAACTCCGTATCGGCCTCGATGACGTCAAAGAAAGCGAATAACCAGAGCCCCGACAAAGGAGATCCAAATACCGAAAATAAAATGAGTGGAAGTTTCCCTCTGACTATCAGGAAACGTGACGCAACCAGTCACGCACGTCGTTGCATGTGAGTGAATGGATAACGAGCCTGGAAGCCGTCCCAAAAGATTAAATGTCCAACTTCTCCCAGGCACCAGTATCCTGCCTTCTTTGTCTTTATTCAAAAAAAGAAAAAAACGGGGAACGAGGCTGAGAGATGACCGAGAATACTTGCTACTAGACCACAAAAAGTGAATTTTGCAGTTGTTCGAAGTATCCCAGGACAGGAACACAACTCCTGGAAACAGGCTTTTGCATACGTAGTGTCGTGACTCACGTAGGCAAGAGTTGGTCGACTCGAGGAAGCGTGGAAGAGAAAAAAGAGTAAGAGGAGAGGAGAGGAGGGGGGCGGGCTGAGTTTGTGACTGGGATCATGTGATATGGTTTGCAGCTGACTCTATGTCACTGGTCAGTCGATGTACAGCTGCAAGGAACATCCTGAAGTCTTGAGTCATATATATTTATAGAATATCAACTGGAGGCTATATACATGTTCTACAACTACCACTATATATCTCTCTCTCTCTCACATATTGCCAACTATACCCCGCATCCGGCTTCCGCCATATGAATACCAAAGCTATAACTATGCTCATCAGTTATACCGACCTTCCCATTACCAGCCGAGCAAGATTCGTCGCGTTCTCCTTCGCACTTGATGCATGAATCTTGGGTCCCGGAACTATAGTATTCCTGCGATACCAGTTAGACTCGGACCTTTACTATAGGGAATCAGGGAACTCACCGTCCCATAATGCTTGAAACCGGGAACTGTCACAAACAAATTCTGGATGATGTTAGAAAACCGCACACAGTAGTGTAGTTATGGGATACTCACAGGGACACCGTCATCGGCATTATTCCCACGGTTCAATGTGCCATTCTGCGAGCTACCAAAGTCCGCAAACTCCTGGTTGCCAATAGGATAGGCAGCAATCGCATTCCCAATGATCTCTTTCTCCGGGAATACCTGGGACAGAGCAACATAGGAGATGTAGGTAAGAGAGCCGCCAAGAGAATGTCCGGTGGCTTCCAGACTATACTCCGGGTATTTTCCCACAAGAGACGTGACCTCTGAGACGACCTCGTCGTGAACAGAACCCCAGGTCTTGGATATGCCCTGCATGATTTTTGCATCTTCTGGAAAGGTCACATCAGACAGTTCAGGGACGACAAGGAGGAGGTCGATGTCGTTCAGATAATCCGCGGCTGGTACAGTTAGCCCATCCTATCGCTTGACACGAACCGTAGGCCAACGCAACTTACTGGTCGTTGATCCCTTCATCACAACGGCAATCCTTTTCTTGGATTTGGAGTATCCCACGTATCCCTTCTATTGTCAGCTCATGCTACACAACGGGATTCGGTGCACTCACCTGAGTATCCGTCGACGCCTCATTGATCTTCTTGGTAATGCTAACATCGAAAGCAGTCCCATTGCAGTCTGTATACGTCGCAGATGAAAGCTGCGCTGCTCGCTGAAGTTCCGGGAAGATAGAGGGATCTGTGCATGTAAGAACGAGAATATTCAACGGGGTAGTAGGAAGGAATACCAGGAGTCGACCGTGACTGGAGCGTCGGGGCGCCGGACACTTGGGGTATCAAGGTAGACCCTGCGAAGAGTGTGAAAATTGCACCAAGAAGCATCTTGATATATCCGGTGTTGGTTCCTGGGGTGGGAACTTCTGCGACAGTTCACCCACTCTTCCAGGACTTCCTCTGTCTCTTGCTTAAACCACGGGCTTACCCCCACATGATATGCATTTTCCAGCACTGCAGACCAGCACCACATATTAATAAGGTGAAGGTGGAGTTCACGATGTCGCGATAATCGGATGACGAATGTTCGGTTCTGGCCGACACACGATTACTCCCAGTACGGAGTACACTCGGAAGACAAGACGACGGATATTACCCAAATTTGAGTCTTTATGTTTCGCATAATCGCCGAGCCCAGTTGTTTCAAGTCCGCTCTATGTACTCGTTACCGGGAGTTGAATACATATTCGTCTTGTCAATGCTGAGAACCTCGGGAAATAGACGCACGTGAACAAAGTACAGAGTACTTAAATTAAGATTTCTCCACAGTTTATCCGAGCCCATTCCATGGATGGTCCGTGGAGTCCCAAGGATAGGTCATAGAAATAGTTAGAACCTCAAGCATTGCAATTATTAAGTATGTACGGAGTATAAACAACCAAATATTATCTACAAAACCAGCCACCCATCAGTAAACAAAATTACAAAAAAAAAAAACCCCATACACCCACCGAAATCTACCGCTCCCTCCCCATTAACTCTGCCACAGGAGTCGTTTGTTCCAACTCTGCTGGCAACCGGTCCTTCTGATTAACCCCATATGCAGGAGGTTGTTGCACTCCGGTATTAATTGGCGGCATGGTCGACATCTGCTTATGCATAGCCCGCACGCGCTTCCGCTCGAAGAATGCCCATGCTAGAGATGCCAGGGCGATTACCCCCAGCGGAACACCAACGCCGGCTCCGATCGCTGTGTCGTGACATGTACCGCCATCGTCGCTATCTGATGATGACATTGTTGGAGCTGGGAGGACCGAGGGTGTTGCGGAGGATGATGGCGCTGAGCCGGATACGTAGAAGTTGGATAGATTGCTGAGGAGGGCGTAGCCGGGTACTGCCTGTGCGTCTTCTAGGGTGAATTGGCTCTCGGTCGGACACACCGCGGTGGTGCCACTGCCACTGACTGGATTACCGCAGCAATATGTTGATTTGCCCTCATCGTCTGCGAATTCGAGGTTGACGATTGAGCAGCCGCCGCCTTTGTTGTCGTTTTCGCCGACTAAAGGGGAATCATTTGTCAGAGCTTTACTTCACACATGATAAGATAAGGTAAAAAGAATTTGGTCCATACCGCATCGTTCAGGACACCCAGAATCCCAGTTCTGGTTTGTGCAAGACCCCCGTGATAGGACCCAGGGCTGGTGGGCGATGCTCAAGCAGTAGCCATTATCTAGGCAGATGTCGGTCGTGCCGCAACAATGGGTGTGCTCTTTTGATGAGCAGGGCGTGCTATCTGAGGCCTTAGTACGGTCAGGGAAGTAACATGGTCGTGTATCATTTGCCGACATATTTGCTTGTGTTTGGTATAGTTTAATGACCCAATTGCGTAACAGACGACAAAACCATAAAAAGTGATTATGGGTTGACCAGGAACAGCTTGGTTTAAAGGGGCGAGAGTGAGAAAACTTCAATCCTGTGGAAGCGAGTCAGGGCCCCGATTCTTGTCGTGCGTGATTAGTGCTTACAAGGAGTTTTTCCCCAGTCAGCCGCAGGGTCTCGTGTGCCAATTATTACTGCATTGGGGGTTAGGCCAGAGACACTTATGCGGCCCAGCCTCAAAAAGGTCAAGAGAAGCGGTGATCTTCACTTCTCCTGGAAGCATCTTCCGTGTCATGGATAATTAGTTTCTGATTGTCGCTGCGGAGTGGGAGAAAGCTCATAAGGAGAGAGGCTCAAGATGGATAATGACTTGGATACACGACGGTGTGTATGTCGGTATCACAGATAGGTCAGGTCATTACCATTAAATTTGGTGTAGGATGCCCAGAAATAATTGTGCAACTCAACACCTCATCCAAGTCCATCCATCAGAACCTACCGCTCCCTCTCCATGAACCTGTCACAGGATGTTCCAGCTCGGCTGGAGGGTTCGTATGAACAGTACGTTTGTTCTGACTCCACTGACAAATAGATGATGATTCCCCAAGTGGTATGCTTGCCTCAGGTATTGAGAACGGGTCGAGTAACTAGTGCCGCAGCAAATCGGGGCTTCCGAATTCAGGTAACTGATCGGCTTGCTGCTGGCCGTGTTGTCGAAAATGAAAGGTGGGTCATAGGGAACGCCCGACTGGCCCGTGCAGCTCCCGCAAAGACTTGACTGTAAAATTAAAGGAAAAGACGAAGCAGCTCGGCCGGGGAGATGGGCTTGATAGGGGAGGGGAAATGGCAAGGCTGTTGCGCCATTATGGCAGCATTAATGCTTATGTTTAGCCTCAAATACCCATGTGCGTTAAGAAAAAAAAAAAAAAAAAAAAAAAAGCAAACATACATTGTGCAGCGGCATGGAATTTTAGCTTTGAAAAGCCAAATAATGGCGGTAATCTTGGCTTCTCCTGAACATCCTCAAATATGTATTCCATTTGCCTCGCTAGAAGATGATCAGAGAATGTCTGGCAACTGATTGGTTACCATATGCAATCGATTCATTGCCACTAAGTGTGATATACTCTTTAGAGCGTCCAGAAATGATTTCATGAAACGCCTCATCTGAATATAAACATGAGAAACCCCTCTAAGCTTATCGCGTTCTTCCCATAAGCTCCGGCACAGATTGCGTCTGTTCCAACTCTGCTGGCATAGAATGCGTTGCTCCCAGTTCGACTGACACATGAGGATTCTTCTTCATCTGATATCCACCCCCCGAAGGGATACCACTCATCACCTCTGCCAGTTTTGCAGATGTATCCTGGGCCCGCTTCCGTTCAAGAAGTGCCCATACTAGAAACACCAACGCAATCACTCCCAGCGGGACTCCGACGCCTATCCCAATCGCCGTGTCATGACCCGCCGTACCACTGTTGCTGGAGCTTATCGATGCTGTTAAATTCGGGTGAGGCGAGGGCGAGGGGGTTATGGAGGAATTCGGTGCTGACCCCGAGACATAAAAGTTGGATAAGTTGCTGAGCATTCCAACCCCAGGTATCACTTGTGTTGCATCTAGTGGAAAACGGTCCTCGGTGTTGGCCGCACACTGGACGTCGTTGTTGTTAGAGACCAGGTTACCGCAGCAGTACCGCCACCCCTTGTTGTAATCGATGCTGATTATCGGGCAGCCGCCACCCTTGTTGTCACCTTCATATTCTTTATATGATCGTTAGCCAATAGATCAATATACAAGCTCTGGTGGAAGAAACTGGCAAGGAATTCATACTCCAACATCTTTGCGGACACCCAGTAGCCCAATTCTGATTTGTGCAACTCCCACGCGACAATCCAAAGGGTTGAGCGTCAGCACCCAAGCAGTATCCATTGGACAGGCAGATGCTGTTTTTACCGCAGCAATGAGTGTTTCGATCTGACGTGCACGGCACATCATCCTCAGATAAAGTCCCATCAGGGTTGTAGCATGGCTTATCATCTGACATATTGTCAATCAAGGGGGTATCTTCTATAATATGGCCCAATTAAACCAACAGCAAATTCAAGGAAACAGACAAGAGAAAGTGTTCAACTCGGCCGGGGAAGGGGGTTTAAAGGGTGCAATCGCAAGACTGCGCATTCTGGTGAAACGAACAAGGATCTGCATTCTTGTGTAGGGTAGTGCGACATTAGTGCTTATGTTAAATCCCAGGGACTCGCGTTAGAGATGGCTAAGAAGCCTTGCGCCATGGGATCTCGACCCTGAAAAGCTAAACAATGGAGATTATCAAGGAAAGAGAATGGAAGGATGATGGATAATTATCTGTATATGTGCGAAGCTGGCCATCAACAGGCATGGCGAGAAACGAGAGTGCGGTAGCAAGCACGCTGGAAATCTATACTGTATAGTTGTTTGATAATAGCTGCGGAGCAGAAGGTGGACAGGTCGAAAGCTCATGGGGAAAGACTCAAAATACTCTGTACACGGCTATAATTGTCATCAGGTTTGGCATAGAAAGTCCGGAAATAATCCTACAGATCAACACCTCATCCAAGCATAAACATGAGTAAGCCCATGCATCAAAACCTACCGCTCCCTCTCCATTATTCCTGCCACAAGATGTTCCAGCTCTGCCGGAGGTTGCGCTTGTGCTAACTCGGCTGGCATACGGTGCTTCCCATCTATCTCATATACCTGTACATTCTCAGAAGCAAACGGTTGCACTCCGCCATTAGTTATCACAGCCATCGCCTCCATCTTTGCGTATGCATTCTGCGCTCGCCTTCGTTCAAAGAACGCTCATCCTAGAGATGCCAATGCAATCACTCCCAAAGGAACACCAACGCCCGCTCCAATTGCTGCCTCATGACTTGTACCACTATTATCTGTCGAGGAAGGCGAGGGGGACATGGAGGAAGATGGCACAGACTGGACGTCGCTTAGAAGTGCATAGCCAAGTTGTATGTGTGCGTCTTGTATCGTGAACGGGTCCCTGTCCCGGCAGCGAGTTTGGTTGTCGCTGGCGGTTAGTGTGCCGCAGCAGTACAATGCCTGACTGGCGTTTCCGGACTCGAGGTAACTAACCGGGTTGCTGCCGGCTTGGTAGTCGTAATTAGTGACTTTTGAACTGTTAGTCATAGCATTACAAGACCGACCGACTAGCTCTGCTAAAAGAAAGAGAGAGAAGGTTCCATAAAGCATCTTTTAGAGCACCCGTTATCCCATACCTGATTCGTGCCGCTCCCACGCAACAATCCAAAGGGTTGAGTCTCGACGCCCAAGCAATAACTGTTGGACAGGCAGATGTCGCCCTCATACAGCAATGTGTCTCTGTATATGGATTGTCTGAGCAGGGTACGTGGTCCACGGCCTGAGAAGCATCAGGATAGTAGCATGGCCTATCTGTCATGTTGCCAGTTCAAGAAAATTGTCATAATATGACCCAATGGACTGACTGAAAAACCAAGGGAATTCATGAGACGATTCGGCCGAGGAAACGAGGTTTAAAGGGGGCGGGATAAGAATGGCAAGACTGAGCAATCGGGTGAGATGAGCCAGGTTCTTTGTTCTTGTACGGCATTAGTGCTTATGGTTCAGCCTCAGGGACTCAACTTACTGCACTGGAGGCGAAGAGATAAAAAGCAAACATACAGCGCCATGAAATATCAACTCCGGAAAGCCAAGCGGTGGCGATGATCCTCATCTGAGCACTTTCGAATATTCCAATTGCCTCGCTAGTTTTGCATTTGAAGCCTGTGCTCGCTCCCGCTCAAGGAAGGTCCATACTAGAAGTATTAATACGGTCACCCCCAGCGGAACTCCAACGCCCACCCCTATTGCAACGTCATGATTTGTATTGCTATTGCCAGTGCTTGGAGATGCCGTTGAATTCGGGAGGAGGGAAGGAGACGCGGAGGAAGACGGTACCGAGCCCGAAACATAAAAGTTGGATAAGCTGCTCAGAAGCACGCGACCAGGAACTGCATGTGTTCCGTCCAATGTGAACGATGACTCGTTGTTCGGACAAACGACATTGCCATTGCTGTCGCTAACCGGTGTGTCACAGCAGTAGGTCACTTGGCCATTCTTGCTCCAAGAATAGCCAAGAAGTGACCACCACCTTTTTTGTCGTTTTCGCTGACTGTATGTGACTGGTAGCCCGAGTCTTATGGATAATGACTGACCTTGGTAAAAGAAAGAACGGAAGGAGAATCCATACTGCAATGACCAGGACAACCTGAATCCCACTTCATGTTCGTACAGCTCCATACACATTCTTACATATCATTTCAAGCGCTACCTTATCCATTATCCAATTAGACAGGTAGCAGATAAGTACTTTCCTCGTCTGTCCTATGGATTGGACGATGGAAGTTGTTTTCCTATGTCGCTTTACCGCTAGACAGTTCTCTATCATTGATTTTGGACATTGCATATGAGGCAGTGACTCTGTTTTTGTTTCCTCTGCAAACCAGGCAAACCTGATTATTGGTGACAATTTGGCATCGCATCGGGTATTGGAAGAATACGTGTTCTCTGGCCCCGGCTTTATAAGACGGATTGACTAGAGGCCTCAAACCCAGAGTCCACCACCAGTATACTTCTAGTGGGATGGTCTAAGGGCCGGCGGGTGTGTCTGAGCGAATGCATTTTGGTGTGTTGCGTTGACGTAGCTCATCAGTACTTGAGACGCATTCTGTCGAGAAACGATTATCAGTTCATTCGAGAAATTTTTGACTAAACACATCCCATTTGCGTGACGCGCAGCGCATTAGTAGCAGCTCAAGAAGTGATAGCATGGTTTTATAAGCACCTAGAAACCCAAATGCGACAAGCACAGTGAGCACACAAACTCGCGCTCGGGCTTGTGTGGCAACACAGATGCGCTGTTCCTAAACTGAGAAGCGATAAAGAGGACCGTATGTATCTAGGCCAACCCAATTTGCATTTGCAAACAGACCCAGAAAGAAAGGTACTATCGTCTGAGGGCAGTAGACTTCATGTACTTTCTGTCACTATTAAGTTGTGTAGAGTACTTTTGGGTCACAGAAGCGTCTGTATAAAGATCGCACCTGTCATGCAATGTGGAACAAGTTATCGCCAATGAAACAGCACCGTTGTCACTGAATTCTTGATCTCGATGCCAAATAGCAGCGGTACATGCTGGGTGTGAGGGTCAACAGTGAGACCAACTGACTGATGCAATACTCTGCTCATGGCTTTCATATTTCATCTGTGTGTGATTCGTTGGCCAATGTAAAAGGTCCAGCTGATTCCATACCCCTGACACGCGAAGTAGAAGTGTGGGTTGAAGTAGGGAAGTTCCGATAAAAATTAGCAGAGAGCACTGGAGTCTGATCGGAGGTTCCAAGATTCAAGAACTGAGTCTGTATAACAATTGCATCTGCCATGATCGATTCTATCTTGACCTGTTTGGTGATTGTGATGTAGAGGATATATGGAGGAAGATTCGTAGACGGTGAATCGTAGAAAGATAGGGATCTCAACAACCCAATAGAACCAACTACATACATTGGTGAATATACTATGGCCATTCCTATTTTGGTGAATGAATAAGCCTGCCAACATTGGTTGATCCAAGTTAAGATCCAAGTGGGACTGTCAGGTCGATCTTGTCAATATATGGACCCACTTATTCAAGAACTGAGGTTCCCGAGGTACATATGCTTCTATTCATTGTGCGTACATAGTACATGCATATGTTGTGCTATACCCCAGCGCATGCCACTTGGTTGCTAGCTATATACATATCGGATTCACACGACGGTTTACATGTCAACCGCCTCACCAGGGCTGGAGTCATCATTCATGACACCACCCGAAGAAGTCAGCGTAGCCGCATTGCTAGTGTCATAAGTAGCCGAAACATTGATACCCATAGTAACCCAAGCGAGAACACCATTCTGAAGCTTGTCACCAAGCAGCGCATACTCAAAGATCGGATCCGAGTTACTATCCTCCGTCTCATCCTGAACAACGTGATCATCTGCGTTCTGCGTAATATCAACAGTGTTCGTGTTGTACGGGTACGTAGCCTCGACCTTGGAGATCAAGTCCTGATCAAAGAATAGCTGTCCGATATGCGACACATGACCACCAGCAATGGTGTTATTCTTAAGCGTGTGAGAGCCCACATGCGCAACAACATGCACGTGCGTCGCGCGACCGTCGTAGTGACCAGGGAAGACGGACTTGAACTGCGCAACACCATCGGAGTCGGTCTGCTGGATACCACGGAGGAAGGTCTTGTCAAGGTTGGATGCGTCGTTGCCGTTACCGTTCATATCGCTCTGCACGCCCGAGTACTGACCGGTGGAGTTGCAGGTCCACACATCCCAGTACAAGTTCTGGATGGGCTCGCAAGTCTCGATGTCGATGAACTGGCCGTCCATGATGAGCGGGATACCCGGCTCGCCGTCGTGGATGTCCGAGCGGACGAGCTCTCCCTTCACCCAGAAGGGGCCGATTTCGCCCTCGGGGGCGAGGATGCAGACGGGGTTGTTGGAGAAGAGCTCCGTTTCCGGGGTGTTGGAGGTCACCTGGAGAGGGGAGTTGTGGGAGGTGTTGACGACGCGGTCCGTATCACGGGCGTTGAGCAGAGAGCGCTTGCGGTAGGTCTCGGTGATGGCGGCACGACGGGCTGCAGCGCGGGCGTTGACGCCTCGGCGCTCGAGACGGTCAGCGCATTGGCCCAGGCTGCGCTTGGCGTTGTGCAAGAAGGTCTTCTTTGCCGCAGGGGTCAAAGAGCTCTCTTCGTGGGCGCCGGGGTGGGCAATAGAGAGACCGGCAAGGCCTAGTAGGGCAAGCTGCCAGAGGTGGGAGAGTTGCATGTTGATGGAGGATCGATGAAAGTGATGAATGGATTGTTTGGAGAGATTGTCTTGCTTTTTTTTTATTACCGGATGCTTCGACATATATATACCTTTATTCCCAGTCCATATTTAAGCATATACAAACGAAGCAAGCTAAAACTCTGGGCGCGTTAACTCGTCAGCAGTGGAGCAAGCTTGCCGGATGCTAAGCTGAATTATTGTAGATGGAATTGGATTCCCCATACCTCCACTAGATTCTAGGTTCCAGATATTAACGGTGTGGACCATGGAACTTTCCATCTGTTTGTTTGTCTCCTACTTCTCATAACGATACTATCCTGTGTGCTGTGCCCATTTCGGGTCTTTGGTATTTATTCAGCATGTTTAGTAAAGCCTACCAACATACGAAGGATAATCGATCCACCAAAAAGGCCCATTGAAATGTTCAATGCTCCGTACAGACTACAAGTAGAGTTTTCTCAGTTTCACTATCTATATCGCTGTTAGGGTAGACAGCTCTTGGTACCTTAGTCAGCGGGGAATTCACGAATTCTCCGGCCACACCAACCAATCAGGGCACCACCTATCGTCATTTTCTCCTGCCAAGTTTTGCCAAGCTCTGCCAAGACGGTCTTTGCTATCCGATGGACGCGCGTGTATACATTTCGGTGGCCGGGAGGATACCGGGGAATCGAGGCTGTGGAGGTAACTACAGTGCCTGGATAGGGCTGCTCCGTATGGGTAGGAGTTGATTCTATTCCAATCTTCGGGGAAATCAGTTCCACTGGCTGACGAGGCTACAGCACTAGCTATCATGTCTGGATCATGTTAGACAGGTTTATGCAGGATATGCTGAGGATATTGGGTATTATTCAGGGGACCGTGGTTGTATAATGTGTCAAGGAGATTCTCAGGAATTCCGATTTCCCATCCATAACTAACTAGAGATAGCAGCATTAGTAATTCTGTACATTATATGTAAGTCTACAAGTATGTGTCTTCATTAGGGTTAGTCAAGACTCACGCAACATGTGCTGATCTTTCCTTTCTGTTATATAAATGCCAGATCGCTCGGGAAAATATTATCACTACATGTACAGAGGAGCATGCACTCGTGGCTCTAGTACATACTACTATGCATATAATATTTTTTTCATTCGATCACCTTCGGTCACAACTTTTCGATACCTTGGTATATGTCGGAAACTTACTTCTTTCTACCAGCAAGGGATTTCTAAATCCAGTACGTACTTTGTATCCTCCTGCATTTCACCCTGCAAATGGCAGCTTGGCGGCATTGATATGAGAAACACAATACAAGCATTATAATCTAATATGAAAGATATTGATATCATCTCATGCCTGGGAGCATACGTCGACAGATTTAAACCGAGATTCCAAATTACCCTCGGCTCAACCTCGCCAAATATCACCGTGCCGGAAACTATATCGCGTATCAATACAACCGTTGGCCTGGAAGTATGACCTCCTGGTTCGAATTGTTCCCAAGCATGTGTAAGACTGTAACACGGCTATTGCGTGAGTTTGAAATTTAGTTCAGCTAATTTAGCCGGCCACTGTAGTATGGGTGGAATAATGTATCATATTGGCTAAGGTCATTGGAGGTTGTTTCTCTCTCCTACAAGTACATATCGCATATTTGCTTATTCCAAATGGGGTAAAGCTGAGTTTCGATCTCTTGCGACATTGTTAGAGTATCAGCATCGTTTAATGGGCGTGACTTACCCGAATCAGTTGCCTCTAATGCTGTCGCTAAGCTCTCTCTTCCTCCAAGCTGCTCGATCTTGCAGAAATCGGACATGTTTAAACCTCGTAGCGTCTAAACCCTTCAACTGCAAACCGACTTTACCAAGACGCTCCCTTCATCGCGGAACAAGCACGATATTAACTGCCCCGGTAGACAACGATGTTTACATCGGCCAATCTGGTCGTAACTAATTATAAAATCCAACGGATTTTCCAGGAAGAAACATTTCCCCCACGCCTGGTTTGCCTTGCCACGTGAGTTGACACTAATCATTTGCTCCTTCTTGTGATCACCTACTTGCAACTTTCTCAGCGTCGACGACCAGAAATTCATACTAAAGTACATTCACCCGGTTAATTTCGAGGATCTTCAAAGCATAGACAATAGACTACGCGGTGCAAACCATGTTCGTCTCTCTCAAGACACCATCCCCGAGAAGTCGATGTTCGTTTTCGAATACTTCGCGGATCATCTCCTACATCTTACTCAGAAAGACTTGCCCCTTGAAGTAATAAAAAGGATCCTGAGAGATGCTCTTCGCGGAATTGCAGAATTGCATGATCGAGATATCGTCCATACAGGTACGTTACACCTCCCGCGGAGCAATGAGTGGTGGCTTACTCTGGGTAGACAGTAAGGCGGATAATGTCTTCATCGACTGGAGAGATCACCACGGTAAAATCAAGCTTGAGCGAGTCCAGCTTGGGGATCTCGAAGACGCCGTGCATATTCCCCCTGAATCACATATGATCGGCAAACAGGCAGGGAACTGGATGTGGAGGAGTCCTGAAGCCCACGCCAATGGACCCGTGAATAAGCCGTCTGATATTTTCTCTTTTGTGCTTGTCGTAAGTATCACATCATGTCTTGGATTTTAGAGGAGATATTCACTGACCATATAGTGCATTTTCGCGCTACACAAACGAGTCATCTTTGCCGCTGGGGAAGAAGAATTGGAAGAGGGCATAGACCCCCCTGGCCATTGTAATCGAGCGCCAGATCTTATACTTTGCAGATGAAGATGGTCTAAACAGTTTTCTGAAACGTCTTGGCAACGAAATCCCCTGGGTTCGCGTGTTTGAAGTACTTCGGGACGGTTTCAACAAAGAAAACCCGCGCAGACCGTTTTCCCTTTGGAAGGGGGTTGACAACGATTTTAAGAGTCTTATTTGTGCCATGACGAATTTTGATCCTGAAAGGAGAATTACGGCTCATGGAGCATTGGCACACAAGTGGTTTGAAGGTATTTGAGATGAGTAGGTGTTTTGCCCATCGCCATTAGGCGTTTGGATTCGAGTTGATCCGGCTGCCTTTGTGCAACACAACGAGATGATCTTTGACCTCGAATGAAGAAAACAAATTCCAAAGGCCGAAGATTCGGGATATGCGCTGGCAGCTGCAGTCAGCATGCATTGGATTGCTTGCTCTCTCTGCATATCTGCATTTGCTTATTCCAAACAGGGGAATAAATCAAACGCCGAGTCAATACAACAATGGCGCAGGACAATAATGTTTTTTCAGCCAACCTGTCTGTCTGTCAACCCAATAAAAATCCGGTAACAGTTTAATAGCCGCCAGGAACCGGCCATCAATGACGAAAATGGTCAGATCGGGGTTGCTGGATATAACTAATCTCATTTGATGAATCATTCCGAATGCTGCTCTTCCACACTGCGTCTCTGCCACATTGTGGAGACAGATCATAAAGAGCTAATGGTGTTTGTTGCTATTCCTTTTCTAACAGACACCAAGACAAACAGTTGTGTATAAAAGTCCTCTACCGTCCAGCACTGATCTCACTTCTGTCAACTCCCACTACCACATCTTTCCTTTTGGACAACTCGAACACTCCGACCCTCTATACAACACAGCACGACACCCGATACAAGACAAGAACAAAACCAACCACACCATGCCCCTCCTCCCGCCCCCGCCGCCCCTCCCCCCAGCAGCACCCCCAGGCACCTACCTAGTTACCCTCCTAATCTACCCCAACCACTGGGCCTACTACATCCCCTCCTTCACGCACCCAAACCTCGGCGTCCTCCTCCACACCATCGGCGGCGACACAAAAACCGGCTTCAAATTCAGTATACAACGAAGCTACGACTTGAGTCTCCCTGAGAACCAGAACCCACCGCCTACACATAGGATTCCGTTGCAGTGGGTTGATGAGCGGTGGTTTGATGAGGAGAGGATGTTGAATGGTGGGGTTTGTGTGGAGGATTGGGAGCCGGTTTGTGGGTTCGAGGGGGTTGTGGGGAGGGTTGGGATGACGGGGTGGGGGGAGGGGTTGGATGATGAGGGGGATAAGGTAAGTTTTTGCTTTGACGTGGTGTGTAATAGGTAAGGGGTATGTGCTGATAAGACGACAGGACTGGGTTATTAAGGTTTCTGAGGAGCTTGTTAGTAGTGGGGTTTTTGGGGAGAATGTTGTCAACTATCTTTATACGATCCGGGTAGCGGAGTGGCTATAGAGCTGGAAGGATATTGGAATTAGGGCTGGTATTGTGTTATAATACAGTTGCTTTCCCTTTCCCTTTGTGTTCAGGACACTGTCAGAATCGGAGCTCACAGTTGAACTGAACTCCTGAATCCTTCGCGGAGGAGGATGGATAGATGGTCACTGCTGAATCGCGCGAAGGTAATCAGCAACTTCCTTGTTGAAAATACCATCCTGGACAAGCTGATCTGCAGCCTCGACAATTCACGTCTGGCAGTTCTTCTGAGTAATAGGTTTCTTGCCAGATACCTAGAAGCCCTCCAACAAGTCGCGCACATTCCAGAAAAAAGAAAAAAGTGTAAGGAACTCACATCCTCCCCAGCAACACTCAAACTCCTCCCCCGAGCCCTAACTTTAAACACACTCTCCTCAAACCCACAAACCGGCCCATCATCAAGCTTAAACCCCACCATTAAACATCTTCCCCTCATCAAACTACCTCCAACCAACCCACTGCAATGGCACTCTCTTCATTGGCGAACTCTGCGTACTCCGAAAATCATACCCGCGCTTAACCTGGAATATAAACCCATTCCTCACGTCCCCGACTGCGTGGATTATCACACCCAGGTCGGGCCTTCTGTGCGAATTCACCTAGTATACCCAGTAGTCTTTGAAGGGGTGGCCGGAGAAGATCATTAGTTCGAGTAGGAAGGCGCCTGGGGGAGCGGGGACTTTGTTGATGGAGCATGTTGGGAGGGGCGTTGGCCATGATGGGACTTGTCTTTGTCAACGTGTTTTACCCCGAATCAAGAAAAATGGGGCATCAAGAAAGTGAGGTAAGCGGAGGAACGAGTTTGGATTCATATTGCGCCAGACTATGATTTTAGACGAATCCTTAACAGTCCATGGATAGAGAATCCTTTGATGAGACACGCATCCTGTCATTGTACGCAGTCAAGGAAATCTGCTCCGGTCTTACACCGGCCCAAGATGGCATTCAGTCATGGCGGAGCGAAACTCCGGTCTACCAGGGCTCTGCTCTGATTAGTCATTGCAGTGTACCTGTCTGTATCATCTTGTTGATAGCTCTGCTTACTTGCGGTGACCATCGGGCTGCTAGACATATGGCCCCCTGCCCCCCCCGGATGCTCAATCAATGGGTTGTCGAGTGATAACCCAGTAGTCACAGCCACAAGCCACCAAGACGCTGTGCTAAGGCCCCTTCGACAGAGCAAAATAAAGCCAAGCATGATACCCCCCTTCCTCATCCACCGAATCCACAATCAACGGCAAATACTTCGTCCTCCACTCCGCAATCGCAGCATCACTAATATACCTTGGATTCACCCTAATATACCGCGCCTTGCAGTACTCCCAATAAGCAGGGTACCAACCAGCCTGCGCCCAGTCGACGATAGCAGTGACTTTGGGGTTTGGGCTGGGTGATATGAGGATGTTGGGTGGGAGGAGGTCGTTGTGTGTGAAGGCGATGGGATTTTGGTTGGTGTTGGTGGTGGTGATCCAGAGGCCGCAGGTTTCTTGGAATTGGTCGATGGCGTTGGGGCCTTGGTAGGGGCCGTTGATGGTTGGGTTGTGTGTGAGGAAGAGGTCTTTTAGGGGTTGGTTGTTTAGACTGCCTGTATGATGTACAATTAGGCCTGTAGAAACGGGGGTATATAGAGTAAACTCGCCAATATAAGGCCCATCATCCTGCTCCAAGCCCCTAACCAACTCCATCATACCCCTAAGCTCCCCACAGACCCCCCTTATCTCATCCTCACTCAACCCACTCCACCTCTCCATTAACGAATCCCCCTCAACAAGCTCCATATAAAGAAACCCCTGCTCCCCATCCTCCTCCCACCCAAAGACTTCAGGAACAGGTACGCGGCCTTGTAGTCTCTCGCGAATCATTATCTGAGTCTCGACTTCAATGAGGGTTACATCTGCGCCATACTTGACAGCCAGACCCGATGATGGGATTAGGACTGGTGGTGGACAGTTGAAGCTTGTGGCGGAGGGTTTGTTGGTTGCGATGTTGAGGGCTCGGATTTCGGCGGGGGGAGGGAGGGTTGGGGCGCGGTGTGTTTTGAAGGAGGAGGTGGACGTGGGAATGGGTGCCATTTTCTTGAATCAATGGAGGTTAATTTGGATGTTTGTAGTTGACCTGTGTCAAATGTGGTAGACAGTCATCATTTTAACTTTCAACATCGGAAGCGATAACATCGATCTCCCCGCACCAACATAATCACCATTCAACAACCAACCATGCAATCCAACAAAGAAACCCCCATACCACCCCAAATCAACACCAATACAAGTCCTACAACGCACGATCCCGTCCTAACACCCGAAGATGAAGCGTTCTTCCGCCAGATCATGTCGCGACCCGATGCCACCGGTAATGCGGTGACGGCTGACGCTCCGGGCCCGGTCGCGCAGGACGCGGAGGAACTTGGAAAGAAGCTTGGGGAGCAGCAACGAAAGGCTACTGATTTAGAGGAACAGGAGAAGGGTGGTGATAAGGATAAAAATAAAGAACAGGCTGAGCCTGCTGCGGA
This sequence comes from Aspergillus glaucus CBS 516.65, assembly GCF_001890805.1. Classification (NCBI taxonomy): domain Eukaryota; kingdom Fungi; phylum Ascomycota; class Eurotiomycetes; order Eurotiales; family Aspergillaceae; genus Aspergillus; species Aspergillus glaucus. The sequence continues at coordinate 1,566,800 of NW_019170456.1, forward strand.
GGGGAAGAAGAAGCGGTGGAGCTTGAATTGGCCGTGGGGGAAGGGGAAGAAGGTGTGTTACATTTCGGGGGGAAATTTGAGAATTATATGGTCTGGATACTGATTCTTGGGATAGAAGGCAGAGAAACCAGACGACGCAAACGAAACCGCCGCTTCGAAAGACAAAGATGTCACCAAGGATCAAGACCAACCGCAACAGCCGCAACAAGCAGAAGTAGCGAAAGAAGCAGAAACACCAGCACCAGCAGATGCACCAGCGGACAGCGACATGGCCGAAATCCTCGAACAACTCAACCTCGCCGCAGAAAACAACCGCGTCTTCTCCGCCAGCGACGAAATGCAAGAACTCCTCCGCAAGTTCAAGCTCATCTTCAAAGACCTCATCAACGGCGTTCCAACCGCTTACCATGACCTTGAAATGCTTTTCAAGAACGGCAACAACCAGCTCCAGGACACATACTCGAAGATGCCTACCTTTTTGCAGAAATTGATTGAGAAACTGCCTGAGAAATGGACCGAATCTCTAGCGCCGGAGGTTCTGGCTGCGGCTAGTGAAAAGGCCACAAAGAGCGGAGTGAATACGGAGAATGTGGCCAAGGCTGCTGCGGCGGCTGATAAGATGGGACTTAAAATTCCTAGTTTGAAGGAGTTGGTGGGGAAGCCAGCTGCTATTGTCGGGATGTTACGATCGATTGTGGCTTTCTTGAAGGCAAGGTTCCCGGCGATCATTGGTGTGAACGTTCTCTGGTCGTTGGCGCTATCCAGTATGTACTAACTACCCCTGCATTTTGATATGGATGGGAACTAACACGTTCAGTTCTTCTATTCGTCCTTTGGTACTGCCATAAACGGGGACGCGAAGTCCGTCTGGAGAACGAGCGTCTCGTCACCGAGGAAGAGATACGGAAGATGAACGAGCAGATGGCATCTGAAGAGAGACCCATCCGGGCTACTGAGACGTTGACTACGACTGCACCTCCGGGTGCTGCAGCCGATTCGATCCGCGACGGCGTTCGAGAAGTCGAACAGACGCGGGAGACGGTCCGGACTAGCACTGCGAATCCTCAGCAGGAAGCCTCCGGGCAGGAAGCTGGCCAAGAAGCTGCTGGCCAACAGGCGACTGGGACAGAGGTGGGAAATGAAAATGCTGCTCCGGTCCCGACACGGTCCAAGTCGAGGCTCTCGATCTTTTCGCGGTCAGGAAAGAAGGCGTCGAAAGCTGAGCCATATCCGGGGACTTGATCTTGTATATATGTCATTGGTATATAGTTGTCTAGCTATGAGATACCCAATTGCTGATATGATAGTAGACCACTGACCTCACTGCGGGGTGCAAATGAGCATGGTCCAATCGGATCGGCGTTGACCTGCAGATCATGGAATGTGCATGCATAAGCATGCATGGACGCAGTTTTATGACAACTCATCGGAGGATTTAGGATACGACACCCCGAGAACAGTTACAGAGTACATACATACTGGACAGAGTGCTCCGTTCTATGTAGATGATTGTAAATGTATAGCTGTCCTCATTCTCAATCGGCCTAAAGTAAACCGGTAAGGAACGGCGCCACTCGGGATGTGGGTCTAGCGATGCCTCGGTTTAACATTCTGTCTATTTTTACCGTAGAAACCCCGTATGGTCTTACAAACGGGTAGAGTGCTTATGTAGTGTTTATGACTGGCCAATTCCCCTCGATCAATCATGAAAGGACAGAATAACCCGACCAAAACGGAACCATGCAGATGATCTGTCACTATGTCTACCAATCATTTACTATTCTCAACAGTGGTTCAGTTGGCGCTTACAATTGCCACTACGGAGAACTAGTGGAGGAGAGGCTCAAAAGGGGCAAGATGGACGAAGAACCATACTCCGGAGTACTCTTCATGACTGAAAAATGGAAAAATTTGCAGCATGTTATGTAGACGTGGCAAGTGAACCAGATGCCTTGGGTATCGACGGGCTACTAATTATCGGGCATAGCCAGGTGCATTCTGTATGTATGCACGCAATCAATTGTATGCGTATGTATCTGTATCAATGAGGAGATTCCAGATGCAATACGGAGTAGAGGTTTAGATACTTGCAGTCCGTACTCCATACTACTACCTGTACTCCGTACATAACAGATATCTGTGTCATACCGCAGTCACCACGCATGATTCTATTCCTCGTACAGCCTGCTGCATATGACACTCTCAACACTCATAGCCATTTTGAGTCATTGCATGCATTTCCTGCTTACACTTTGATAGTTCTAACTTGAAGGCTTGTACGATTCCGGCAATACCTGCCAGATGATTGGCCCGTGAAAATGCGGTGAGCACTCTCCCGCCAATGGGAATCCCGAAAAAGGTCTGCTCCCGACCAATGAACGACCACCAGCGGAACAGGCGTACCGTTAGCGCAGTGGGTCAGTCTCTGCTGGCTTCTCTTCTCTTTTTCTCCCCGTTTTCCCTCTCGTTCTCTTTCCTCTCCACCAGATTCAACGCTGACAACTCGCGGTTATTCTATTCTTCTATCTATTTATTTATTCAGTCTATTCTATTCTTGATTACTCAGATATCGTCTTCACACGTGCCGCCATGGCTTTCGTCGAGCTGTAGATTCCTCGCTGGGGGGCTTGGCCCGTCCCGCTCCCCAGTCCAGCAGCTCCGAGTCTCAATTCTCTAATCACTTTGACGATATCTGTTTCCCTCTTTCGACGTAACTGTCCTATATTCACTATAGGAGCGTCGAAATTGCCCCTTGATCTCATTAACTGAAGAAGCACTTTCGTTGTCCGCTGTTTGCGGGCCCCGTGAGGTGCTTTTTTCCGACAGCAAAAAAAAATTATTCACCACGTACATCACTTATCCACCTGCCCCTCCTCCTCCTCCTCCTCCTCCTTCTCTCTGTCCTCAACCGGTCACCCTCTCAATTCCTCTCTTACGATCACGACATTCACCTCTTTTATTCTTACTTGGACCGACGACATACCCAACGATTGAGTCTCTTACGCAATTGACGCCAGGTTGACGGTTGACAAAAACTTTGTTCATACCCCAATCCCGAACCTTATCTCGATTCCCCCTATCCTACAAAGAACCAAGGAACAATACATATACAGCATGCATCACAAATCCAAGGCCCCTCCCCGGAGAGCGGGCAAATCTCTTTCCGTTGGACCGTTGAGTGGAGATAGAAAACGACGGGCATCCTCTTCAGTATCCAGCGTGTCTTCGGTATCGTCCGTGGATGATCTTAGTGATGCCCCGGACAATTCGTCAGAGGACGATGCAGATGATGAGGAAGACCCGCCGGCCCCCGCCTACCACAAGGACAAGGGCCGGAAATCAGCCCCTAAACCCGCAAAGACCATCAACAATCGGAATAAGAAACAAGCTACGAAGAAGAAGAAGAAGGCCGCAAGGATATCTGACGACGAACTCTATGATGATGACAATGACTCGGAGGATAGCTCCGATGATGTCTACGCCGCAGTCGACTACATCTCGGACGGGGACGGGGAGGACCAAGACATGGAAAAGCTGGAGGAGATGATGATCCTCGAGTCGGAAAGCGAGAGCCGCATTGGTAACCTGCTGTCGACGGCGGATATGGGAGATGCTGAGACCTGGGCTGGCCCCACCAACATCTTCGACGATCACATGTTGCTCACAGGGACTTCGTTCTTTGATGAGGATCAGCTCTACAGCGCCATGGAGAACTTTGGTGAGACTGATCTGGCCAGCGAGGCTATTGAGACCCCAATGCAGGTACCCCGCCATGTACACTTTGAAGCCAAGTCCGAGTCCTCGTCCGACAGCGACTCGCATACCGAAGACGAGGTCCCCGGTGATTTCCTCCAACAGGACAGTCTGGACCCCCAATTGCGTCGTATGATTGAGCACGACAATCAAAATACACACAAGCAGAACCGACGTCGGATGTCAAATGACGACATGTTTGGCGAGTCTGACTATGGCCATTCCAACATTTACCACGTCGAGTCTGACGCTGTCGACGAAAAGTCGGAGTCCAGTGGCTATGAGAGTATGACGATCACACACACCACACCGTACTTTCTGTTTGTGCTGACTGAATTCCCTTCACAACAGCCGATGATGGCGAGACTACAGATGAAGACTTACCCCCGCCGGCTACCATCACACATCCCCGGTCCATTTTGCGCCGTGACTCATCGGCTTCCCTTGCTCCTCCCGCAGACGAGAACAATGAGTCAACAACACGCCGGCGGGGCCCTCTTATGGGATCATTTGTGCCAGATCCTCACAAACCGGTGGCTCTTGTGGACTGCACCGGCAAGCATCTCGTCATCATTCCGGCTTATGCCTCCTCTCGTCATGACTGGCTAGAGTCGACATCTAACAGTATGCCGGGCACGGTGAACAATAGCCCGCGTGCCACCACGATGCAGATCATTGATGAAAGTGACACGGATGCCCTGGCCTCTCCTAACCATGCTGATTTCAGTCCCATGTTGGCCTCTGGTGCCAACCTGATGATGACCGCACTGGGTAACGACCTCGCTCCGGGCGGTCAGGTCATGGGTCCTCCGGAGGCTTTCTACCCTTCGCAAGACATCACCATTGATTCGTCATTCGAGGATGACGACGACGAAGATCCGGAATCGGCTTTGAACGTCAATGACTTTATTGACTTTGGTGATGGCTCGTCCGATGATGAGATGGACGAGAAGCAATTCGAAGATGAACTTACCTCCCCTGCTATGACCAACCCTGTCCCAATGGTCGGCGCGGGGAGTCCCACGCCAACGCGGACGGCCGAAACGCAGCAGCAGACGAACAGTGCGGAGCGGTTCTTGAACCATCTCGACCGGGGTATCGTGACGGCATTCCGTCGCAACCACAACCGGTATCAGGCATTGCTGCGTCTTCCGCAACATCGTGAATTTATGCCTGCCAACTCCCCTGCCCGGCCGGCTAGCGTGTTCCGACATGCTCGTTTGGCAGACCAACGCACTCCCACACGGAAGCGCAGGAACGGTAATACGGGTGACGCCGTCCGGCGAAAGCTGATGGACGCGCACCGTCGCAACCACCTTCCATTCTAATTACCTTTTGATTTTCGGGTAGAATCAACCTCGCATACGATTTGCATCTCTCGTCGGGAGTTGTGTTTTGACAAAGCAAGACCTTTAGAATTGCATTTGGCTGTATCTTCGCTATTTTTCTCTATTTATGGGTTTAACTTTTCATGTTTATTTATGGTCCTCCACTTTCGGGGATATGACACCTTGGTCCGAATTTATTGATGGTGATGGAAAACAGAGATGATTCGATGACCTTTGCGTTTTGGAGTCGGTGTTTTGCTGTTTTTTTTTTATGTATGCGTTTTCTGGGACAAGGGGATATACCTCGGGGTTTATGGGGGGGCTTGTTTGATATTCTCTCTGATGTCACGTCCATGATGAACATAGCAATCACGTTAAAAGTTATGCATTTGGTGCGTAGGTGAGCTTAGCGCAGTAGTCTAGTGTCGAGGTTATGCATGTACTTGTCAAATGTGATGATAGGCTATTGCCAATCAGGTTTCACTGCGAAGCGCCAGTCTAGTTTACGTGTCTAGATTAGGTAGAATGCGTAGCGACGCGTTTAAGTGCATAACTGAGGGTCCATTCTACCTCAACCACCACCATCATCTTCACCTCCACCATCACCACTACCTACAACAATAAAACCGTATACTTCATTACCACTTACAGAGTACTTGAAGTCGCAAAAGTCAATTCTATTCTTAGCGCCATGCCTCTCTTCTTAGCAACATGCACACATGCACCACCGTCACGCACCTTCTGTCGATCCGGCGCTTAGAAAATAATCACACCACAGCACATACATTCGAATCCTACTCCGTACGAAAAAATCTTCTCTAAGCGCCCGGCTACATTAAAAGCCCATTCACAAAAACAAATAACAAAAAAGAAAGAAAAAGAACCGTCCAGACCCTCACAATATCCCACCTGTCGACGAATCACCATCCATTGTCCATCAAAGCCGCGAATTACAGAGAAGTTCGACGCGAAGGTCAAAAATAAACTTGGCGCCGGATGGGTTGGATTGGTCTTGACACTGTGGTGAGGTTTAATGTGAGGGAAATGTTTTAAGACAGTGTGTTCCTGCATTGTCTCTTTTTCGCTCTTGTTTTTGTTCTTGGTGGTTCCGTGGCTTTGCTTTGCGCGCTTTGTCCTTGGTCTTGTTCTTGTTCTTGTTCTTGGTTACGAATTGAAGACATTGATTATAGACAGGAAGGCTTTCTTTGTTTCTTATTATAGCCGGGATTATATACCTATCTATAAGACTGAACGACATCGGAGTCGCGACGAGCTCGAATAATTCTGGTTGTCGTTCATGTTGCTGTGAACATGATGTTGCTCCCGTTTCTCTCGTTTGCTGTCCTGGCTCAGGCAGGCGCGTTGGTATGTTCTGCTTAACCAACAATTGCAATGGAAGACTAACAGGAATAGTTCTGGGGCGCCGATCAATCCTACACAAGACCCGGATACCTTAATGGCGCGAAGCGAGAATTATCTGCGCGCGATAAAATTGGCGCAGAGGCACCACTCGACGCAACTGTGTTTTCGACAAACGAGGTTACTATTACCAGCTGCGGGCCGGAAAAGCCAGACTGTCCGGCTTCTTCGACTGCGGTGCCCTTGACTGAGAGTGTTGATGCTGGGGTGCCTAGCTCTGCTGCTGCGGAGTCGAGCGCGCCTTGGACTGAGAATATTAGTGTTGGTGTTCCTAGTTCTGCTGCTGCAGAGTCAAGCGTTACGCCTAGTACGCCTGTTGCTCCTGTGGAGACGAGTTCGAGTGCTTTTACGCCTAGCGAGGTTGTGTCTCCGCCTATGGACTCGACTGTGTTTTCTACGAACGAAGTTACTCTTACTAGTTGTGGACCAGAGGTACCAAATTGCCCTGCATCGTCAACTGCGACACCCTCCTCGACAGAAGCTGTCAGTGTTGGGGTCCCTAGTTCCGCTGCTGCTGAATCGAGCGTTGCGCCTAGTACGCCTGTGACTCCTGTTCCTGTGGAGACGAGTTCAAGTGCTGTTTTCCAGTCCAGCTGGTCTGCGCCTGCTTCGCCTTTGCCTTCTGATGCTACTGTGTTTTCTACCAACGAAATCACGGTTACCAGCTGCGGACCGGAAGTTACGGATTGTCCCGCGTCGTCGACTAGTCTCAGTGCTGGTTTTCTGAGCTCTTTTACTCCTGCTGAATCGGGCGGTTGGGGATCGAGTGTTGGTCCTGTGGAGACGAGTTCGAGCTCTTTATCCAGCAGCTGGGTTCTGTCTTCGTCGGCATTTACGTCCTCTGAGATTGTTGCATCGACATCTACGTCTATTGAATTGTCTTGGTCTGCGTCTGTGTCTGTTGAAACGTCAAGTTCGATTGCTGTCTCGTCGATTGGATCTGTGGCGCCCTCTGACTCGACGCTTACTGAGACTATTTCTGGATCTGTTCCTGCTGGATCAATGGGTGCATCTTCTGTGCCTGTCGAGTCTACCCCAGCGGTCTCATCGACGTACAGACCTACACCCACGCCATCTCACGAAGCTTCGAGGTCCACCTTGTACAGCTCAGCAGCTCCCTCGACCTCGACAAGGCCTACGATTCCCTCTTGGAGCAGTTCAATCCCCATCATATCCTCCTCGCGCGGTGTTATTTCCACACCGGAATCCAGCAGCGTCATCCCAGTAACTTCAACTGAAGAAGGCACGACGACATTAGTCACCTATGAGACCGTGACAACCTGTCCAATTACCTCCACTCATTACTCCGGCGGAAGTGCAGTGACTTCAGTGTACAGCACTCTTTCGACGTTGACTTTGACGTCTACGTCTACTGTTTGTACTGCGTGCGAATCTGGTAGTGCTGCTGCTGTTTCTAGCTCCGCCACGCCGACCTCAATTGCAGTCTCAGTGCCAGCGCCGAGACCATCATCATCGGCACCAGCGTTTTCGACACCATTCAGTTCCACGCCAGCTTTGACTACCGAGGGAACTACGACGTTGGTTACTTATGAGACAGTGACTACTTGCCCGGTGACATCTACCTACTCTTCAGGGGGGAGCTCTTTCACGTCTGTGTTTACTACTTTATCTACACAGACCCTGACATCTACGTCTACTGTCTGTACGGAATGCGAAAGTAGTGTCGCTGCGGCTTCTTCTGCTACACCTACTTCAATCGCAGTTTCGGAGCCAGCACCAAGACCATCTTCTTCCGCAGGAGCTTCTGTCCCGATTTCTTCGGGGTTGATCTCTTCATACCCAGCTTCTTCATCGATTGGCATCGCACCTACTTCGACTGAGGAGGCCACCACAACGCTGGTTACTTATGAAACTGTGACTACATGCCCGATTACATCTACCTATTCTTCAGGAGGGAGCTCATTCACGTCTGTGTTTACTACCTTATCTACACAGAC
>NW_019170456.1:1575502-1614035 GCF_001890805.1 Aspergillus glaucus CBS 516.65
GTGACTACATGCCCGATTACATCTACCTATTCTTCAGGAGGGAGCTCATTCACGTCTGTGTTTACTACCTTATCTACACAGACCCTGACATCAACTTCAACCGTCTGCACTTCATGTGAAAGCAGTGTCGCCGCTGCATCTACTTCTGCTACACCTACCTCATCACCAAGGCCATCTACATCATCAGCAGAAGGAATATCTGTTATCCCGGTTCCATCTATACCAGTTTCTTCAAGTTCACCAGCACCGGTCAGCTCCACGGAGGGAACTACCACACTGGTCACGTATGAAACCGTGACTACGTGCCCGATTACATCGACTTATTCATCTGGAGGGAGCTCTTTCACGTCTGTGTTTAGCACTGTGTCCATTCAGACGTTGACTTCTACATCTACTGTTTGCACGGCTTGTTCGCAGAGCAGTGTTGCGCCTACTTCGGTGCCGGTTTCGGTTCCTGCGTCGCCGAGGCCACGGCCTAGTTCGTCGGTGTTGATATCGTCTGCACCAGTCTCGTCTGCGGCAGTCTCCTCTACTCCAGTCACGTCTACTGAAGAAGGTACCACCACGTTGGTCACTTTTGAAACAGTCACTACCTGTCCGATTACATCTACCTATTCCTCTGGAGGAAGTTCTTTCACATCGGTGTTTACTACTTTATCTACACAGACCCTGACGTCAACTTCGACTGTCTGTACGGCTTGTTCGGAGAGCAGTGTTGCGCCTACTTCGGTGCCGGCTTCGGTTCCTGCGTCGCCGAGGTCACGGCCTACTTCATCGGTACTGATCTCGTCTGCATCGATCTCGTCTTCACAAGCTTCTTCAACGCCGGTTGCATCTACCGAGGAGGCTACTATAACGTTGGTCACTTATGAAACAGTCACTGCCTGTCCGATTACTTCCACCTACTCATCTGACGGAAGCTCTGTTACCTCTGTCTTTAACACTATGTCTACTCTGACATTGACATCAAATTCCACCGCTTGCACGAATTGCCAGAGTGGATCTAGTTCATTGTTGCCGGCTTCGTCGTGGACTTCAGTTTCGACATCTTCATCTATCCCAGCTATCCCGGCTTCCTTGTCGAGTTCTACGCCCGTTTCAACACGTGCTTGGGTACCGGCTTCAATGCCAGCCTCGACACCAACCCCGACGCCAGGCTCTTCGCTGTTATCTTCTCGAGATGCTCCATCTTCCCTCGATGATGATGACATTACGCTAGTTACTTATGAGACTACGACTAACGTCCCTAAGACTTGGTACATACCGTATCAAGGACTTGTCTTAACTTCAGTGCTTGACACTGCCTCTACACTTACCCAAATCTCTACCTCGACTATCTGCACTTCATGCGAGAGTAGTGTTGCTGCGACTCCAACTACACTTTCCAAGTCGACTATTAGCCTGGAATCTGTCTCCTCCGCCACCGAATCCCAAATAACAACCTCCACTACTTCCTCTCTGTCCTCATCTACCGCAAGCACGACCTCCGCCGACACGGAGACGGAGCCCTGGTCGCCGACGTGGGTTTCTTCGACTAGCAGCGATGGCTTGGATACACCATCCGCAACGCCGAGTTCGTCGTCATCTGCTGGGAAAGCGGCGAGGGTTGAGGTTGGTCGGGGAGTGGGGGTTGGCGTTGTTGGGGTTGTTTTTGTGGAATTGTTGTTTTAATTGTTTTGTGATTGATTGTTATATATCCCAGCATGGTGTGCAGTTTTTGTTGATAGTTTTATGTGATAATATTTGAATAGACATACATACATGTATACTCCGGAGTACAAGTACATATAGAGAGTTCCCCACATCTCCTCCACATTCATCGGAGATGTAGCAATGACGTATTAGGGCTGCTGCTGACTGTCAAAAGCAATGATAGTTAGTGAAAATCAAGTTTATTTAATCTTATCGGAATCTCCAATGATGCATTTCACGTCACCTACTATAATCAGGGGTGGATATAATCATTGGTACCCCGTAGTTCTATATATTCAATGCTAGTACCTTACCTTACTACTAACACTAACACCCAATACTCGAACCACCCAAATTGACCTCGCAATCACAGAAATGCCCACAATCCAAGCCCTCGGCGCCGCAACCGTACTCCCCCGTTCCCCTTCCCCTTCCATCAAACAACATAGTAACGTATAAAAGAAATACTAAAACAAATTAACGCGACAGGCAAAAGGAACCCGCCCCTACCAACAAGACGCCTACACCATCCTCCCACCAAAACAATTCCTCCCCAAGGCCGATAACAATCTCGCCTTTTTTGCGGTTTATGATGGGCAGTACGTTTCTTTCCTTCCCCATACCCCTACCCAACGTACAACCCAAATCAATCAAAACTATATATACTAACTGAAGGGTAGCGGCTCAGACATCGTCTCAAAACACGCCTCCCAGCACCTCCCCTCCCTCCTCACATCCTCCCTAACATCCTCGGCCCTTAACCCCGAAAGTTACGAAAACGCAATAAAACACGCCATCCAAGAAGAAGAGGAGTTAATAGTGCAAGCGTTCAAAAACGGCGAAGAAGACTACGCCTTCGCTGGCTCAACGCTAGCACTCGTATTACTCGATTTAAAAAGTGGGGCCCTTGTTACTGGGAATTTGGGGGATTCAAAGGTTTTTCTGGGTACGCTGGATAATGAGGATCAGGTTGAGGATGTGGTATGCAACTACACTTTTAGTTTCTATGAGATGGGTGATGAGATGCTAATAAAGAATGTATAGAAATGTCTAACAAAATCCCATAAACCTGCCTCGCCCGATGAAAAACATCGTATAGAAAATGCAGGCGGGGCAGTTCTTCAGGATCAGCATGGAATACCGCGGATTGGTACCCCTCCTTTCCCACTCCCTTCCCTCCCCTACACCCCAAAAGTAATGGGAACTAAATGCATGCAGGAGCCCTGAACATGTCCCGCGCCCTCGGCGACCTTGAATACAAAACACCCTTTACGAATCTCTCCGCCACGAATCCCGACACGCACGAGGAGAATCCGCTTACGAGAGAACAAGCTCGTGCGGGAGTGGAACCGTCTGAGCAGCAAGGCAACTTCCTCTCCTCTGAGCCGGATATTACCCGCATCAACCTCGAACAAGGAAAAAAGTACGTCTTGGCACTGGTGTCGGATGGCGTCAGTGATAGCCCGAAAGTAGATGATGAGGGGTTTATCCAGATGTTGGCAAAGGGATTCACCAGCGGAATGAGAGGAGAGGCGGTTGTTAGGAAGGTGATAGACGAAGTGGTGGAAGGTGTTCAAAGTGATAATGCGACTTGCGTGGGTGTTTTACTTCAATAGTCATTACTTTGTAAAATGACGAATCAAGGAATGAATTGCCAATGGGTATTACGGCTCGTATAAAATACAGAACACACACTGCTCGTAACATAGCATACAGAACGCCAACTGAATAAAAAGCATACCGTCATATCTATACAAAACGAAGCTAAAGCCACCAAGCTACCGCACCAACCAAACCAAGCATCGACATATCAACTCCCACAACACGGCCGCCATTCTCCTTGGTAGGTGTGGCTGCTGCAGCTGCAGACGACGTGGCAGAGACGGTAACAATTGCCGTAGCAGTCTGGAGGTCAGTTCCGGAGGTACGGCTGGTAGCTGTCGCACTGTACGTCTGACCCAGAGTAGGAAGAGAAGCGCTGGGATCCACGGACCAACCATCGGCAGTCGACGACGGACACTGAGGCGGCGTGATGGTCGCGGTCGACTTGGCGTACTCCGCAAGAGCAATGCCAGTCGGGTGCAAGGTGGCCCATTGCTTCTTGAGGTTGTCAAAGTCTGGCTGGACCGGTGTCGGCGTGCCCTTGCGAGTGAAGCCGTCCTGAATCAGAGTGTTGGTCGGAGCGGCACCCTTCACAGAGGGCCCGTAGCTGATCAAACCGTAGTCATTGGTCTCCTCGATCCACTCGTAGACAATGGAGCCAGACCAGGTGTCTCCCATCTCATGACCAAAGATGGCCGCTTGGTCGTCAAACGTGCGGGGACGATGAGTGTTGCAGCCGGTTTCGGAGAAGAAAATGGGGATTGGATAGTTCGAGGCATTCTTCTGGAGAATGTTGTAACCAGACTGGATGTAGCCCGAGGCACCACACCACTCATAGGCGTTCAGACCGAAAAAGTCCAGACGATCACGAGGATCCTTGCGACAAGCCAGGTATTCCTGGAGCATGGGACGGAGTTCGGCGATATCCGCGGCAGAGTATCCGACGGGGACCGGACGGTACCCCTTGTGGTCGCGATAAGCCTTGATATCACGGGCCGCGGCCAAGACATACGGAGCAGCGGCGGATCCCTCCTTGGTCGTGATGACTTCGTTGCCGACAAAGACGCCACCGGTGTTGTCGAACTTTTGGAACTCATCGAGGACAGCCTTGAATCGGTCAAACTGTCTCTGAGTCCACTCGGGGTGGGTCTAATTCGTTAGCTGGCTGTACAAGTGGAGAATTAGACTTGCAAACCGTACCTGCTCGATCTGAGTGTCAAAGGTGTCGAGATCGACAAACAAGTAAATGCCCGCATCCGCAAACGCATTCATGCAGCCAGTGTGGTCGGCAGTGGGATCGACATGGTATACTCGGATGCCGTTGACGCCCAACTCGGACATGCGAGTGATGTCGCGTTTGCATTGATCCGTGTCAATGAGCGGGTCATCGGGGACGAGCTGATAGGCGATGCCTGGAGCAGTCAGCAGGTGGGTCACGTCAGAAGTTAGCAAGACGATCACCTTTCATGTAGTACTGAGTGCCATTCTCGTAGAAGAACTTGGAACCAACGGCGTTGATCTTGTCGATGGCAGCATGGGCAGTCGGGACAAGACTCGCGAGGAGCAGCGATGCCGCAGACCACGAGGTCAGAGAAGAGAGCATTTTTGAAGGGATCTGATAATCAGAGGATGATCTTCAGCGTGGTGGAAGGGGTAGGATGTAGAGAAACAATGTGGAGCCGATAAATCTGCAGAACGTGCGTAGATCGGGAGGATGGAGAGAGGATGGGAGAGAAGAAGAGAGGAGGCGAGAGGAATGCGAGAAAAAGGGAGTTCCCCGGGTGTTATGGCATTCCAGGAAGGAGCAGGTTGCCGTATCTGGCAGGGTGGTCAACTACAGGAAGGAAGGAGCAAGGGCTGTCGCGGAGCCGAACATGGAAATTGGGACAACAAACATCAGCCAGCATAATCATGTACCCGGTATAGTTAGATCTGTATAGCATTGGTTCTTCAGTAGTAGTACATGTAAAGTGTTCATCGTAGAACATTTTAATCTTTTGTGTCTCATCTCCAACGCGTCTGGGGAAAGGTGCAGTGCAGATGCACATGATATACTTGAACATGGCGGGTACTACATGTCCATAGCTCGGATGATGTCAATCAGAGTACATACTGTTCGTACCGGAGTACTGTACATAGTATAACGCCATGTGTTTGCGATCCTGCGAGGGCAACCAATTGCATATCGGAGATGAAGCAGAATCTGAGGCAATAAGAGATTTGGCCCGGTAATGTGCAACAGTTGGAGGAGAAACGCGGATGTTTCACGTATATTGACATAGCCGTCGCACATTCATAGGGTTGTCCAGGATGCAGTCTAGGATTGTGATGGTATTCATGAAACTATCTCAGTGTACTCCGGAGTAGTGTGTGGTACTTGTGCTCTCGATATATCGCTCAATATGAAGACACTGACTGCTGTTTGAGTATCGTTTGAGTCAGGTTCAGCCAGGTTCAGCCAGGTTCAGTCAGGTTCAGTCAGGTTCAGTCAGGTTCATCTTCAACGGTATCTATTACGGAGTACTGGTTTCATAGATACCAGACATAACATAACAGTACAAGTGAAGTTGAGGTATGGATAAATCTGGAATCTGGTTGTCCGGTACAAAGTCACCTGATCTATGTCTGAGGCATACACACTAAACCCCATATAGTAAAAGCACTCTCCGTGACCCCCTGAAATCGCGATCGTCCCCAGCCCAAGCGTGATTCCATATTGCCCACTCATCTCATTGCCAGCAGGACTTGATCGATCGGCAGTTGGATTCTTGTTTTTGGAATGTCCACGGACACCTCCGCACAGTCAGTCAATAAAAGTACGGAGTAATAGTACGGGGTAGTAAATATTAATAGGTTGCCACTGTATAATTAGAATAAACTATACAAATGAATAGGAGTATTGATATACCATACTACCACTACTGCTACTACAGTAGGATAAGGGTCCAAAAATAAAATACCGTAATCTTAACAAACGCAAAAAGACCCGACCAGACCCTGGAGCCCCACATGTGTTCGTAAGTTCCGAATCCACTGACGAAAATTACGCCCCTTAATTGTCCAATGAGATCCTCCTTCAATTTCCGCTATAGTCTCCTAATCAGGAATAGGTACAGTAACATTGGTAATACCACCGTCACACCACGCAGAAGTGAAACGACGCCTGTGTAATGATCAGCGAGGCTTGCGTGGATGACGTGCCTCACCTGACGGGCCGCTTTCGGACTCTGTGCACACTACACACTAGTTTAAATAGTGCTTTGCCTGCGCTTTTTCCATCGCGATTCTAGTCCCTTTTCTTTGCGACTCCTTTACCCTGTACGATATAAACTCTTATATCTCGAAACATTCGTTTGTTCATCACTCGCGATTCCGAATGATGCGATCCATGGTTCTGTCCGTCTCCAACGGTATTCGACATCTTGCTATTCGTCTCTAATTGGTCAACTCTCGGTTTCCATTTTCGTCGCGGACGTCACCATCGCCGTCACCATCGCCGTCACTCGTTTCTTATAAAACTACCTTGGAAGGATACAATCGTTATTGCTGCACAATTAAGGAGGATTCATCATGTCGACTGGAATCGTCTCGCCGTTTCAGATCCCCAGGAAACACCTGGAGGATCTGGCAAACAATAATGCCTTCACCGCGGTCAGGGAACACCTGCGCCGCCAGGAATTAGGAATGGATGCTCCAAGGTAAGCATTGCCACTGATATATAGAGGTGTGGATAAATGCTAATAATAATGTATAGCTTCTGCTCTCACCATCGCGATTCCTGCTCCCACCAAGACCAAGAGTCTTTCCGTCTCCACCGTGACATTATCCACACCCTCCTCGTCCCCTTATTCCTCCTCCACACCCAGGCCTCGCGCATTGCGACTAGTGTCCTGCCCAGTTCGCGGGCCACAGAACCTGAACGCGCTTTCAAGGGCGAAGCTCGCAGTGCATATGCATGGCTGCACTGCATCCTGAGCGAGGAACATGATTGGTACCTGACTGAACGTTGCCCCGCCTGCATCGTGCTGCATGTGATGCACTCCGAACCCACCATCCGATTCATCGCGGTCGCGTGCCTCCTTTCCGGCCACCTTCAAGGCCACGACGTGCCTGTCGGGAAGAGACGTCTTCCGTCTTTCGACTTCTGGCTTGAGACATTGGAGACTGCTGTGCGCGAGGATACCTTCTGGGGTGACGACTTCTGGCCCGAGATTGAATACCGTGCCTGCAGTCTGACCGACGGGGTCAAGCAGCTGGCAATGCAGTGTCTGGAGCTGCAGTCTACCGCAGAGCAGCGGGAGTTTGAACAATCGCAAACGCAAGTACATACCGTTAAGCAGACCAACTGTGCCTGGAAGCAAGTGCCAGTTGCTGCCGAAGACCAAAAGCGGCTCAAGATGAACAACTGCTTCATGCAAAGCCGCCGTCACCAGCGATTCCATGTCCGCAGTGTTGACTCTCGGAGAATAAACATGACGTGAACCATCGGTGCGCGAGACCACTTTGGTCTTGCTTGCTATTCTTACAACCCCTTCGCCAAAGTCGCCAGTGACACGGCTTCACAACATACTCGCTTCTGAGATATGCAAGGCACTATCCTAAGCCTACGCAGCGAGCACCGACTCAAGAGACCGACGTATCGACTGGATCGATATTCTTCGTTTCTCCATCCGTCTCCCACGCTTCCGTCTCATTGAAGCAACTCAATGACCACACGTCGACACGCAGCATCTGAGACTGCGACCCCTACGCCGATACGGGCGGCACGACATCAGAGTGTGGAGGAAGTTCTCTCAAACGAGACATGACAGCGACCATGGTCGCGAGGATCTGAATTGTTTTCAGTTCCGATAAAAGCTCTACCTACATACCTAATTATCCTAATCTCATAATAACCACAATAATGATAATCATCCAAAATATTATTTTACTCTAACTACCAATACCCCGCTGTAGTTCAATTTGCCATAGACCAATCTACCAAATACGGGTGACAAACAAAGCACCAGTTGGAGCCTCATCTATTCTCCAATTCACCTGTTCTTCACTTCTCAATTCCCTATGCTTATACCATCCCATCATAATATTCGCATATTCTATCAAAAATACCCGTACAAGTCTGAGCTGACCAGTTGTAGCTATGCCATCTCGCCTGCATACCACCAGCCGCCACCATGAAGCGACGATCAGCCTCAGCCATACGAGATACATGAACACGATTACCCCTAAACCAACCTCCCCCATGACCACCACAAATAATAACAATAACCATGAACAACAACACACCATGCCTAGACCTTCCAATACGCCTTCCTCAACTTCCACACCTTCTCCAGCTGTTTCTACTCCCTAGGGAATGTGACAGACGACGCCTCAGCAGCATCTCTGTCATTCAATACTCCCTTTGGTCAGGTGATCCATGAGTGTATAGTTGGGTATTGCAATGCGACGGCTGATTGCATGCGTCTTGAGGAGTATGATAAGGGGGGGTATGGGTTGCAGTTGTTTCCGAATATTGGGTTCAGGGCGGGAGGCTTGTCGCGGGACGCATGGATTGCCTCTTGAGCCTAATGCGGATATTGCGGGGCCGGGGTTTTGTATTCTTTCTTTATTATGGTGGTGGTGGTGGTGGTGGTGGTGGGATGAATTGGGCTAATGAGTGCAGGCTTTGATATCGTATGTTATGCAGGCGAGTATGGTTTTGTATATTTGGTTGGTTGTGCGGGTTCTCGATTATCTTCCTGCGACTTGTGATTTCTTGACTAGGTTATTTGATAAATCCGGCCTGAAAGAAGCATATCGCAATCGAATTCGTGCACATCTCATCGAAAAGGCTGCCAAACATCGCTTAATAGCCCGCTTCGTCCTAGTCGAGTTCCAAGAAACACAATGCTACTTTATGATAGCCATCCAACTCGCCTCCATCCTAGCACTCTCCAGAACCCCCGACATCTTCGATGCTAGTAATCTATTCCAGCTCGTGAGGGACATCCTAACAACAAGATGCGTGTCACTGGGAGCAAACGTCCCCATCACCTTCGGCCTGTGGCTGTTGTATAAACTCGACATGGAGTCGTGGTACACTTTATTCTGCTCTAGTATTACTGTGCTGCTGTCCATTGCTACGTTCGCCATGAGCAGTCATTGGAATTTAAAGCCGGATAGTCTGGCGTTATCTGAGAATAAGGTGTTTGAGTGTGGTGGACAACCGCCGCCGCTGATTTGGTGTGCGTTTGAGGATAATTATAAGTTTGGGAAGTCGACGGTGGAAGTTACGGTTCCTCATGCGGTTTCGCTGGCTTGTTTTGTGTTGCTTGTGTTGGTGCAGGTTAGTCCGTGGAAACGGCATGCGAACAACCAGTTTTCTCGCACTCACCAACGGGGCACGACTTTGAAAGGATTGATTATCTTTATCGAACTCGGTCTAGTCACAATGGTCATTCTATACCCATTGATCGTCCTTGGCCTGGGCATACTAGACATGCCAGTGATGGTCGATTTCAGCGGCTGGAACTTCGGCCAGGTCATCGCCGTATCCATCTGGGTACCAGTGATATTAAAATACTTCTATTGGACAATCTGTAAGCCCCTCTCTACCCCCAATCCTCTTCTATTAAAATAGGAAAGTCCCTGACCGTCCAGTCGGCGTCGAGTCATACTCGGCTACGCGGATCCCGCTACCCTACAAAATCACCAACTCGGAGTATCTACCACTCCCAATGGACATACTACACGAGAAATCGTACTCGTTTAACCCTACCACAACCGAACTGCGCCCGATGAAGAGGACCACGACCAGCCGCACGATGTGATCCGTTCCGGCGTTCCGCGTGTCATCGCAGCCCGGTCCGGCCGAGTTGGGTTGGCCAGACATGATTATCTCCGCGTACTCGTTTCACAAGGCCATGGACCGTGTTGCGATGGTCAATGGTGACACGCAGTCTGCTACATGAACTGGAACGCATGGAAGGGCCGTAGGCGAAAGATGATGATGAGATAATCTCGCATGGAATGATCGTGCTTAATTTCCGAGACCAATGCACTACCCACACACACATACACATCTATGGATCCGTTCCAGAAGAATCTGCAAATCCGCCACCGATTCATGATCCGGGACCGACATTGCCATCCATTAATTCCAGACGGACCGTGAAACTGGATCGGTTTCGCTGGTGTTCAATTACTTCGAGACAGGTTGTCCACCAATTGAGTCGTGCCATTGAGTGCTGGAAATGCATGGAAACCATGGAAAGTGAAGGGCTCAGAGGGCTGTCATGTGATATGATTCTCGTAGAGGACGGACCAGTGGAAGGCTCTGGGTCTGGGTCTGGCCAGATGGTGGCCCCGACGGAGATTTCTAGGGATCGATCTCGACGTCAGCGTGACTGCCAAGTTTGTACATGTACACGTACTTGTACTGTGAGTAAAGAATTGCATCTATTCTATAGAATCTACTACATACTATGTACTCCGTAGTGACCTATATCTATGTCTTATAACTACTCTACTATTATGTATGTATTCGGTACAAGTAAAATCTCCAGTGGAAAAAGTATTGCCTCGTGGGTGGGTCAGATCCAGCCACTAGAGCCAATAAATTGACAGAAGACTGCTGGTCTAGACTGGTCTGTGGGGTCTAGGCGCGGCGAATGCGACTAGCCGGATTGGGAATACTGGACAGGATATTGAGAGAGAGAGAATATTATAATATTGTTAGAATAGAGAGTATTTGTGTGTGAATAGGTATAGAGAACAGAATAGAATAGAGATAAATAGATAGATCGATAGATTATAGTAGTAGTAGTAGTAGTAGTAGTAGTAGTAGTAGTAGTAGTATATAGTGAATATCTCTGGCCATGACTGCCGCCGGTCTAGACCGATAGCCAGGCTGTAGGATCCTTGGGTCTGCTTGTTTGGCTGTGACTGACCCGGCGTCATTCCTCTCTTTCATCTCTCTTTCTCTCTCTCTCTCATATTCTCTCTCTTTCCCACTCTCTCTTACTCTCTCTCTCTCTCTCTCTCTCTTTCCCACATTTTCCATACAATCCGTATCATCTCGTGTCATCTCGAAACATCCGATTCGACTTCGACTCGACTTAACATCTCGGCTATCGACCTATGGCCGTCTAATCCTCCCTCGCCCCTATATCGCCTTCCATCTCCCCTCCTCCATGCCCATGCATCACTTGCAGTGCCATGGCCCTTTTCCACCTTTCTCTATGCTACCAGAAAGCCCCATCGTCTCTTCGTCGCCGACCTCCTCGTGTGCCTCTGTAGCCCAGCAACCACAACCACAACAGCAATCCCAACCCCCCCGAAGAAACCTCAAACGTCGAGCCTCACAAGGCTCCATCCTCACAAAACCCTCCTCCGTCTCCCGCTTCCTCTCCCGGACTTCCGGGCCCGGTTCTCGAACCCTCTCCGTCGATTCACAAATCCGTCTCTCCGCCGCTCCCTCTACACCTTCGTCGTCTCCTCCTTCGCCGAATTTTTCCCCCGGTATCTGGAAAGGGGAATATCCATCTGCTCTCCCGCCGACGCCTCCGGACGAACACGATTGCCACGTGGAGTGGGATCCCAAGACCGGGATGCTTTTGCTCGAGCCGCAGATTAATCAGGTTCAAGGGCCGGGCTTGGACCAGCCTTTGGATCAAGGTCCGAATGTGAACGTGAATATCAATATGAATATGAATATGGAGAATGCTGGTCGCCCGCCTCTTACGGTTGATGGGTTGAGTAGTCCGTCGGATCAGTTGTCTAGTGCGGCGGCTAGCCCGGGGTCGACGGAGATGGATGTTGATTATCATACATGGTTGGAGAATGGGATTGATGCTGCGAGTATGTCGCCTTTTCTTTTCTTTGTTTGTGTTCGAGTGCTAACGAAATAGTATCGGAACTTCCGTTTCTAAACGGACGCGGGGAAGCAGTCAAGATTGTATCCCAGACGCTTCCATATCCTCGTGCTTCGGATAAATCGGTTACTCTTCCTACTCATGACAGCGTGTTCTCTGCCATGGTACAGGCTGTTCAGAATCATATGCAACAAGGTCAATCTCCTTATATTAACATTACCCATGCCGTTCCGGAGCAGTTCAGTCTCTCCAACCTTCCCACTTCTCCACCAAGTACCCCGCTATCTGCCGGCGAGGATTACTTCAACTCCACCATTTTTTCTAATGCGGCCGTGGTGTCGACGTACCATGACTTCCGGGGCCCTGTTCTTGGGATACAGGAATCGCACTGGCCCATGCCCGTGGTACCCCCGCACACGGTCCAACTTTCTGTTCTAGAGCGGTATCTCCCTCCGTCATCCTCTCAAGAGCATAAAGATCTCTTCTCCTCCAGCCGTCCGTCGTACTTGGTCGACCGGATTTGTGAGCTTTCTCCGAACGGTGGTTCGCTACTGTTCATCTATCCCACCAAGCGAGGTGGTTCTACTTTCAAGTCGCAGTATCTGGGTCCAATTCTTGATCCCCTATTGCGACAGCTAGTGGTGGTAAACGAGCTATCAGCCGATGTCTCCCGTTCCCTAGGCCGACTGGCCTCTGTCTCGCAAATGGACGACTTTGAAACAATGAAGTCAAACCTATCCCAACTATGCGAGGACCTGAGTGCACAGTCCGCGAACTTCAGTGTTGTCGACGCACGCAAGGGTAACGCTCATTTGGACCGCAATCTCTGGACAGAATGGTACATTCACCAAGAGAAAGCCCGCATGAAGGAAGTGCTCAGCTTGTACTGGCAGAACGGCCGTCGACTGCCTGTCAACAAGACTAGCACGTCTTCGAATATGTTCTTGGCCGATAAGGAAGTTACTTCGGCTATGCTTCTGGGTGATATTCTCGATGGTATTCGCAGACGGCCTTATGGTGAGGAGAATGAGCATCAGGATGGGGTTGAACTTGGGGTTTTTGTGATTCGGAGATCACAGTGATTCTTTTCCTCTCTCTCTCACTTTTCTTTTGCATCTTTCGATTTAATTTCTTGATGATTTTCTATTGCTTTATACGGTACGAACATGACGGCGCACGGAGGATCGGATCGAAGTTTCACTGGTGGCTGGACCCTGGAACGAATTTGATTGATTCGGCATTTTTCTTTTTGCTTCTGCTTCTGCGTCTGCGTCTGCGTCTGCGTCTGCGTTTTGGACATGAATACCCTTTTTCTTGTGTTATGGTGTCACGGGTGTTTGGAATGGTTTTCTTTTTCAGGTGTATACAACGGGTCGGATTTGACTGGACAGCTACGGACAGGTTTATTGATCTGGTATGGATATGTATGATAAGATTGATGATACTGATACTACAGACTACTACTACTACTACAGACTTATTGTATGATTGCTATTCAATGACAGATATTTGATGAGTTTGTGTTTGCTTGTAGACCGGAGTTGTTCGGAGCGGAGTAGTCTCGGAAGACGCACAGCAGCGTCAGAGTCTTGTATGTGTATGTTGTGTTTGCTATGGTTAATAGTAATTGAACAGATATTTTAATCCTCTCATAATCATTCAATATCATAACTATTAAGTTGGCAGGCCAGTCACAGTGAAAAAAAAAAAAAAAAAAAAAAAAAACGGCATGTGGGCGGTCAAATACTGCCGGCGCCATTCCACATCGGGGGTAATCCGCCTCCATCGCGAGTGTTTCTTTCGCTTCGCTTTCTGTGATCTCCCCGTCCTCTCGTATGTGTGTCTATTTCTGCTAGTTCTTGCTTGGGCATACTTGCAAAGACGCATTTTGGACCTTCATTTCAATCTACTTGTCTTTTTCTATTTGGTTTTACCTTTTAGCACTGTCGCTGACGGACCGGACTGAGAGGAGAGTACGACAATGGCCTACTCACCGGCCCCAACATCACCTACCTCTGGCCCCGGAGCCATGCACCCCTTCCTTCCAATCCATCCCCATCGAGGAGCTCAATCTCCCAGTCCTCCACCCACAAACGCAAACACAAATGCACCCGCACCCGCACCCGCACCCCCAACCACAACCAACGCAAACACCAACGCAAACCCCCCAATCTCCAAACGTGACAAACGCCGCAGCGCCCTCCAAGAGCGCCTTCAAGATCTAACCGCCTCCTTCTCCCAGAACCGCGACGCCCAGTTCCGCCAGCAGCTACATGCCCTGCAGTGCGACATGACGCTGATCAACAACGCGGACCCCTATGTGCCGGGGCCGATGCCGGATTCGGCGGAGGAGGTTGCTAGGCTTGTGGAGGGGACTGTTGGGGGTGGGGTTTTTGGGAGGGAGATGGCGGGGTTGTCGGGGATGTGGTATTCGAGGTTTGTGCAGGAGGTTAATGGGGTCAAGGAGGAGAGGGATGGGGAGTTGGCTATGTTGGTGGTATGTTTCCTTGCCAGGGGTGCTCTGTGAAGAGAATGAGAGAAGAGCTAACTGGCGTAGCACCGCCATGAAAATAATCTTGAACGATTCCGTCGGGAGCATGCGTTTCGGAACCATTTCGCCGCTGAAGAGTATACTAATTTGTCGTCGACGCTGCGGGAGCGGTTGGTGCAGACGATTACTGGGAAGAAGGGTCGGTTGATGAGGGAAAAGGAGCAATTGGACATCGCGGATACCAATTCGCTACTCCTTCATCCGAACCAGTTCAGTATCACCAACCCGGCTAGTCCTGGTGGGGTCCATGGGAATCGCAAGACCAGACATACTCGTCACCGCATGGATTTGGATGAATTGGGCAACGGGATTGGACCGGAGGTGTTGAATAAGAGGAAGCGAAAGGCTCCTGAGGATGATGTGGGTTCGCCGGTGCGGGATGCAGGCTCTGCGGAGCGTGCTAAGGCTAGTGCTGCTCAGCACCAGCCGCCGCCTAGTTATTCGCTGCAATCGTTGTTCACGGATAAGGAGCTGAGCTCGCATGCCAATCTGGCTCATATTGCTACGATTCACTTCTTCTCGACTTCCAAGCGGGGGGAACAAGGGGGTGTTGGGACGAGCAATAATACCGATGCGGATGATGCGTCTGGCGCAGGGGACCATACCGGTCAGGAAGACAACGGTACTCCGGCCACTGATATGGTCCGAACGGCAAGTCAGAACTTCCACGCGACGCGATCCACCCGCACGCACGGTAACAGCGCCCTCAACGCTCTCGCCGAGCTGTCAGACAAACAAGCAATTCGTCCAAACCTCCCCTACCACCTCCTAACAAACCACCAACCCCGAGTCAACGCCAGCGCCCCGCCACCACCACCACTAATGAACGAAGAAATGGAAGACGACTGGTCGCGCATGGAACGACTACACAGCAAGCCAGCAGGCTGGGTGGACCGCAATCTAATTGAGGTACTTCTCGAACCTGGTCCGGAACAAGTCGACGGGGTGCCGCAGGATCCGCACAGGTTTAGCATGTTGCACCCGGACTTTCCTGCTACGATGGGGGTGCATTGGTATCCGCTTAGAAATGACCGGGATCGGGCGGAGATGCTGGGGGGTAGTACGACAAGTAATAAGAGGACGAAGGCGTGATTGTTTCCCTCCTAGTTGACTCAGTTGATTGCTTCGTTTACATTTTTTTTTTTTTTTTTTTTTTTTTTTTTTTGTTATTGGTGCTTTGCTTGCTTGGCGTTGGTATCAGCATTGGATAGGCTGGCGTCGTTGGTTCCCCTCTTTCGGATTTAGTATAGTATTCCTGATTTATAAGAATGTATCTACCTACATAGTATAGTCCTACAATAGACATTGTTGATTGATAAGTCCCTGACGTCATCACATCCAAAAGCACGCCATGTATACAAGCGGAGTGATTAGAAATGCAATTGTCCGAGGTAAAATACATATATAGCCGCATCCGAGATCACCAACATCGCATCAGCCAGCATAATCACCACCATCACTATCACCACCATTCCATCTTACCAAGCTCAAGCCTACACAATGTCCACAACTACAACTACCACAAGCACAAGCACAAGCACAACCACTCAACTCCAAACAACAGAGGACATCCCCGTCCCCCGCGGCCCCATCAGCGCAACAATATCCTTCGTCGTCCCCTGGCCCACCACCCCCCTCAACCAGCTCTACAACTACGTCGAAGACCCACCCACGGGCACCCCAAAGCACAACTTCGACGAAGTCCCCTTCCAAGTCAATCTAACGGATATCCGCGGCACCGAGGATACATATACCCTCGACGACAACGCCTTCACTGTGCTTAAGGATGTACACACAGATACAAGCTATCAGACGTATGATGATGATAAAGAGGTGGAGAGGATATACTATCCTGAGGTTGAGAAGTTGTTGTTAGACAACGTCCCCGGCGCGCACAAGATCGTGATTTTCGACCATACGATTCGCCGACAAGGGCCTGGGGCAGCAAGACAACCCGTGAACCGCGCGCATGTTGATCAATCACCTGCCGCGGCTGCGGAGCGCGTACGCATCCACGTCGATGATAAATCCGAAGCAGAAGAGTTACTCAAAGGCCGCTTCCGGATAATCAACGTCTGGCGCCCGATCAATGGCACCGTCGTCTTTGCACCACTAGCACTCGCTGATGTTAAAAGTATCCTCCCCGAACGAGACCTGGTGAACATCCAGCATCGCTATCCGCATCGTAATGGGGAGATCATGGGTGTCTTGCATTCTGATGAGCAGCGGTGGTTGTATGTTTCTGGTGTTGAGGGGGGTGAGAGGTTGTTGTTGAAGTGTGCGGATTCTTTTGAGGGAAAGGATCTTGGGGATAGAAAGGGTGGGGTGGTTGCGGGAAGGGCGCCGCATAGTGCGTTTGTGGATCCGAGGAGTGTGGAAGGGGAGGGGGGGAAGGCTAGGGAGAGTATTGAGGTTAGGGCGTTGGTTTTTGGGTAGCTTCGCCGGGGTACTGTTCTGAGGAGGGTTATGTACCGGGGATAGGGGGGCGGGGGGGGTGAAGATAGGGAAAATGTTCCGAGTTAGGGCTCGTCATGTCATTGTTGGGTCAGTGGGGTCTTGGTCATGTTGATATAATGTTTGATATTATTGTATCGAAATGCATTTGCAGTTAATATCATGTCACTGAATCTATCCTTAAACCCTACTTCACTACAGTAGTCCACTCCAACTCAATCAAACAACAGGCATGCTCAAGCTCCGCACAATCCTCAAAACCATCCCCACGATCACAAACACAGCCTCAAAACCAAGTATAACAACCGCAATGGCAACAACAAGCAACACCATCCTCTCATCCCCCCTCCTCCACCAAACAGCCACCCATCAACTCCGCGCCTACTCCATCCAAGCCGCCGGCCCAACCTACCACCTCCGCATCCTCGACTCCATAAAAGAAGACCACCGCGAGATAATCTCCTGCGGGGAGCGCATTTTACAATCAAACGATGCGGATGAACAGACGAGGGGGCAGAATATGTTTACTTGGGAACTGGCTAGACATGCCGTTGCCGAGGATTTGGTGGTGTATCCTGCTATGGAGAGATATCTTGAGGGGGGGAGGGGGAGGGAAGTGGCGGAGAAGGATAGACAAGAACATCAAGGGGTATACGCCCTGTCCTAGGATCTGATCTCTGGTATGTCTGCAATGACGGTGCTGATAAATGATATAGATCAAGAACCAACTACACACCTTCCAAACCCTCAAACCCTCCGACCCGCGCTTCCGCCCAACCCTCCAATCCTTGTTAACAGATTTTAAATCCCACGCCTACGATGAAGAAACTACCGACGTCCCCGCTCTCGACAAAAAACTCTCGCAAGAAGAATCGGTGGGTTTGAGTAGAGCGCTTGACAGGACCAAGATGTTCGTGCCGTCGAGGAGTCATCCTGGGGTGCCGAGTAAGGGGCCGTTTGAGAGTGCGGTGGGGTTGATGATGGCACCGGTGGATCATTTGGGGGATTTGTTTCGGAAGTGGCCAGGGAGGTAGCTTTGTGGGGGTAGGGTTTGGGGGTGAGGATTCAGATGCTACCATTCCAATATCATCTACAGATACACAGCTGCACGGAAATTGCTATTCAAATCAACATTGTTCCAACAAACGCAACAAACCACCATCTGCCATATCATGTATCTCCAAAAGCGTGAGTTGATATGCGTGTTGTGTTGGCTGTCCCCTGGACATCCTGGAAAGAAATTAGCCTTGTATTCCTGCATATATCCAGACAATAATAGCGAATGGAATTTAATATCTCCGGTGCCGCCAGTGGCGGGAATATCCTCTGCCGAGGAACTGAAGACTTGTACTTTCAAGCTATTGAGTGCCGGTCAACTAGGTAGGTCAATCCCAGTTCATGGGTTTGGCATTTGGTTCACTGGATTCACATCATGCCCTCATGTTATTGAACACCCAGGAAGAATGGACCCTTCTTTATCAAAGTAGCCCAGATATTTTCACGGGAGAGTAGGGTTGTTGTTGCATGTGCTGCACGTGATATCATGTGACCCATGGTGCTGGAGACAATTGTTATTTTCTCTTGAACTTTGTCAGTTCAGTCATGGCACAATGTAATCTCAGAATGCTATCTATCAAAAAGACACAACCACTTGTACTGCATACTTGTACTCGTACTCTACGCATACTTGCACAACAGACTAACCAGCCACCCATAACTCTGATCCCTGCAGCTTATGCGCAGCTAGTCAGACTAGACTCAGCTGCGGGTTTTCCGACGAATTGAAGAATGGCCGATCTCATTAATTTCATTTGCTATGACTGCCGACCAATGTTTCTAATTATTCTTCAGCCTCATCTCCATTTCTCTCGAACTGACTCCTGCTAACATGCGTTGACAGCCCGTTGATAGTCGGCGCTTTGTCCAGTTTTATTTTACATTTGCTTCGTCTCGCTCTCTACGGAGGATTTGTTGGATCTGAAACATCAGTCGCAGGATGTAAATGCCTGCGAAAATGCGCGACTCAGATCCCTCCGCCGATTCCACTGATTCAGGGGATATCTCACAGGCACATCAGAATACCAGCGAAATCGACTACTCTGGTGCGGATTATGCGCATTCAGATGATGAAGATAACCCTCTTGTCCAACAGAAGCAGCGCTCACCCTCCCCTCCACCACCGGCATCGGTACCGCGATCGCGAACACGATCGGTGCGATTCGCAGCGCCAGAACCTTCCGAGACCCCTCCGAATAATTCGCAAAATTTAAAACCGAGGAAATCGCTACTACAACGCCTGGCCTCCGTTAAACGGCCGAAACCGGATATCCGCGCGACCATCGACCCCCGCAGAGATCGATACTCGGTGCTGGAACTAGATGAGGTGCATGATGTACCCCCGGAGGACATGCCGGGTGCGGATATTTCGTTTTTCGAGGGATTTCATGGACAATATCAGAACGATGCCTTGTTGAAGGATGAGAAGAAGGGCCATGCCCGTACGAAGTCGGATGGCTCTTTCACTGAGCGTTCAGGCAAGCTGAGTCTTGAGATACACCCCATGCTGCGATCGAAGAGTATGAGACAACAGGGACAGGATTTGGCCAACAAGACAAACACAATTGTTTCTGTTGATCAGCGCGCTGCGACGGTTGACTTGAGTGTGCTGGAAGGTATGGGGTCACCATCAGAGTCGGATTCGCCAAATCTTGGAAAAAAGACGGCGACGAACTTCAGCTACTTTTATCCTCGCGATCCAGAGCAGCCGAATTGGAGGCCACTCTCGATGAGGAGTGTTTATATCGTCATACTGGCTGTTTTATCGCTAGTCCTGGCGGGTGTGCAGGAGTATCTCTGTCAGAATTCTGGTATCTTGGAAAAGAAGGGGAGCGGCATGATCCCGTACAACGAGGTAGCCGACATTCCCGTGTGGCAGTTCTTCTGCTGGAAATACCTCCCCACGCTTGTGACTGTCGCATACGGTGTGCTGTGGCAGGTTACCGATTACGAGGTCAAGCGCTTGGAGCCGTATTACCAGCTGTCGCAGCCGACCGGCAATACTGCAGAGAAGAGTCTCAACCTGGACTACGTGACTATGTGGTCGTACTTTGTTCCAATCAAGGCTGCAAAGTATCGACATTGGTCGGTGTTGGTCTCTGCTATCGGGACGATTCTAGCCACAACTGCTGTGCCGTCGCTGCAGTCTCCTAGCATCAAGCCTGTCGGAAACCCTGCGTGCGGTCCTGGGCCTAACATCCCAAAGCCGGGTGATGATGAACCGTGCGATGCTGACTTCAAGTATTTCCTTCGTGTTGAACCTGTTTGGTCGCGGCTGGTCACGTCGTGTCTCATTCTTGTTGCTGTCCTCGCAATTGTGCTGTTTTTTCAACTGCGTCGCAAGTCGGGTCTTCTTAGTGACCCGCTTGGAGTCGCTGGTATCGCAGCCATGGCGAACCGTTCGCATATCCTGGCTGAATTCCAAGGAATGGACGAGTCGTTACATGATGACATCCACAAGCAACTCCAACACCGACGATACATTCTCTACAAATCCACCATCTGGCAGGGCGAGTACACAGGCATAAGCGAAGACGAATCTGAAACAGAGAAACCACTGAAACCACCAAACCCGCAACCCATCATCCTCCGCCCAGTCTGGCTAATGGCATTCATCATCTTCATGATCATCTGCCTCCCCTTCGTCCCAGCAATCACCTACGACCCCCGACTAAACCACGTCATCCGCAAATTCCCCTGGCTCCCTGTGCTAGTAGCCACACTCATCAAACAGCTCTGGGCCACGCTCGAATTTAACGTGAAAATGATGGAACCCTTCCACACCCTCACGAAAGGCAACGCCCGTCCCGAACAAACCCTCACCCTAGACTACCAAGGCACGCCCTACGGGGTTATCCTTTTCAAGTCGCTGCACAATCACCACTGGCTCGTCGCGCTAGTCGGCCTGGGCTCCATCCTCTCCGATCTCCTCACAATTACCTTTTCCTCGCTCGCCGTGAAGACAGAAACTCGACACTCCTTCTACTCCTCCTCCATCCTCTCCATGGCCATCGTGGTCTTCATGATCCTCTCCGCAATCCTAATCTTCATCCGCCGCCGTCGACCATTCATGCCCCGCCAACCATCTACCATCGCTTCCATCCTCGCGTTCATCCACCAATCGCGCATGCTGGAAGATTTCACAGGCACGGAATTATATAATAACCGGGAAATGACAGACATGCTCGTCAGCAAGGGTAAACGGTACGGACTGGGATGGTTCAGGGGACGAGACGGGAGGATGCATTGTGCGGTTGATGAGGAGCCGATGGTGAGTCGGTTTGTGTGGGGGGTTAGTTATCGGAGGGCTAGGGCGCCTTGGGAGGAGGATGTTTAGCCACTTTAGTCGCTGTACTAGTCGCTGTATGAGGTACGGTGGTTAGGACGGTTAGGGTTTGTCCCGGTTATGCCATTAGTGGTAACTATCAACTAATATTAAATGATCACTCGGACGTCACCAACTTTAACTTAATCGTAAAGTATGCTGCCGATGATCTACTCTGCTCAACTTTCAATAAGTTGGTATAAAATCTCAATCTCGATCGATCTTGATCTCCGACACGTCATGTTGGAGTTGAAATGCATAATCCTCGATTACCACAATATTCGATAATCATACAATCCTGTTTTCGCGAGCAATCTCATACAATATAAGAATGGCACCAGTTCAGACAAGTGACACAAACAATCACTATTCACTCCCGACAGAACCTACAAACCAAGTTTACATAAATATCCAACAAAATCCCCCAATACCGCAACGGCCAAGCCGTGCACTACAAGCCCGTCGGAGGTAAACACACACCACGCTTCAACAACCCAAAATAAAGCCCTACTTCCAATTCTTTTCCTTATCATATACTAACCGTCAACTGTGAAGGCCCCGACTCTCGCACCTCCGAAAGCATCGGCACCATCCAATCCATCCTCACCGAGCCCGGTAGTCATGTAACAGATGGCTGAATGGTGTCTATTATTTAGGTGTTGAGTATAACTAGGTCTTTCGTTGTATAGTTAGTAATGTTTTCGTGTAGTATATGATATGAGCATAAAATGGTGTATGGTGCATGTAACATGAGGCTTTGTGCCTATTAACTACTGATAAATACAAATATTACCAGTCTTGAGCTGAACTCAACCCTCTTTATAATTTTTATTCGCAAAATATACTAAAATACATTAATGAACCTAACTAATCGCTAATAGGATAAATCCAACCCAATCCACCCACTCTTCCATGACACCTTGCGTGATGATAACAAAACAAAAGAGAAAAGGAAAGCGAGGTAAAGTATTATCCTCTAAGGATCATCATAGTGTTGCGTTGCAAACAATATAGTAGAAAGCAAAGTAAAAAATGAGAATACCACCTGGATCCTGCTGAAGAAGTATTATATTTATTCAGACTGCATCTCATTCAGAGTCACTGCTGTGAATATAATCATCCTGATAATCTGGATAATCAGGAGTATCAAACTCGATCATTGAATACGACGGAGACGGACTGTCTCGGCCACTGGTATCAGCAGAAGATGATCCAGGAGCAGCATAAGCATCAACCTTCTCCTCTCGTTTGGGAGCACGCTGGGCCCGTGAAAATTTCTCTGGCGCAGAAAGCTGACAATGGACTTCAATCCCCGCCCTCTTTATCAATTCCCCAAACATCCCTTCAACTCCCTTTGCTGACGGCCTTACGCCTGGATCTCTGCTTAGCATTCCTCGAGAAACCTTCAACATCCCCAGCACCCCGACTCCGAAGACTGCGAAGTCGGATTTGCGCTTTTTCTCCGCGTCCTTCTCTAGCAAGGATATCCACGAGAATACCTGATCTGCGTTACGATCGAGGTGGAAGGATGAATCCGCAACGCCGCCGCCACGCCCCGCGGTGCGGTTTTTTGCGCCGCGGTGGTGCGTGAAGGATGAAAGCTTGCGTTTGCAGAGAATAGTTAGGATGTCGAGGGTTATAGCGGCTAAGGAGAAGATATCTGAGGCTGTGGCAGTTGCTGTAGCTGCGTGCCAGGTTTGGATTATTGTGTGGTTGTTTGTATTATTTAGGGATTGGTCTGTGGTTGTTGTTGTTGTTGTGGTGGTGATTGTGGAGAGAGGACGGGTAGAGGCGCCAGAGGAAGATGATGAAGAGGCGATGGAGGGGGTATAGAAGATTGGTCTTTGTCTAATAGATGGGAGGATTCGCTTGCGGGAGTTGGTGTTGTTATTGCTGCCGTCGCTGGAGGCGGAGGAGGCGGATGAGGTTGTTGAGAGGGCGAAGGAGAATCGGGCCCGAGGGGAAGTAACTCGGATGGCGGTGTCTTGGGATCCTACTGAGTCGGATCTGATGGTTGTGTTTTCAGGGTTGGATGGGCCCCGTATTTTGGGGAGGTTTAGTTTTGCGGATTTCATCGACGGCCTGCGTGCCGTGCGGCCCCCGGATGGGAGGAGGAGTGGCTGATGGGGTTGGGTGTCTTGGACTGCAGCGGAGCGTTGCCAGCGTTCTGGAGCGCCGTACTGGTATGCCTCGACGTCGTCGACTTTCAGTGGGGGGAGGAGGGTGTCCAGTTCTTCGAATTGGCCGAGGAAGATGCGGAAGTCAGCGTCGATGAGGATGTTGGAGGGGCGGATGCCGCGGTGTGGATGCCCATGCGCATGTAGCCATGCCAGACCATTGGCTAGACAGTGCGGCCAGTTGACGAGGATATAGCGACGGTGGGCTTTTTCTAGACGTTTGAAGGTAGGCGGCGGATCTGTGAGGAAGGATAGGAGTGTGCGTTCATAGTGTCCGTTGAAGAGGATGCAGACGGTTTTGTCGATCGCGCTATAGTATGATGCATAGGTGGAGAAGACATGATCGTGGGCCAGTCGTCTCAATGAACGAATCTCCTCCAGCACCTCGTCCTCTTCGAAGAAATGCGGCGCGGCGCCAATGGTGACCTGTGTGCGGAGGTAGATTCGACACACAGCACCTGCTAGGACGACCTTTTCAACGCCCTCCTTGGCTAATGTGCTGTCTGTCCGTTGCACCTCAATGGGTACACCTTCGTTGGCTGTGAACTTGACATACTCACCCCCCTCAATTCCCCGCACGGTGAAGCGCCATTGGGCATGGAAGAACTTTGCATCTAGGGCCGGGTTGTCACCATCCGGAGAGAGGTGAAGAAGGTCAATGCTATGCGCGGCAAATGGCAAGTCGACATCATCCACAGAAGCATCGACAAGAGCAAATATCCGCTCGGGAATACCAATGTCCGCGAGTATAAGAAACAATCGTCCAGCCTTGGTGACAATCCAGTCGAGATAAGACTCACTGGTTAGACCCTCGCCCCATGGTAGCGGGGCGACCAGACGGGGCAAGCAGCTAGGAGGTAACTTGCTGACAATGTATTCGGGGTTCAGGGCGGCCTGGACGCGGTCAGGAGGCCACCAGAGAGAAGTGGTGGAGGACATGATGTAGGCATGGCGAGTCGACGGGGAATGGCGTGATGGGAAGTATAAGAGCCAGAGCAGGATGATATCTAGTGGCTTACAGAGGAGGCCGTTAGCAAATGATATATCTCAGCACCTGTCAAGCTGACTTGACTTACAGGAAGGAATTGCTCTTATCGAGTCCGCAAGGGATTGGGCATTATTTATTGGTTGTTTGCTAGATATAGGACTGATATACAAGGGAACTGATAGAGTCAAAAAGGGAATAGGAAGAGAGGACAAAAGATGAGGGGACAATAGCAGACAACGTGACCTAGTCATGTGAATCCTTCATCCTATTCTCCTCTGACTTTCTCTCCATATCCCTCGGCGGTTCTCTTTTTCTCCGTGTTCAGAACGACCCTAAAGATACGAACGAGTCTGTGCTAGAAGCCAATCAGATGCCATGTGCCTATCTTGGAGATAGACGATCCTGATAAGACCTGTCAGCTGGGAAGATGACAACTAACGACGATGTGATTGATACACTTCTTAAGTACACAATTAACTATGTTCATGCCTAATCAGAGTTTACAAAATTCCAATTCCTCATGGGAAACTCCTCCCGCACTGCCTCGGATCTTCATACAGCTTGTCAGGTACTTCCTCACTCCAGCGCCATAGCCGTCCCGGCTGCGTCAAAATACAAGACAAGGATGTCTGCTCTAGCGTGAACTTTCAATGCGCTGTCGTAATAATGGATCTCCTCGGGATGCCACGGAGAAAGCCGTGGGCGAAGATATGGTGCGCCGCGCAGGAAAGCGCCGTCTTCCATGAACTTGGATGCTCTCCGCACCGGACTGCCGTATGCGGTTATAGTCGAGACTTGAATGGTTTATGAGGCTCGGGGACGGAGCTGGCGCCATGTAGACGGTTCATTTGCGGGTCGTACAGTGGCTCGGGCGTGACGGTAGCCTGGATTTTGCGCCCGAAGTATTCGATTCCAACAGTCTCGCCCTCGACCACAGTGCTGGGTAGCCAAGCATAGGCAATCGGTTTGCGAACTGTATACCCAAACGCTGCATTGGTGACATACCCAGCAGCCTGGTTGTTATAGTACACTGGCTCTTTTCCAAGGACCATGGAACGACCGTCGTTGATAGTAAGGCAGCGCAGTCGCCGAGCCGGTTGTTTACTGCGTCGTTCGAGGGCAACTTTACCGACATAATCCTCTTTTTTATCTGCAATGGCGAAACTGACACCGGCTTCGAATGGGTCGTACTCGGTGGTTATATCGGTGCCAAAAGTGCGATACCCTTTCTCCAGCCTCAATGCATTAAAGGCACTGCGACCCGCTGCGATAAGTCCATGCGACTTTCCTGTGTGGAAAATAGCGTCCCATAGCCGTTGGCCATATTCAGCACTAGTCTGGATCTCCCAGCCAAATTCCCCGACGTAGGACTTGCGCAATGCTGTGACCGGGATCCCCGCGATGGTTGCCTTTTTCACATGCATGTAGGGAAGGGCGTTGTTGGAGAAGTCGTCTGCTGTGAGGCCTTTGATGAAATCTAAAGAGCGAGGTCCCCAGAGACCGATGCAGCAGGTGCTGCCAGTAATGTCGCGGACTTGGACCCATTGGGCCGGGGAGTGTTGGGATTGGAGGCGTGCTTCGCGGGTGAGGTAAACTAGATCGGTAGCAGAATTCGCGCCAACTTGGAACAGGTCTGTGTCGAGTCGAGCTGCGAATATGTCACTGTGGATGCGGCCATCTTCGTTCAGGAGAAGAGCATAGGTGATAGTCCCTGTCCCTGGTTTCGCCGTGACATCGCCCGTGGATAATCGTTGCAGCAGACTGACAGCCCCAGGACCAAACACCTCAAACCGATGAAACGTAGTCACATCATACATAGCAGCTGCATTGCGCGTCTTCCACGCCTCTACCGCAGCGATGGGTGAGTAGAACCGCGAAGACCATGCATCTCGCTCGACAGGCTTCCACTCATTCGGAAGGCTCTTGAGCAGCTCTGCATTCGCCTCGTACCACGACGGCTGCTCCCAGCCTCCGACTTCTCGGAAGAATGCACCCAGCTCCCGTTGTCGTGCGTGGAAGGGACTGAGTCGGAGGTTTCGAGGTGACTCTTTGGGTTGTAGGGGGTGTAGAATGTCATATATCTCGACAAAGTTCTGCTGCGATGTCTCGTCGACGTATTCCCGGCTCATTTGAATTTCTTCAAAGCGGGATAGCTCGCATTCTGCGACATCGATTTGAGATGTACCCGTGGTAAGTATTTCCGCTACAGCCCTTGCAACGCCCGCAGAGTGCGTTACCCAGACAGCCTCAGCAACGTAGAACCCATCCAAACTCGGTGCTTGTCCGATAAGTGGACCACCGTCTGGCGTAAATGAGAAGATACCGTTAAACCCATCAGCAACTTCAGTCTCGCGCAGCGCCGGCAAGAGTTCTTGGGAAGCCTTCCACGCAGGCTCAAAGTCCTCAGCCGTGAACTGCAAACGAGAAGGCATATTCTGCTCATCGACGTGTTTAGGCGTTAAGCCCAAGTCCGCCGCGCGAACCGGCATTGGACGATGCCCGTAGTACCCGATGCCGTACTGCTCGCCATGCTCGCGGTAGTAGAGATCCTGGTCTTGATGTCGGAGGATTGGGAGGATTGCGTTGCGGCCGTTGGGTAGGTTTCTAATTTCTCGGTTGGTGAGAGCTGGGACAGCGGTTGTTTTTGCATATTGATGTGCTAGTGGGAGTAGTGGGATCGAGACACCGGCCATAGCGCCTACTTCGACGCCCCAGAAGCCGGCACAGGAGATGACGGTGTCCGCAGGGATGGTGCTGTTAGGTGTTGTCACGCCTGTGACATGGCCATTTGTCTGTTCGATGCCGGTGACAGGCGTTAAGTCGAGATACCGGACACCGGCCTGACGAGTCCTTTCGATAAGCAACTGTGTCGCGCGCGCAGCAAGTGCCAACCCATCGTTAGGCGTATGCAAACCCCCAAGGACAACATCCTTATTCAAATGCGGATACATCTCAACACACTCCTTTGCACTCAGTAGTCTTGCCTCAATCCCCCACGACTTCGCGTATCCATCCTTCCTTTTCAACTCCTCAACCCGTTCCGGCGTCGTAGCAACCTCCAACCCACCAACGTCATTAAAGCAATTCTGTCCATCTTTCTCAATCGAGCTCAGTTTCTGGACTGTATACCGTGCCAATTGGGTCATTGTTTTCGAGCCATTGGTCTGGAAAACTAGCCCGGGCGCATGCGAGGTCGAACCACCGGGGAGGTTGAGGGGGCCTTGTTCGATGACGGTTATGTCTTTCCATCCGCGGGAAATGAGCTCATCGGCTAGGTTTGTGCCAACAATGCCGGCGCCTATTATGACTGTCTTGGGTGGCATGGTTATGTTATCATGGATAAGAAGTAATTATTGCTAGAAGTGTATGTGGATGGGGTTGGTATAATCGTTATTTGTAGTTGTCATTTTGATATTCTTGGAGATGTCTATCATGATACTATACCGAGGTGTGGTGATATCAGATGTACGAGGGCAGTGGGGACGGATGAGTATACCGTGCATGGGAATGGGGTCCTTTTTTCCTGAACGGGTTATCCAGCGCGGTGCGGTTACCCCGCATAGGCTGGGTGTACTGCTGCATGTTGGAGGGGCTTCGGTGTGCCGGTGTAACATGTATTTGCTGGTGGACACTTTAGAATGAGGTAGATTGTCTTGTTCAATGAGTGAATGGTTTGTTGTTGTGTGATATCGTCGCTATCATTGCTATCGCGGTCTTGTTAGGGTTGAAGCTATCGACGGCTGTATACGTCACCACGGACAGAATATCAAAGAGTGTTCAATGTATTTCTAGGTGAGATTGCTTAGTAATAGCTGTGACTTCTCAGGGATTGCTACTCGTTTATCGTGGGGCTTGGTGGCTCTGTTCTGTATAGGAATCCAAAACGATTCTTTTGAGAAACTGAAAAGGTGTTCATGACTCAAGAAAATCAATGTATAGGTGCATTAGTCGTTATATTCATTCTGCAAAAAGAACCAAGCAAAACAAGAAATCAAGTCATAGCTAAATCATACAATCATACAGCACCTAATAAACAAGACTACCACTAGCCGGCGCACCACCACCCCCCATCCCTCCAGCTGAGCAACAACCCTCCATCCCACACCCCTCGCCACCACCACCACCAACAACATCCCTCTGCCCCTTCTTCCCAGTCATATCCAACTCCCTACAAAACTCATCATCCTCCTTACTAACCCCCGCAGCCGTCGTCTCCGGCAACCTCTGCCTAGCAGGCCAGATCTCCTTCCCCTCTTTCTCCTCATTCTCACGGTGCTCGGTGACAATCTCCCGCACCGTTGCCTGGAAGTACAACGGGCCCTTCTCCATCTTGGGGTGGAGTTCGCCGTTGACGGAGACGCCGTTGTTGAGGTTCTTCTGTGTGTTTATGCAGAGGTCCTTGTCTTCGGACATGATGCGTTTGTACATTTGGTTGATAAGGTCGAAGTCTTCGGCGGAGGATGATTTGTTGCGGTAGACTTCGTATTTCATGGCGCAGTTTGTAGGGGATGTGGGAACGAAGCGTTGCATGAAGAAGAAGTGGGGTCTATGTAGTTAGCACAAGCATAACAGACTGAGTAAAAGGTGGGAAGGTAGGGGAACTCACGAGACAGTCATGCTCGCATTGGGGAAATAGTAAGT
Organism: Aspergillus glaucus CBS 516.65; assembly: GCF_001890805.1. Lineage (NCBI taxonomy): Eukaryota > Fungi > Ascomycota > Eurotiomycetes > Eurotiales > Aspergillaceae > Aspergillus > Aspergillus glaucus. The sequence continues at coordinate 1,604,844 of NW_019170456.1, forward strand.
ACTAGCAATCTTCAACCCCCGCTCAATCTGATCCGGCTTCGTATCAATAGTGTAGGCACTCAGATCCGCCAACGCCGGAATATCTGGATGCGACGTCTGGCACTCATTGTAATTATCCGCCAAAATCTTCCAATTATACTCCCCCTCCGTCTCCCACGTATGATCAAACTCGTAGTCCGTGAAATCAAAGTCCTTGAACCTTGGCTGCAGATCAATATCCTTGAAATCATCCTCCCACGCGATCTCAGGCTTCTCCCCGCCATCCAGGTTCACCCAGATAAACCCATTGTTGTCAACGTGTACATGAATCGGGAGGAGCCCATTCTTGGACTTGTCGAAGCCGTCGACGTCTTGGTAGCCTGGGGCTTTGGCGAGCTTGCCATTAAGACCGTAGGACCAGCCGTGGTACTGGCAGGCGAAGATGCGCGAGGTGCCGGATTCCTCGGTGACGACGGGGAAGGCGCGATGGCGGCAGACGTTGTGGAAAGCGTTGATTTGGCCCTGGCGGTCTTTTACGAGGACGAATGGGTAGCCGGTGATCTTGTACTGTATCCAGTCACCTGTGTTGGGGAGGCGCAGGATGTGGGTGGTCAGTAGCCACTTGCGGGAAAAGACTGCACGGCGCTCGAGCTCGTAGAGTTCCTGTGAGGTGTACCAGGAGGCAGGGAGGGCTCTGGCGGGAGTCTCCTTGCCTGTGGGCGTGGCGCTGGAGGAGGCAACTGGTTCAAGACCGAAATAGTTTTTCCAGAGGGACATTGTGATAGTTAAAAAATTGCTTTCAAAGCTGAGACTGGTGGTAGTTGATTGTTGACTTTCACTGAGCGGGCTGGACCTTGATATAGTCGTCTTTGAGCCAGGATATCCCAACTCGTATAGTATACAATGAGGGTTTCTCCCGATCCCGTGATCGGGTGTTCGCCCGTAAGTTGATAACAGTTTCATTCCCGGCCAATAGAAATGGGCCTTGTTGACAGTTCTTCACGGCTCTATGCCGTTTTTGGATCATTTGATTGCTATGCGTGATTTGGTTGGACGGGAGAGCATTTACCGAGAATGATTAAGATTTCCATAGAGCGGATAGAGGGGTTAAAGTGGGTATATGGACTCCGAATCCCAATTTGGCAAATAATCACCTCAAAGATCGAGATGTTATCGCGAGTTCTTAGAAGATATCAGATACCCATGCATATGTACAAACTAGAATGTACATGCAGTCCTAATCTAATGTATCGTAACGCAACTCTAGTAATCATTCCCCGTCGACCCATAAACATGCACCCCCGTCTCAAGCACCTCAACCTCATCACCAACTTCAACATATAACCCATCTCCCTGCTCCTCAGCTTCCCTAAAGTCCCTATCTTCTGGCACGCAATGCATACCCAGATACCCCAGCGCTGCCTTATTTCCCGTTTCGACGGTCCGATACTCCACTAAAGTCGTGCTTGGTTGTGGCTTACCCTTTTTCTTTTCTGGAGGCGGGATGTCTGCGTCGAATTTACCCGTATCTGGGTTGACATTAGGTATTGTGCATCGAGACGTGCGGCAGACTACGGATAATGCCGGTGCTACATTAGCCCGTGGTTCTGTGTTGCCGGATTTGGGTAAGATGCGGTAGCGTTTCCATGTCTCTTCTGCGTAAGCGGGAGCACCTGTGACCCAGAGATTTGCGCGAAAGCGAAGTGCATTCATAGGTTGGTTTTCCTTTGGCAGAAGGGTGGATACAGCGTGTACCGATGATAAGCTGTTGATATTGACTGGTTGCTGGTCCGTGTACCCATGCATGGCGGGGGAACCGATGTATTCAAGCGGCGCGAGATTCAGATCCGTACGGAGGAGAGATTCGGGTGTACATCTCAAGAGTGTGAATGGTTGTTTCTCCGGGATTGCCAGGAACTTCTTCAGCTTAGGCAGCGCTACTGCGATAGACGGATTCCGTCCCATATCAAGCCCGTTCGTGTCACGACGATGGATATTGAATGTCTTGTGTTTCAACTCATCCACAGGCTGAAGAGGCACAACAACAGCTACCTCAGGTGTCGCAAAGAAATTCCCCGTACGCAAGAACATCTCCAACCTCCCAGTCCAATCAGGAACATCCGGATCCCGAAACCTCAAAACTACACACCCACCCGCCTTCACCAGCAGATCAGACGAATCACTCCCCCCATGCGGAAGCCACAATTCCGTCTCAATCCGCGCCATTCCCGGCTTCGTCCGCTGGCTGATAAACCGCCATTTGCCATCTGTTTCTGCTGCAATCGCGAAACATCTATCGTACATGAATCCGGTCTTGGTAAGTAAGGCACGATTCAGCTCGATGGGCCCGCATGATTTTACCGGGTAGATGTAGATTGACTTGATGCGGATTGCGCCATTAGTTGCGATGTCTTCTGGTATGGCGTATTTGGAGTCATATTGATCTGTCATGTTGCTGTTGCTGGTTGATAGGCCGATCTTTCGCAGGTGTCGAAGTGACCGGCGTGTTTTAGAGGTGTTTCCATTTTGGACGATAGCCGCGAAGACCAGGCTTAGCAACAGCACGAGAGCTATGGAGCCATAGAGAATCGTAGAAGCATTGAGACCTTGAAGACCTTGTATAAGTTGGAGCAGCATTATCGGAGCTTTTGGGAAGAGTCATCAAAACGAGAGTGCGATGTTTCAATACGCGCCGGTTGCACTCGGCAAATCTTTCGGAATCGCCATCCTGCTGACTAATCGCATCTCCATCTGGGGCATTTCAGACATCTTTAGTTAAGAGTGTTGAGCATCGGGGCCAGGGATAGGAGTTTATCGGGGTATTCCTTCTTCTCTTGGTTGTTACGTCGTCGTCTGTTGGTATCAGAGCGATTTGATTGTCGAATTCTCGTTATCTCAACACATGCGGACGCGGGGAAGCCCAGTAGACAACAACCGTGCAAACCATACACTATCTCCAGTATCAGTAAACCCCAAAAAAGCATATTTTCACCAAAATAGAACAAACACGAACAACCAACACAGCTATCTCAACATCTGCACCGGAGCCGCTCACGTGAGCGGATGCGGGGAGATAACAGCCCTAACCCGGCCCGGGTGAACCGTTCTAGACGGTTCGGAGGCCATCCGAGACCCAAGAACTTTCCGCCCCGCGACCAAATTACTGCTGGATACAGGGTTGTGTACAATTTGTGCATGATAGCTGCGCGGACAAGTCATGTGCACGGATCCCGGGATGTTGAATATTATGGGCCCGGATGCATGATAGATATTGATTACTCTATTGGGTAATGTTTTCCAGGAAAGGGACAGGTAGGACCAGACAACAGTATTGGAGAAGCTGGGTTTGCTTCTAATGTGGATGTTTGGTAGCTTGTACCAATGCTCTGATTTGACAATTAGCTGCTTCTTGCACATTCAATTGGAGTACCCCCGCAGAGTCGGTGACAATTGAGGACGGAAAGATCGAGCACGTTGTAGATTTATAAAGCCTGCCCGCCCAAAAGTAACCAACTTTCACCATTAATCCCCCCCCAAGATCTTTAATAATGACCAACGACAAGAACCAAAGAATCATCATCGTCGGCGCTGGCATCTTCGGCCTCGGCACCGCCCTCACCCTCAAACAACAAGGCTACCAAAATGTCACCATCCTCGACCGCGCCCTCCCCCCCGTCCCCGATGGCTCCTCCAACGACATCTCCCGCGTAATCCGCTTCGACTACGGCGACGAAGTCTACGCCCGCATGGCCAAGGAAGCCTACGATCTCTGGCTCACCCCGACGTTTAAAGAAGCTTTCCACCAAACGCCTTGTCTGTGGGTTACGCAGAAGGCGTCCCCGGGACAACCCGTGCAGGAAATGGCGGAGGAGTATAGTCGCAAGACTAGGGACGTGTTGACGAAAATGGGGGAGCCGTGGCATGGTGTGCCGTCGGCGGAGCAGGCGAAGAGGGAGTTTCCTGGGTTTACGGGGAAGTTGGGGTCTCCCGGTTTCGATGCGTTTTGTAATACGAGTGCTGGATGGGCGGATGCGGGTTTGGCGACGCAGAGGCTCGCGGCGAGGTGTGTTAATGCTGGGGTTTCGTTTATCACGGGGCCGAATGGGAATGTCACCGATTTCGAGAAGAGGTCCGATGGGACTGTCAAGGCTGTTCGCACAAGCGGTGGGAACAGTGTCGCGGGTGACATGTTCATCGTGGCGACTGGCGCTTGGTCAGCTAGTCTCGTTCCCTCGTGGAATACCATGATTGCGGCAGCGCAGATCGTGGGCTACATGCGCCTTACTCCCGAGGAAATGGTCAAGCTCAAGGACCTTCCTATCTACTTTAACCTGTCGACTGGGTTCTTCTGCTTCCCGCCTCATGATGGTACTGGGATTCTGAAAGTCGCTTGCCATGGCTATGGGTACACCCAGTCTGGTGAAAACAACATCTCCGCGCCTCCGAACGCCCCGCCATCCGCTAGGGCTAACTTCATTCCCGAGGATGGGATTAAGCGTCTGCGTGCCGGTATGAAGGATATCTTCCCGGATCTGGAGCCACGGGGGTTTGAGAAGGTGGGGTTGTGTTGGTACAATGACACGCCTTCTGGCGATTTCATTATGGATTACCACCCAGACCACAAGAATCTGTTCATCGCGACTGGTGGAAGTGGACAGTAAGCATACCCCTATTCTGAATTGCCTAGATTCTGGCTAACTGATGACTACAGTGCATTCAAATTCCTGCCAAACATCGGAAAGTACATCGTTGGATGCTTCGACAAGAGCCTCCCGCAGGACTTGCTGGAGAAGTGGAAGTTCCCGACAGAGTACAAGAATCAGTTACAGGATGATATCTTTAAGGGGGATGGAAGCCGTGGTGGTCCGGAGAGGAGAGAATTGACCTTCCAGGAACGAGATACCTTCAGTACTGCGCTGAAGGCTACTTCGTCGCGGCAGAGTAAGATATAGTTTTAGAAGGCGGTAACTATTGGCTTCATGTTTATTGATACTTAATGAGAACAAGATAATGGCAACTTTTGCATCTAATATTATGCACACACATTTGGAAAACAGTATGTCTACAAGAATCCGCTATAAATTCCCCAAATCCCACCACGTAAACAACCCATCCATACTATTCTCCAACTCCTGCCGATTCACCCCATCCACATCCCCAAACTGACTCGGATCAGTCCACAACCACGGCGTATTCAGCATAAGATTATCACTCGGCACGATCAATCTCTCTCCCCTAAGATCAATGTCCGGAGATGATGGTGCCGGAGCCGTTATTGTTGCTGTTGTATTTCGCACCCTTGGAGGCATGTGCGCCGCTTGTCCCCCATCTGCGGTATTCACGGTGACTTCTGGGGACATGGCGACGATGATCTCGAGAGTGGATGAGCTTTGTGCTGAGCTTTCGCGTGTGATTGTGGGTGTGAGGGATGGATGAAGAAGGCCGGTTGTAGATGGTTCTTGCGTCTCCGGGGTACAGTTTGCTCGTAGGATGTCCCACATTAGACTAACGCTGAGGTAAATTCGGGAGGGAGTCCAGTCGTAATCAACATTCTCGGAACCAAATGCTATATGTATTATCTTTTCCAGCGTTTGATCCTGTGGTGTTCAGTATGAATCTCTTTCCTGTAGACATAGTTGCACTCACCAATGCCCGACAAGCAGGCGAAAACTCCACAAACCCCTCCAAAAACCTCCTACACTTCGCCAGATCCGTCTTCGACTTGAACTTCAACCTCGGATCCGCCGCCCGACAATAATAAAGATGCACCGTAGCAGCAACAGCAGCCGCATGCCCAAAGAAAGCCTCCGTAAGCCTCATCTCCTTCTCCGTCACCATATCAACAATCCTCACGATCCAGGTAGCATGCAACAACGCCAGCTCGCTCGACCTTCTCCAAAATGCATTCGGAATAGCTAGGTTTGGGTTATGCTGGGACGCGACGATGTAGAGAAACGGGTGGTTGAGCATGGTCAGGATACAGTGGTATGTGAACTGTAGTTTCAGCCAGGGACCCCAGTAACTTTTGTTCAGACGGACTTCGGATGCTGTGCGTTCGTAGAATTTGACCGAGTCGTAGCGGTGGTTTTGGGAGAGCTTGTTCTCGGCGGAGGTAAGGTCGGAGAGGATCATTGTGTACATGGAGTCGTGACGCCAGGGTTCTTTGAGGCTGTTATGGGCACAGTCAGAAACGTAGGTTCGCACTCTGCTCCAGACCCAGCCGAAGTGAGAGGATAGACTCCATATGTCGATTTCGGGGTCTGAGCAGCTCATGGTTTCGTCGTCTTCTGTCTTGTTTGGGATGCAGCAGGGACACAATGGTTCAGCGGAGAGTCTGAACAGCCTGTTCTGGTGGCCGTACGACCGTTCCAGTGATAAAAGGCCCCAGAAGACTCTTTTCTTCCGTTGAGCCAGAGGACTCTTAGCTGGAGCAGCGGCTTCAACATCAATCATGGCTGTGAGACAAAGCTGGAACGCGAATCCCAAGTGAAACTGGCCCAGAGACACATTTCCGTCCATGAAGAGTGAATATGTGAGCAGACACAGACTCTCGATGGTCTCAAGGTCTACAGTGCCACTTGCGACACGAAGCATGATCAATGTTCTCGCCGTGTTGCTGTAGAACTGTGACTGGTCGTGGGCGACGCAGAAACGGGACGTCAGCGTGAGGATACTATAGACAAGCTCCTTTGGCAGAAATCCCATGTCCTCAAGATCTTCGTAATTGAAACACCAGATAGGCTGTCGATGGCAGTATTGGAAGTAGAGATCTACTGCTTTGGCGACGGTAGGCGATGATATATGCAGACTGGAGTCTTCGGGGCCTTCGAAACCAAGCTCTGGGGCAAGCAGATTATTGAGGGCATAGTTCGACTCGCTGGGAAGTGAATTCGATGACGATTTTGCGGGAGATGGATCTTCATCGCAGGGTCTAACTTTGTCAGAGCCCTCTTTCAGATAGTAGATTATAGCGAGATACCTACTTAGACCCTTTCATGATAAAATCAACCTTTTCTTCCAGTGATGCTAGTCGGTCCTCCTAAGCCATTGATTCCATCAGCACCCACCTCCCGCGTTGATGCTAAAAAGAGCCCTACCGATTGGTGCGATGCTCTCCGACCAGATGTATAGAGACATGTCTGATTGAGACGAGCACAACTTGAACACACAGGCCTCTCTGCTGGACATCGTGTTTTCTTTCGTCTGGATATCTGACATTAGATCTATACATGCATTCAAGTAAGCAATACATACCGACAATTTAGACAGGCTTCATACGATCGCAATCGCCCACGCGAGCCGTCTCGCGGCATCGTAGTCGAATACTAACTGCTCAATATCCAAAAAGCCATTGTCTATAAACTGGTAAAGATAACTATCGCTGATATTGAAGTGAAAATGCACACTGTCATACTAAACAGCCTTGTGCTTTCCAAGAAACCCCGCGTGGTGATGCTTCTCAAACGGGTTAAAACTTCCCGGAAACATGACATCTGCCATTGACGGCTTTTCTCCGGCATTGAAATGCTTGTCTAGCGAGGGGATGTTCCATTGTTACTGCTGCCCCGTGGGGTATACCCTAGTTGTCAGACATCATTCAGTAATACTTGGGTCAGCGATGCCGAATATAGACATTCTAAACTATGCACATGCAATCTGTAATGCTATGTTCTAATAAAAAGAAAACATAAAATCATGAAAACCTCCGTAACCGCCTCAACCGACTCAAACTCTGATTCCTCCGTAGACCTTCTTCATCCTCATCACTCGTTGTCCCTGAATCCCCCTGCTCCTGTTCCCTACGCTTCAATGCCTTCCGGAAATGGACACGTTCATCTTGTTGCTGTTTCGCGCGGAGATGTACAAAGTCCTCATGTGCGGCTTTTTCTTCGTGCAGTTTTTCGATCTGCATGAATGTATGTGTTAACACATTTCCTTACAGCATACGTACAGCATACCATGATGTACAGGTACAAAGTACAACTATGTATGTATATGTAGCAAGGGGGAGAGAGAAAGGGACGTACATGCTTCAACCAAACCTCCTGCTCCGAACTCCACGCCTTCTGACACCTCGCCAACTGCTGCTGCGCAGCTTGTAACCGTTTCTCCTGTTCCAGCGTCCACCGACACCGTCCCGGAACCATCTTATTATTATCAAGTCTCCAGCTGATTATCCGCACGCGTTTACTTGGCGATGCATACTCGTCGTCATCGTCGTCGACATCTGAGGGATCCGAGCCTTCGTCTTCGGAGATGTGAATCGCATCGTCGGAGTCTGAGTCGTTTGAGTAGGAGGAGGAGGAGGAATCATCGGTGACGGCGACGGGGGATTTCTCTTTCCACGTTGACCGATTAGGTCGACGATTCGTAAATGAGAAGCTGAAGATGTGCTTGACTCTGTTTCCGACGCGCATTTTTGCTGACTGACTGACTGATTGGAATTCTTGGTTGGTCTTGGTTTGTTCTTGTAAAAGCTTGGTTCTTGAAAAGGGATGGACGGTTTATATAAGTAGATGTATCACGAGCCTCGCTTTTTGTCTTACACGAACGCGACCGAAGACGTGGGACATTGGCGTTTCAGCGCTTCTACTTTTACCACTGGTGTACGTACTCCATTCTCCGTGTGTATACGTGGTTAGTTTCCGGGGGCCGACCCCCTCTCCTCCCTTGGTCTATGGATCTCCCAGGCTAATGCCTGCAGCGCGTGGATAATCCCCGCCGCCAGGGCCTTAGTTTCTTGTTTCTACTCCGTAGTTCTTGATTGCTCCGTATTGTATGGAGTATGTGGTCTAGTTGGGCAATCATTAGGTTGTCGCGCCGGGCTCGATACGAATCGAGACTTATGCAGGCTTGATGGGCGTGAAAACGTGGCGATCAATTTGAGCACTGGCGTTGTCAGGTATGTAGGTATGTTATGTATATGGCAGGTATAATAGGGTTCTGGCTTATTTGCAGATAATATTTGCATAGTTGGAAGCCATCGGAAAGTTAGACATGTGTTTATGTCGCCATGTCGCCATGTATGTAATGTTCAATGACATAGGACAAGACCAGAAATCAAGGTATATACAGCAAATAACTCCAATGCTAACCTGTAAAAAGATGAGAGGCCAAGAATAAGAAATGCATCCCAATCCCACGCCAACACTGTACATGTACAAAAAAAGATAATAACAGAAAATCAAAAGTCGTCCACCTGTAAGAAAGCCC
>NW_019170456.1:1614135-1627834 GCF_001890805.1 Aspergillus glaucus CBS 516.65
AATAATAATAATAATAATAATAATAATAATAAATGAAAACACCAAGCATGCGCCATTTCCAATAGTCTTTCGACCGGCGCGCCGCTAACATCGGGGAGGAAAGCAATTATGGACCAATCCGGCCAACTCAAACGGCGCTGCGGCACCACGTCGGTCAATGGCCAAAAGTAGAACTCACATGTCGCCTCCGCTTGTTTTTGCTTTTCTTTCTGCTCTGATCTTCTCGCCAATGATCACGCTGATCAGTCGTCGGTGTAAGTCTGCCTCCGTCCAGCCGATCTGGCCCGTCCCGCCGCTATCTAGGTCACCGGTGGTCAGTTCCTGCACAAACTGGTCAATCACCGCGAACTGGCCTTCGGTAACGGGCACGCCATGTCGGCCGTCAGACGTCCAAATCCAGTCGCCAATAATTTGGTCGCGTCCGGGCGCCGGATAGTATGTGAATCGTTCTGGAAAGTGCGCAGCCAGTCGGTACAGACGTCGGAGGATAATATAGTGCTCGTCGCTGAAATGCCCAGACACCGCCAGCGGTCGGGCCCGCACCGGGCTCTCCCCTCCCAGAGCGGAAAATGCGCGGTCGGGTTGTTGGGCGGCGCGTGACTCGGGGGAGCTTTGTGGTTCTTCATACTGCCTCCACTCGGTGAATCGTCGAGAACTTCTGAACCTCCGCTCCATTTCATCTTGTTCCTCCACGTCTGCCCCGTCGGATCCATGGGAATGCGCGTTCACATCCTCCGCGGAGCCATCGTCGCTCACCGGGTCATCATCTGAGTCCTCATATTCTTCACTCACGCGACTTGGTCGCGAAGGAGACCTTCTTATTGGTGCTTTCAGCCAGCCGGGGGTCAATGAGGCCAGTCTTTGGAACCAGGTCGATCCCTGAACATCAGGATTTGCGGGATTGGCGGGTCGCGGAGGTTGTGGAGTCATTTCCACATTTCCGTCAATAGAGCGTTCTTCGGCTACGGCGGCATCTGAATATTCAAAGTCTTCCTCCTCTTGGTCCCGCCGCCTATCAAATTCCATCCTCTCATACTCAATTCTGGTGGTCGGATCAATCTGGAACGCATCGTCGTCCGAGTGCTTGAGAGGGCTCGACACCAGTCCCAATTCCGATAGCGGCGGCTCTTGACCATGCACCCCATTCTCGGCGTATCGCGGGGAAGACTGGGGTGCCGCCCGCTGCGAAGGCCGTGCACTGGCGGCGCTCAGGGGGCTGCTTTTCCCGTAATAGTAGCGAGAATGATTCGGAGTGTTGGATGCACCAAGCAACATCGACATGTCAACCTCTTGTTCGCGTAATTGTCGCACTCGCGATTGGCCTCCCAGGTAGGGTACCTTTTCCCGCTGGTGAGTCCAAGGAACCGGGGAAAATGCGCCGTATTCACTTGGGGCAGCTGATCGATCATCCTTCCATGGGCTAGACTCCTGTCTGTAGCCAGCATCGTCTTCATCGCGACGTGTGGAGGATTGATGCATGGAACCTTGATGCGTGGAAGATTGATGCGATATTTGGCTATGCTCCTGTGCTTCTTGCTGCCAGATGTCCGAGTATCCGTCGTCGTCTTCTTCCTCTGGCAGATATTGTTCTTCCTCCTCTTCCGGTTGTTGCATATGTAGCTGCGGGTGTCGTTCCTCCTCTTCGTATTCCTCTTGTTCCTCTGCCTCTTCATCCTCCTGTTCCTCCCCTACCTCGTCTGCCTCGTATGCCTCGTCTGGATAGCCTGCATCATCCTCCGGCAGATTGCTTTCTGAAGCTGGCTCCAACTCTGGCCCTTGGTCGAAATCTGACCCCGAATCCGAGTCTGGTCCCCCGATGTCAAATGCGGGATAGGCCCTACCACGCTCAGGACTCTGATGTGCCTCATCATCGCTATTAATAACAATGACCTTGCTCGAATTGGCTTTGTCAATCTCGCGACTGATGGACTCTCTCTCTTGCTGCCATTCAGCCATTCGTCGTTTCATCGCAGTTTCTGGCCCTGGTGTATCCTGAACCGATCTTCGATCTTGTTGGCGCGGGGTTTCTGAGGTATCTTCCTCTTCCTCTTCTGATCCCTCGTCCTCATATTGGTCGTGGGTATCTTGCGCGGCGGCATTTCTAGCAGCTTCTTCTTGTTCGGCCCTTTCATTTTCCATCTCTGCTTGTATTTTCCTCTTGGCAATTTCCTGGCCAAGGCCTAGACCAACTCGTAGTTGTTGTTGGGTATCGTAGTCAAGATCACTAAACACGCTCTCCAGGCGCTGTTTGGGTTCCTCAATAGCAATTTTGCTATCTGGTCGTTTCTCTACCTCTGGATTCTGTCTGAAGGCACCCTCAAGTGCCATACCAGCACGGACAATCCTAGCCAGCCGGGCGATCGGTCTAGGCCGGTTATCAGCTGGAGTAGGCGCAGGGGGTTCGGCCGGAGGAGACGGTGGTGCATGTTGTTCAGAAGCCTCATCGTGTGTCGCAGGCTGCTTTAATCTTCGTCGATGAGCAGGTGAACGGGACTGTCGTTTTGGTGGAGAACGAGATTGGCGTTTTCGCGGGGGTTCTAAATTCGGCGATGCATTCGCGCGTGCATTCTCGTTGTAATCGCTACTCATAGAGGAAGCTTTGCGCTTTGTTTTCTCTCTTTTGCCGATTGATTCACGCTGAAGAAAAGGTCTGAGAGGTCCTTTGGCACGGTCTGAATTTGTGCTGATTCCATGCTGCTTGGCTGATGGCAGAGTATCCAATGAGACCATGCTGAACCCTTCACTCTCCACAATCGAATTGTATTCCCGGTGTTCGTCCGTAGAATCACGATGTTCGTGTGTTGGGTCATCATAATCATCCGTTGCATTATCCGTGGCCTCGCCTTGGGTATCATGAAGTTCGCTACTTGGTACCTCTTCGTCCAGATTGTCTTGTTCATGATTCTCTTCATCGACCAGCGATGAAGATGTAGGCGTAGGATAAAGGCGTGGTGGTCGAGGTGTACGGCCGGCATTCAATGCGTTTGCTGGGGATGAAGTAAGTGGTTCTTGAATTGATTCTTGGCGAACAGAAGACGGCATCTTAGACGGCGTCGAGTGTAGCTTCCCGTCATCGTCATCGCGGTCTATGGCACCGACATCCGGCGTCTCATACGCAGGTTCTGCAAAAGCCACTCGAGGGGAACTCCGATTCCAATCCGTCGGGTCCGGTCGCATCGTCTCGTCTTCTTCATGGGCGGAGAATGGAGCATCCGGTAGCTCATCGTCTTCCGAATCGCCATCCGCGCCGAGATTCAAAGGACTGTATCGTTCTTGGTCGAGTTCAGAATCTGGATTTGGTTGCTCTTCCACCCCTGGATTTAGCGGACTGTATCGGTTTCGTCCAGAGTCGGGAAACGGGGTTGATTGCTCAAAATTCAATGGGCTAGATCGTTGCTCAAATTCGGGCCCTGGAGTTGGCTGGTCCTCCGACTCGAGGTTAAATGGATCGTATCGCTGTTGATCGGGTACGGAAGCCGGAGTCGGTTGCTCCTCTTCATCGAGGTTCAAATGACTAGATCGCTGTCGTCCAGGTACGGGCACCGGAGTTGGTTGCTCAAGGTTTAACGGACTAGATTGTTCGGGGTCGGGAACCGGCGTTGGTTGCTCTTCCACCTGCCGCTCAACCGGCACGGGCGTACCTTTGCGCGGTCGCCCTCGTGGTCTGCTTTGTCCATTGGCGCCCTTGGCACCTGGTGTATGTCCGGGACTTGCTGGGGTCGATGTCGCATCGGGTAATGCTTGAATCTCCGTCTTCCTCGGTCGGCCTCTGCGTCGTCGGGGGGTTGGCTCGGGTTGGTCGCGTTCATCCTTCAGGGGCACTTTGGTCGTCATAGTCGTCGAGGGATATAATGCCCTGCGCGTAGGGCTTTTTTGGTTATTCGCCTCATCCTCTTCATCTTGCGTCGCCTCCAGGGTCACTCGAATCCTCCATGGATTGCCGCTCTCACCCTGGCCTTTTTCCGGGGACAAGGACATGGGCGCTCCCCCAGCCAATTTCGCAAGCGCGGGAGTAGCTGGTAGCAAGACATCGTCGAACCGGATGGAATGCGCACTTTTCGACGGGCTGAGACTCGGGCGCTGACGCTTGCCCTTAACAGAGCCTGGCGTCTGCAGGAACTTGAAATTGGGGGCCGGAGACATAGACATGAAGGGTTGCCGACCGCCGAGAGGTTTCGTGGGGGAGGAGAGTAGGTATTCGGAGTCGCCAGCAGGTCCAAGAATGTCCGAAGAAGAGCTAGAACTGCGAGAGGACATGTCGAAATGCGAAGAATCCAAGGCGGGTCATCGGCGACTGCGGTCGCGTCCAGATACGATGGGTGGTATCGGTAATCAAAAGTAGTGGCCAAAATAGTTCATTCTCGAGGCACCAAAGCCCATCCAAAGCAGGTCATATCGATCCGTCAACAACGTCAACAACGGTCACAATCACCAAAACACGTCTCCCGATCGGGCAGTCAAAGAGGGGACGCGTTGGTTATGTAAGCGGGAGAAACACTTGATCCGCTGTACGGTAGGCGCAGTGGCCACGAGTGCAGTTCTATGCACCTCAGTCAGTCAAGAAACACAGCGCTTGTGTGCGTAAAGTAGATTCAATAAATGTTGCATTGACAAATTCTTTAGTTGCTGAGGAAGAGTGCTACCTGTGCTGTGTTGAGAGAAAGAAAGAACAACCAAGCACGAAGATCGACGTCCCCCGCAATTTCCGCATCTGGCTAGCGTCCGCATTCGTATTACTGCCTGAGATCTTAGGCGTAAGCACGGCATGTCTCCCCGGAAATCACCAACCATCGGGAGCAGCAGCTCTGGACTGCGAACATCTATACAAAACGGGGAAAAACGAATTGAATCAAGCAATCTTAAAAGCATCTTACCGCATCCAGGCACTCTCCCCGCGTCTTTCCTGCATCGACAAAATTCCCCTGTCAGCTTCGGGAAATAACCAACCAACCAACCACTCCTTCCTATAGAAGCTTTCTTTATCCCTCGGCCTGCCCCCGCGTTTGGTCAGCATGCAGTGACATTCCCCGGATCACGCTATACGAGAGAATATATATTATGCTCTTGGACCCCCCTCCTTCTGCCCACTCGCGCATTCACCGGCTGCTCGCTTTACTCTGTCCTGCGCGATTCTCGCCCCGTGTTCTATTCTTATACTGCTTAATCTTCTTCACGGTCACTGTGCTTCTTGGTATCAGAATGCATGTCGGGTCCTATCTTTCCACCGTCCTTTACGGACTGCCCGTGTTGGCCCAAGCACAGAGCTCTGTGACTCTGTCTGCTGCGCCGTCGTCGAAAACTGCTGAGCCTGAACCTGCTGTTGATCCCTTCAAGGCCTACACGATCAAAGCGGAGAACATCACTGCTACTTTGATTCCCTATGGTGCGCGATTGACGTCTGTCCTCGTGCCCGATCGCGACGGCAACCAGCAGGATATCGTGCTGGGCTACGATGACCCCAGGGACTACTTGAAGGATACCGAAACGAACCATACTTACTTCGGTGCCGTGGTGGGCCGGTATGCCAACCGGATCAAGAACGGATCGTTTGTCCTGAACGGGGAGAAATACGAGATTCCGAGCAATGAGAACGAAGGTCTCAACACTCTCCACGGAGGTTATGTGGGCTACGACCAGCGCAATTGGACTGTCACTACGTACTCGGAGTCCACCGTCACCTTTACCTTGCTAGACCGGGGATTCGAAGACTTTCCGGGTGACATTGTCACCCATGCTACCTTCACCGTGGACAACAACCGCACGCCAGACAACCCCGACGGTCTGCCGCTGTTGACAACCAAGTTGGTCTCGCTCGCATTGACCGAAAAGACCCCGATCATGCTGTCCAACCACATCTACTGGAACCTGAACGCATTCAAAGAAGAGAACATCCTAGACGACACCTTCCTGCAATTACCCTTGTCCAGACGCTTCGTCGGCACAGACGGCCTCCTAATCCCGAACGGCACCATCCTCGACGTTCACAGCGCCTACAACGGCAGCGCCGATTTTACCACCGGTAAACTTGTGGGTGAAGCCATCGAAGACGCTGAAGGTCTCTGCGGAACAGACTGCACAGGGTACGACAACTGCTTCGTCATCGACCGTCCGCCTCAATCCGCCGCACAGGATTCGCTTATCTCCATCCTCCACGCAAACTCCAGCACTACGGGTATCTCTCTCGAAGTCAAGAGCAACCAGCAAGCCATCCAGATCTACACGTGTCCTGGCCAGGATGGGTCTATCCCGATTAAGCCGTCGCAGGAGAAGCGGAACGAAGGGCAGGGTGCTAGCAGTGTCAATGCGTATGGGTGTTTGGTTATTGAGCCTGAGGGTTGGATTGATGGAATCAATCACCCTGAATGGGGACAGTTGCCGTACCAGGTTTATGCACCAGATACAGCTCCGGCGATTAACTGGGCTACGTATAAGTTTGGGACGATTGCTTAATCCTGATATTTACATACTACCATGGTATTAATGACTAGACTAATTGAGCTGAATGCATGACGGTATCGTTGAATGTGCGAATTCTAAACCTATCACTCGGGTATCTAATATCAAACTTGCAACAAACGCTAAACTACTATAAAACAATCATCCCCACCCCGCCAACGTCCAACTCGACCTATCCCCCCCAGTCCTCAACCCCGACCTCCTGTCCGGCACATACCCATGCTCCAAATCCCGACTCGCCCCCGCAAGCCCATGCTGCAAATATTTCTCGCGCTCAATCTCCACCATCCCCCTAATCTTCAAACTCGTAACAAGACTCGTACCAGCCCACGGCCCCAAAGACTCAACTTCCCGCAGAACACCCTGGACAGGCGGCTTGAAGTCCCGATCTCTATTGCGCTGGAGTTTCTGCTCGACGAAGTCGATCTCGTTGTCTCCTTCGTCGTCGATCGAGGGTGTATGGGATGCAGTGGCGGTGGGTTCTTGGGTTGGTGTTGTGGTTCCTGTTGATGGGGTCGTTGATGATGGGTTTGGATTCGGGTTTGGATTCGGGTTTGGATTCGGGTTTGGCGTTAAGGATAAGTTCTGGAGGCGGGTTCGTTGGCGCTCGACGGCTTTCCCGCGGACTTGTGTCCAGCCGTGGGTTTTTATCAGCGCATTTACTTCGTTGAGGATGCGTTGGCGGATTCCTGGGATGTGGGAACCTCCTCCGACGAATATGATACGGGACATGCATATCCCGCGTGCGTCGGGGGGTAGGGCGAGGAGGGTGTTGTAGAGGAGTAAGGGGAGGGGTTTTTCCTCGTCGTCGAGGTCGGATTCCGGGATGCCGTGGGCGAAGAGGGCTTTTTCGACTGGTTCGGCAAATTTGGGGAAGGGGACGTCGATGTATTCGGAACCCGGGTTTGAGGGGGAGGGTATGGAGATGGTTGTGTTTGGGAGATCGGTTGGTTCGGTTTCTGTGTGGGTTTTGCACCATGCGAAGCGGGTGACTACTTCTTCGCAGTATTCGAAGTTCACGGAGAGTTCGTCTGTTGTTGGGTCTCGGGTGCTGGTGCTGGTTGAGGTGAGGTGGGTGAGGAATCGGCCTGTCTCTTGGAGTAGGTGTTTCATTGCCCTGGTGCTGCGTTTGTGTGCGACTTCTCTGTATTCGTAGACGCCGGTCACTGTGGTCTCAGCCCAGCCTAGATCCACTACCATTGCTGAGCGTACTCCGGCAGCTGTCGCGGACATGGCTGCGGATGGTAGGAGCGTGATACTTGGAAACCGCCAGCGGTTGAACAAGGTCGACAGAACAGACGCCAGTAACGGATGAGGCATAAGAGATGGCATAACAAGAACCAGCCGTGTTGTCCCCGCGTCCGTCAACAGGTACTTATTGTACGTCTCGCGAACCACTCGCTCAATCTTATCCTCGACAAGGCCCAAATCGACCTTTCGCAGATCCATCCCCCACAGCTCATATGGATTCGCCCACTCCTCTGGACTAACAGACAGTTCGGTAGACGGGCCGTAATTCAACCATCCCCGATAATCGCCCGTCCTCCTCGATTCCTCCGGCCCAAACCCAACAGTACACATGGGCGTGCTCTCGCCCTCAAAGCCTGCTCGGAGCCATCTCGAGCCCAATTCGAATATAATAGCATCTTCCTCGCTACGAAACGAGGAGCCGGATGAGGTACTTGCGAAAGAGGAGTTGTTTGAGCGGAGTTGGTGTTGGGGGGTTTGGGGGGAAGACGGTCTGGCGGTTTGACTGTGGCGTAGGTTTGATGGGAGATTTGAGCCGGAGAAGCGTTTGCTGTCGCCAGCGGATATAGATGAGGCGCTTGCCATGCTCGTCGTTTTGGTATAGAAGCCGGTCGAGCTGTCGGTGCTGTTTACTTCGGCGCGGGGAGCGGAGAATCGATCAATTCATGCTTTGCGCGTCTGCAGGGTGATTTTCGAGTAAACAATGCCCTGCTGTTCAAGCTATCCACTTGAAGATTTTCAATTGAGAGTTCAGATTCGAGAAATTCGCAATGAAGCTTGAATTGTGAAAGTGCCAGACTACATATCCATGCGGCTTAAGGCCGGATCTACGTCGGGCCGGTGCTATTGCTTTTCCGCGACGTCAATAACGACGAAGAGCTAAACCGCTATCAACTTGGCTTATTATAGCGTGGGCTTGTTATTGGGGTGTTTTTGGAAGAATTGGATGTGATCGGCTTATGTCAGTTTAGTTTTGCCCCATGGGGATCCCCGGGTGAGTACAAGAACAGCTATGCCAGATATATATATCTCTGTTTGTTTACAACGCGCTGGCTAGACAACCAATAACTAACTTAACAGACTCATCAATGCCATCGGCCCTGGAGAACGGATATCACTATCCAAACTGGCCATAACGCATCTGGAACAAACAGCAAGGCCCATCCGTATCGCGGTTGATATCTCAATATGGCTGTTCCAGGTGCAGGCAGGGCGAGGCGGAAGGAACCCCGAAATCCGGACACTGTTCTACCGACTTTTGAAATTTTTGGCATTACCCATTCACCCTCTCTTTGTCTATGATGGGAAAAATAAACCGCCGTTTAAACGAGGGAAAGCGGTTTCTGGACAGGGAAATGCGCCTATTATCCAGATATCAAAGCGCTTGATCGATCTATTTCGGTTTCCTAGACATGATGCCCCGGGAGAGGCAGAGGCGGAATGTGCGAATCTGCAGAGAGCGGGTATTGTCGATGCTGTGATGAGCAATGATGTTGATGCTATGATGTTTGGGTCGAAGATGACTATCATGAATTTCTCCAAGGAGAGTGGTAGTACCACTTCTGCATCGCATGTTACTTGCTATCGGATGGGCAATCAAGCAGATACGCCTAATGTTGATCTCGACCGTCCCGGTATGGTTCTTTTCGCGATGCTCAGTGGAGGTGACTACCTGCCCTCTGGTGTCCCGAAGTGCGGTAGCAAATTGGCAACGGAGATCTCAAAGGCCGGTTTTGGATCGGATCTCTTGGACGCAATCAACGCCAAAGGCACGCAGCGAACGGAGCAGTTGAGCGAATGGAGAGAGCGGCTCCAGTATGAATTGGAAGAGAACGAAAGTGGCTACTTCAATACCAAGCACAAGGCTGTCCGGATTCCACAAAGTTTTCCAGATCAGACGATTTTGGAGTACTATGCGTCGCCTGCTGAATCAAATACCGAAGAACTTGAAATTTTGCAACGCCGCTTAATGAACGATTGGGACCAGGACATTGATCCTTTGGAGATCAGGAATTTTGCCGCAAGACTTTTTGATTGGAATTACCGCTCTGGAGCGCGGAAAGTTGTACGACTGCTTGCAGAGCCTTTGGTTTCTTACAAGATCCGTCTCAGAAGACAACTTAACGGTCCGTCATTGTCGAACAGCGATATTCCTATGCTGCGGAAAGTCTACAAAAGTCGCACAAATTACAGTACAGATGGTCTGACGGAGTTGCAAGTCGACGTCATTCCAATAAACATTGTTGGTCTGGACCTTTTCGCAGAGGAACCCAGCCCCCCGCTTCCATCACAGGGATCACAGGAAGCGGCAGCATCCGGCGACGAAGTGGACGATGACCTCGAAGCTCCTGTTGAGCCTGTCACTCAATCCCCTGTCAAGAAACGAGTGACTAAGCGATACGACCCCTACGCACCAGAGAAGATGTGGGTATTTGAAGCCTTGGCTAGAATCGGCATCCCAGACGTCGTCGAACAGTGGGAAAAAGAACGAGCCGCGAAGTTAGCGCCAAAGAAGCCAAGTACTCGAAAGACAGGCCCTAAGAATAAGGGACCGCTAGACCCAGGGATGAAACGCGGAAGTATCTTGAAATACGGTACACTCACGAAACCACGCCCCGAGGTCTCTCAGTTCAAACAAGCGCAGCTATTCGAAGCAGCACTCCCCAGTACACCGAACTCAAGCCAACTGTCGGGGATAGGATCACAAAACCGCACAGGTACAGCATCTCCAAAGTCCCACATGCCAGGTCCTGGGACATCCTGGGCAGACAGTCTGGACAACCTCGTTGACATCTTCTCTCCCTCATACACAATGCCTCCCGAATTAAATGCAAAAGGCCGTAGCCGCGGCAGACCCCGTCTCGAATCCCGGCGCGCAGCGATCTGCTCAGACGGTGTCGAAGTAGTGGACTTGGAGGCATCAGGTGATGAGTTCACCCTGAACGTTCCCTCTCCACCTCCGACCCGTCCACGGAAGCTTAAAATCAGTGTCGACTATCCGGCCTTTCCAGAGGTAGAGAAGAAACCCAAATCCAAACCGAAGACGAAGACGAAGGCGAAGACGAAGACGAAGACCCCTACACCATCACCCTCACCCTCATCCTCACCCTCCCCTACCAAGAAGAGCAACAGACGCGCCCAGAAAGACATTCAGGGCGATCCGGAGGATCGGAAAACCGCCAAGAAACTGGGCGAATCTTTGTCCAAGCCATCATCGAAACATAACCCTGTTTCTGGTGGACAGCCTGGATCCCGTGGTTGCATCGAATCAGCACCCCCAAAGCGCCGGTCGCCGAGGAAGAAGACACCAACACCAAGTACCAATGAACCCACCATAGAGCACAAGACAAACAATATACCCTCATCAGTCATGGAATATCTTCCGCAAGAAACACCAATTAAGAAAGCAGAGAAGAAAAACCAGGAACTAAAGCAACGCGCGAAAAAGAATAAAGAGCCATCACGTTCTGAATCTCTCGAAGCCAACGGCTCTCAAGAACAGACCAAACCGTCCGAAGATCTGCCAATTCCCAAGAAGAGAACATCGCAGCATGTCGAAGCCGTAATAACGCACGACGGTTCCTGGGCTATGGAGCCTGCTTCTGAGTCTGAGAATCATGGCAGTGCAAAGGATGGGGATGACTCGGGGAGTCAGCGCAAGGAGACGAAGGCAAATAAGAAGCGTATTCCGCGTGTTAGCATCTTGGACCTGGTTGATTGAGCTGGGCTTGGTCTACTATTCTATTATTACTGTTGCATCGTTTTGGTACGGGTTTAGGCGTTGGGGACTAGAATACAGGTTACTTCAGAGTAGAGGACTCAGTATGAATATAATTACCTCCAAGAAACACATCCTGCTATTCCATAATTTGTAATCTGTATTCTCAAATATCTAGCTAAATATATATAAATGCAAAACGCACGCTCGTGCAATCGGATATCAATAAGAAGTGAAGTCGAAGTCGGTTGTCAAAAAGACAACCTGGTAGAAAAAGAACACCATCCACCAACAAAAGCAACAACCCCTGATAAAGACAAATAAAATAATACACTAACCGTCAAAAGAAGGCTATGGAAACAGTTATTCAATGCGTATGCTTGCTTCGCTTGATTCAAAAGCGGGAGAAGGAGGGTAGTATCGTGCGTGCGATAGGATAAGGGATCACTGTTGAAAATCCCATCAATGACAAAAGAAAGCCCTATGATATGATGAAGTAAAGAGCGTTGGTAGATCTTTTTCTTTTTTCTTTAAGAAAATGACTGGTCTACCCGAAAACCTTCAAGAAGCCCCAGAGACCGAATCCACTCAGCACGGGGATCGTGATGTTGTCGTCCCAGCCGAAGATATCCACGAATTCGCTACCGGCAGCTACAATACCGGAAACAAAGCTCATAGCTCCGAGTGCCAGGGGACCGGTGATGACAGCCTTCGACGACTCGGTAGTCCAGCCAAGGAGGTTCCTAACACAATTCGGGACAAGGTTCAGACTGCCAGTGAACATGGCGGAGCCTTCGGGGTCATTGGGGAAAGTTCCGATATACGGGACAAACCAGCCCCAGAAGGCGGCGGCAGCGGCAACACCCACGAACCAAGCGGCCAGGCTTCCGGCGAAGCTCTTTCCTTTACGGAGTTGGAAGGTGTACCGGCCGTACAGGCGGCCAAAGGTGGAGGCGGCGGTGTCGCACCAGCTGAGAAGGAGGATGCTCATGACACCAACGTCCTTGGGAAGGAAGCGCAGGACTGTGTATGCGCCCAGCAAGTACCAAATCACACCGTTGTAGCCCGACACCTCTGTCTCGCGCATTAGTGCGCCCACGCAACGGATGTAGAATTTGTTGACGGTTTCTGAGCGATGTCGAATCAAGTCGGTGGCGGCAATGGGCACGAGAGCCGAGAACAGCCATGGTGTGATCTGTAATGATTGTACGCCCCGGCTATACAGTTGAAGAGTAATGAATCCAATGGACACGTGCAGAAGCTTGCGCGGAATCTCATGGCGATGGATGAAGTTGCGATAACGAGAGTGTAGAGGGATAATTCCTAGAGGCGAAGGCGATCGAGAAGAAACGTCGTGCAAGCCTTGTTGGACTTTGGAGAGCGGCGACAGGTAGTCATTGGTCTTGCCGTTAGCCTCAACCTCCCCCTTCTTCGCAGGTGTTATCGGAGTTGGTTTCCGCTGTCGCGCTGTGCCATTAGGCGGTGTTGAATTACGGGACCTTGTTCGCGTGCGCTTCGAAGTCGAATCGTTCTCGTCTGCTTTCTTTTCGGGTACGCCGGTCTGCCGCTGCCTTCGCGCAGCAGAACGAGTCGTAGGTCCGAAATAATCCTCCCGCGAACGCGATCCTTCCGGTGAAGTTGGGGTAGGAGAAATGACCCGAGGCGTCTCGGGAACGGCGTCTTGAGATCGAGGCATAGTGACCGGCTTGATGCCCAAGGGCGGGACGGCAGGTCTTCGAATCAACCCGGACAAAGGTCGGCGAAACGGCGACAGATAATCGCAGGCAAAAATGCCGGGGCTAGCAAAGCCCTCGGATGAAGCAATGATGGGCAACTAGGTAGTTGTTTTTCGGGGAGTAAAGGAGGGAGATCGATTCAGCTGACTGGAGGAAAACCGCGGCGCATCATGTGCTCTCAGGCACCAGTCAGCATGGTCTTTGAACAGGGCTCGGTGGGTAGGAAATTTAGCGCAAGGCTGGTTCAGACAAAGCAGACAATATTGCTTTTTCTCCAGTCAGTTCGCAAGCCGGCGCGTCCGGAGAGTGTCTCTTTCAGGCAAAAACGAGGTCGAGGAAATTGAGTAACTGATCACGTGTGCAACTCACCGCCCGCAATAATCTAATCGGCGATCTTTTGATAAGGCCTTTTTTTTTTTTTTTTTTTTTTTTTTTTTTTTTTCTTCTTTTTTTATGCGCCGAGCTCGACATCAATAATTCTTTATATATTGACTTGTGAAAGGACCATTCCTTTCTGGCTACTACGATGGCCCCCAAACCT
>NW_019170457.1:0-6066 GCF_001890805.1 Aspergillus glaucus CBS 516.65
CCCAAAGGGACGATGAATGGGGATTGGAAGCATTGGAGGAGGCAATTCGAACAGGAGAAGGATAGCAGGAAGGGTAGCCTAAGCTGGAGTCAGCCTAGGCCGCACCCATTCCGCACGAAACACAAGGAGAGCACTGTGCTCGAAAGCCCTGCGCAAACAGGCGGTCTGGGGCGAGGAAAAGGATCAGAAAGAGTATGGAAGGGGGCTAGTGCCCCAGGAACTTATAGGGATAAGAGACTGTAGAATAGCTAACGGCCTCAAGTCCACGGATAATGGTCTGTCATAGCTCTAGGGCTCGGTATGGACAATAAACTTGATTAAATAAACGCTAATAACAGCACATACCGCTCCAATGTGAATGCCTTTATCCCCAAAGATCTTAGCCACCACAGACGTCTCTGCCAAATCTCCCACAGTCGTCCCTGTGCCATGGCACTCGAATAACGCAGTGGACGACACCTCCAGTCCGGCTTTCTTATACGCTCTTCTGATCAACCTCTCTTGCGCTGCAGACCCAGGGGTGGAGATGCTAGGAGTCTTCCCATCGCAGTTGACTGCGCTAGAGCGAATAACAGCCCGGACTGGGTCACCATCTCGAAGTGCCTTATCCAAAGGCTTGATGAAGATAGCATTCACAGCCTCTCCTCTTCCATAGCCATCAGCTGCCGCATCAAACGTCCTGCAAACACCACTCTTTGAAATCACCATATTATCCGACATTGACGTGCTCATTGTCGGTGTAAAGATGAGGTTAGTGCCAGCTACCAAGGCAGAAGAGCATTCACCAGAGTAGAGAGCCTGACATGCCTCATGCAGCCCCACCAGGGACGACGAACAGGCTGTCTGTATAGTCACACTGGGACCTCCCAAATCATACTCATACGAGACCCGGTTAGACAGTGCATACGGGCCCGCTCCAACAACGCGATACCGGTCATGATCCTGGGGGTCTCGTATCTTCACGTCCAGCCAATCCTCCCCGAAAACACCAACATAGCATCCGATGTTCTTTCCCCTCCATCCCGTTTGCCCCCCGTTCTCCATACACTCCCAGGTAACCTCGAGTAGCATTCGTTGTTGCGGATCCAGCTTCGCAGCTTCAATCTTACTGATCCCGAAAAATTCCGGGTCAAACCGCCTGATATCATCTTTGAGGAAGTATCCGTTCTGTGTCCGAATCGCACCCGGTCTGGAGTCTTCATAAAAAACGTCAATGTTGTACCGGCTCTCTGGAACCTTGCACAGGCCATCGCGTTTGTTGATCAGAAAGTCCCAGAATTCTTTTTCGCAGCTCACGCCCCCGGGCAGTCGCATGGCCATTCCGACAATCGCAATTGGGACGGGGACGGGGGTATCTTCGGTATCGGTGTCATCTTGACGGGGGTGGGTTTCCTCATCAGTGCCGAACCTGGTCGCAAGATTTACCAATGTGTCGGCTGATGTTTCGTTCAGAGGCACACCGTGAGTGACGGCACCATTGATAAATTCACCCATTGGTAATGTTTATGTGAGGGAAAGGTTGACTGATGTGTCAAGCACTAGGGAAATTAGGAGGAGATGAAGAGGCAGGACAAGTAAGTTGTGTCTCGTGTAAGTACAGGTCATAAACCCCAATCGGCTTAATATACAATGAGCTGTAAGTCTGTAGATCAACATACAAAGTGACTGCATCAATTCCGAACGCCCGAGGCTTTCCCCACACGCTATTGATGATTGACCGACTATTCAGCCTTCAGCTGTCACTGTCAGCTGAAAAGACGCAGTGGGTCTTGAGATGTGATGCTATTACCCAAAAGGGAAGTCCCATTTTAATTAGCGTGTGATAATGCATGTAGTAAATCACTGTATACTACCTATTTGGTCGACATGCAAACGACATGCAATAATAGTCACTATACAGCTGAGATACACCGCTATTGTTCCTGTGTATTTGGTAATTTTGTATTTTACGCCTGGGTAGATGTGGGATTGCAATCCCCTCCGAACTCCCCTCCTCCCCTCTTGCATCCCAGCCACGTTGACAGAGTGGAAAATGGCTGCACAAGTAATCCCTCTACACTCCAAGGACGATACGTGGATGAATCGAGGCATTGCCCTCGAGTTCACCCTTCAGTTTGACCATGTCTTGGATCCAGAGCATCTCCGTCGGTCCCTGCAACGCTTGATGGAAATCGGGGACTGGAAGAAGCTGGGTGCTCGCTTACGTCTGAATGTACGTACTACGTCGTAATTGCTTTGATTTCCTCTTCCTAGCGCTGATTAGGATGTTTATATAGTACACTGGCAAACTTGAATATCATATCCCCGAGAAATACCATGCGAAATGCCCCGGATTCACGTTTTCCACCACCACACATGATGCAAGCCTTGATGACCTGTCTTTTTCGAAAATGCCACGTGCGACGAAATCTCCGACTGTGTTCCCTTTTTCGGCTGCGAATCTCGACAATCTACTTTACACACCCGATTCACCGAAACAGCTTGAAGACTGGATATATGCAGATCGCCCACAGCTTGATATTCGCCTCGTGACCTTTCAAAATGCCACCCTGTTGAAGCTGGCATGGCTGCATACCTTTATGGATGCCTCGGGGCGCGCGAGCCTGCTCAACGCGTGGACGGCCGTTCTTCGCGGCTGCGAAGATCAAGTCCCGCCGTTCTGTGGGTTTTTGCAAGACCCCTTGGCGGATTTGAATGCGCAGCCTCCAATGGAGTGGTTCGTGCGGTCGCGGTGGATGTTGATGATTCTGCAATGGATCGGGCCACTGTTGCTCGTGATTCGGTGGATGTGGGAAATGATACCATACCCCAAGCACGAACACCGAATGGTGTGTATTCCCGGATCGATCGTGACGGAGATGCGAGAGTCGGCCATGCAGGAATTGTCCGTGGGCGATGACGGCACCGGCAAGACACCGTTTGTGAGTGAAAGCGATGTCCTCGTGGCATGGTGGGCGCAGTGCATTGTCCGGTGCATCCAACCGTCATTGCAAACCCCCATCACGATCCTGAACAATTTCAACATCCGGCCTGCGTTGCCAGACCGTTTCCCGCGGGATACGGCCTATATCGGAAATGCATGGCTGACTGCACATACGATCCTCTCTCCTGCCCAGATGCTCGAGCGGCCTGTTAGTTACCTGGCTTCCAAGCTGCGGCATTCTCTTCTAGCGCAGCGCTCCAAAGACCAGATTACGGCTTACGCAGCCGTTCAGAAAGAAGGCATGGACAAGGCTGGAGGTACACTTGCGTCGGCGATGGGTCTATCGAACATGTTAATCCACTGCTCGAACTGGCATCAGGCGAGGTTTTTCAACGTTGATTTCTCGTCTGCGGTCGTGAGCCCGGTTGATAAAAAGGCCCGGTCAGTGGGGAAACCGTCATTGATCATACCAAACACGATTTATCGATGGCCCATGCTACTGAATCTGGGTTCGGTGATTGGGAAGGACGCGGATGGGAACTGGTGGTTGACGTGGCACCTGAAAAGGGAGGTGTGGAGAAACATTGAGAGGCAACTGGCTGGTATATCGATATAGGCACGATAAAGTAATCACTGTATTTTCCCCGATGGCAACTCATTCATCGCTATTAATGAATACAACAAGACCAAATACAATGTGTTGGTTTCAAAAGACACGCAAGGTTTACTGCCAAATATCTGCCCTCATATCCAGCCGGCGAGCTCAAACGAAGACTGCAAGAGTCTTTTCAAACTCATCCCTAAGACTCTCGACAGGGCCAGCGAGTTCCGAGTGGTTCGATGCCGGTATTTTCTGTTTCGACAAGGTCTCGAAAGTCGCCCTTTCGCTGACAAAGTTTCGGAGAATGACTCCCGCAAACGTCTTCAGACCCGCTGAGTCCATATCACCGACCTTGATTATAGTAAGCATATAGTATCCTAACCGGAAAAGACTTGTCACTCCCATACCTTTGACGCTCCGGTACTCAAAGTATTGGAAACAGACGAACGAATGTCATGATAGTAGTCCAAGTAAGTCTGGACCTGATCCGCGGGGACAGAATCCAAATCTGCCAGGTCTTTTCTCGCAGAGCTGCTGCTCGTCAAGAGGTTGTAAAACTCGAAACCACAGTACAGACTCTGTGTGACGCCGCCGTTGAAGGCTTTGAGGCAGTCATGGGCGGAGAGGATTCGTTTGTGAAGATTGTCGAAACCAGAGAAAACAGTGTCTGTGTTGGTGGCAGCCAAAGCAACAGGGGCCAGAAGAGCCGATACCAGAGCCTGTTTGATCAACATTGTAGAGAACGGGTTTGATGTTGATTCTGCTGTTTTCGAGTGCGATCTGTTACCTTGTGCTCTTATAAGAGTGCAGCGTAGATCACACCCCAGATGGGTGGGTACAAAAGGAATATGGTGGATGTCAATAGTTCGGGTGATGGCAATCCACCTTCTGCATAAGTCGAACTTTGTTGGGCCCACGGGATCATCGGAACCATTGACACGTCGATCTCATTACCAAATGCATCCTTTCAATACACGAGTCAACTCGCAACTAGCAGTGGAAGGAGTCCACTGTAAACACGGACCAGATTGAGTACCCCAAGATATTCCCGACTGGGAGGCAAACATCAAATCGGTGAGCGTTGCATATAACTATTAAAATATACCGCTGTATCCGACTGTGATTGGTTAAAGTTGCCTGCCTTCCACTAACGCGCAAATTGACAGCAATATACTCAGTTTATTCTACCATACCGTTGATAGCAGTCGATTGTTTCGGTAACATTTATAAAATGCTTTTATACATTAGCAAGATCTTCACTTTTAAGTCTCCCTGGATTATTACTCAAGTAAACTGGATGTGCCGGATGGAGCACGCCTGGAGATCATTCAAAGATGTGCTCAGCTACTTTATTCTATATAGTAGACATGATAGACAAGCCCCGTGTCAGGCTCTTCAGATCCTCCCTTTCTTTGATTGGGCGATGACAGCGAGCTTCTGATGTGATAATTAGGGGCACTTTGTTTTTATTATATATAAGAAGAAGTCTATGAAGCCACAACCAAGTTAGTTGAAAGTTTACACTTCATACTAACTAGTGTCACAACCCGGCTCCTCTCGTATCGTACATAAGGTTCTAGTTAGTTGTATTTCGAGACAGGACACTTACCTTAAGTGTCTTCCAAAGTACGTGTATGTTTCAGTGACCCTCCAGGTCCAAGTCGCAACGCGTCGATGGGTGTATCGCCCCCTCCAGGCTTCGTAAGGTAATCGCAACAAGTAGAATCGAATAAGGTAACGAACAGAGAAACAAGGCCAACCGAGTACGTATACTGGGTTGTTGGTTAAGTGCGGACGAGTCAGAAACTAGAAAGGTAACCAATGCTGAATGACTTGTATTAATCGCGAAGAACCAAACTAAGTACATGAATGAGTGTCATTATATATTCTTCGCTTCCTACCATTTTGTATACCATCTGTGGTCGAGTAATGGTCGCAGTATACCATCCCGTATACCATTTGTAGTCGATAAATGGTAGGGGATCATGTGACTCCTTCATTGGAATATCAACTGGAATCCTTGTTCCTTCCGGCATCTCCATCGTAACTTGTAGTTTAGTTTAGTGTGTGTGTGTTTCTATTTTACGTCGAGGTTCGCTTTCTCTTCGGTCGACGGTCCAATTTAAGTCTCAAAATAATAGAACATAGTAAAGAAGCTGTGAGGCTATTAATGTGTAATAGCAAAAGGAAATTCATAGTTGCTCCTTAATCCCATATACGGAGGGATGAAGCACTCAGGAATATGCTTGGGCAGCCAAAGATCGACCCAACTTCCAAGGTCTTTAATGGAAGAAGTATTGATCGCGACAGACCCCCAGCAACTCAAAAGCATCATATTCATGGTGCGTCAATTGAAAACAGAAGCAAGTTTGTAAATGGAGATCTTGACCATGATACTTTCAAAACTTTTTTCTGCAATCGCCCATGAATTTTTTATCTGCCTAGGAGTGAATAGAGGAAGAACTCTGATTCTAGATATCTATCTATCGTACGGCCTTTTTATAAACAATCTGGCGGCCGTCAACTAAGCGCAAAAGGGAAG